>NC_059225.1:39973134-40277531 GCF_020615455.1 Coregonus clupeaformis
CAAATTATGGTGGAAAATAAGTATTTGGTCAATAACAAACGTTTCTCAATACTTTGTTATATACCCTTTGTTGGCAATGACACAGGTCAAACGTTTTCTGTAAGTCTTCACAAGGTTTTCACACACTGTTGCTGGTGTTTTGGCCCATTCCTCCATGCAGATCTCCTCTAGAGCAGTGATGTTTTGGGGCTGTCGCTGGGCAACACAGACTTTCAACTCCCTCCAAAGATTTTCTATGGGGTTGAGATCTGGAGACTGGCTAGGCCACTCCAGGACCTTGAAATGCTTCTTACGAAGCCACTCCTTCGTTGCCCGGGCGGTGTGTTTGGGATCATTGTCATGCTGAAAGACCCAGCCACGTTTCATCTTCAATGCCCTTGCTGATGGAAGGAGGTTTTCACTCAAAATCTCACGATACATGGCCCCATTCATTCTTTCCTTTACACGGATCAGTCGTCCTGGTCCCTTTGCAGAAAAACAGCCCCAAAGCATGATGTTTCCACCCCCATGCTCCACAGTAGGTATGGTGTTCTTTGGATGCAACTCAGCATTCTTTGTCCTCCAAACACGACAAGTTGAGTTTTTACCAAAAAGTTCTATTTTGGTTTCATCTGACCATATGACATTCTCCCAATCCTCTTCTGGATAATCCAAATGCACTCTAGCAAACTTCAGAAGGGCCTGGACATGTACTGGCTTAAGCAGGGGGACACGTCTTGCACTGCAGGATTTGAGTCCCTGGCGGCATAGTGTGTTACTGATGGTAGGCTTTGTTACTTTGGTCCCAGCTCTCTGCAGGACATTCACTAGGTCCCCCCGTGTTGTTCTGGGATTTTTGCTCACCGTTCTTGTGATCATTTTGACCCCACAGGGTGAGATCTTTCGTGGAGCCCCAGATCGAGGGAGATTATCAGTGGTCTTGTATGTCTTCCATTTCCTAATAATTGCTCCCACAGTTGATTTCTTCAAACCAAGCTGCTTACCTATTGCAGATTCAGTCTTCCCAGCCTGGTGCAGGTCTACAATTTTGTTTATGGTGTCCTTTGACAGTTCTTTGGTCTTGGCCATAGTGGAGTTTGGAGTGTGACTGTTTGAGGTTGTGGACAGGTGTCTTTTATACTGATAACAAGTTCAAACAGGTGCCATTAATACAGGTAACGTGTGGGGGACAGAGGAGCCTCTTAAACAAGAAGTTACAGGTTTGTGAGAGCCAGAAATCTTGCTTGTTTGTAGGTGACCAAATACTTATTTTCCACCATAATTTGCAAATAAATTCATTAAAAATCCTACAATGTGATGTTCTGGATTTTTTTTTCTCAATTTGTCTGTCATAGTTGACGTGTACCTATGATGAAAATTACAGGCCTCTCTCATCTTTTTAAGTGGGAGAACTTGCACAATTGGTGGCTGACTAAATACTTTCTTTCCCCACTGTATATAGTCAGCTAACTAGTTGGTTGTTTTGTCTTGTTTCTATCAATATAATTCATATGGAAATGTCCCAAACTGCTTGCTAAAGCTAGCTAGCTAGTCTGTCAGGCAAGAAAAGTTGTGTGTGGCAGCAAATTTGGGCTGCATTGCAAAGTGTCAACCTCAGCTGTCAATTACACTAGCTAGCCATACAGACAACCAGTTAACTAGCCACCAAAATGGAGATTAGAGTAATCTGTTGGGTTTAGGTCATGATTTGTCATGTTTGCAAGATACAGATATTCATAGGCTATACATTGCCTCTAAATAAATAAACAATAGTTGATGATGTGTTAAATCTGTAAAGCGTTGTGCCACATACTTTGGCTTCTTACCATCTATGAAAAGTGATCTAACCATGGGTCTTGAAGTGTTTGTACCCTATATAGCCTTTATGGTTATAACTTGACCCATCTATGAACATATTCATGAATGTATTTATGTGTATTCTATCCTGTTTGATTATCCATCAGTCTGCCATACATATGCACACCATGAACTGAGAAACCATCTGGGCACTAAGGGCTTCATCAAATGATTTTGATTGATTGAAAGTTGTGTATAGCATTATGATGATACTGTTTAGTGTGGTAAAAAAAGAGAAGAAGGAAGAGAGAGAGATGATGCTCCTGACCACAATTGTATCCTATTTGCTGCTCCTCTCCTCTCTCTCTCGCTATCGCTCCCTCTCTCTCTGTTAGTCTGTTCCTCTAGGTCAGTGAGCACGAGGAAAGTGATGTGGAGAGTCAGGACTCAGCAGCAGAAGGCAGTGAGGAAGAGGAGTTAAAGATGAGAGGAGGGATAGATATGTGGAGCGAGGAGGAAGAGGAGGGAGGAGTGAAGCGAGAGGAGAGTGGAGGGAGAGGAACATGGAGAGGAAGAGGAACATGGAGAGGAGGAAGCAGAGCAAGAGGAGGAATCAGAGGAAGAGGGAGAGCACACCCGAGAGGGGAGCCTACGTTTCAATGGAGTGCATCTGCCGCAATTCCCACCATTCACCCATGTACCACACAGCCTGGGCCTAAAGTGACGGTGGCAGGGGTTTTGGAGTTGTGCAAAGACCTCATCTGCATTTTGGAAAAAATCATGGATTAACGTGTGTATTTTAATGTGCATTTGGTTAACTGTATGGCTCTTAAAGCATTGAATAAGCTATTTCTAGAAATGGCCAAAGCTTGCCCTGTTATATTGCTACTGCACCTCTACTGGTGGCAGTGGTGGGATGTGGACTACTGGCCAGTAATGGTGACCATCAGCTGTCCCCAATTCATTATCCTTAACTTCAAATGGGCTATCAAGGGGCTGCATGGTGCAGGATTTGGTTCTAGCACAGCTGTAACAGGCAAAATGACACATGCTGGTGTAGACCCTTTCTCATAGACACAGTGAACTCAGTATCTCACCTTAACATCCTGGATAAATTAAGACACAATGACAACAGAGATGGCAGGAGATGTCTGATTTGCTATACTGATTCGTCAATCGTTGTCCCCCACAATGGTGGAGGGGGGACTATGGATCTGTCTGTTAGCCACATGATATATCAGACACCACTTGCCCGATGTTGACGAAACTTGGGTGAATGATGCGCCTTGCCATATGGATCCAGCAATTACAAAATTACACTGATTGGCCCAAGGCCCCCGGGCAGTATAGTAATTAACTGAAATTCCAAACATTGAACAAGCATATCTACTGTCTTGTTTGAGCTACAGCCATGACATTTTGTACATTCTCAATGGCCAGTTTATTAGGTAAACCCATCTAGTAGCGGGTCGGACCCCCCTTTTCCTCCAGAACAGCCTGAATTATTCGGGGCAAGGAACCGTTGCTCAATTGTTAAAGGGACCTAACGTGTGCCAGGAAAACATTCCCCACACCATTACACTACTGCCACCAGCCTGTAGCATTGACACCAAGCAGAATGGGGCCATGAACTCATTGTTGGTGATCGCGTGCCCACTGGAGCCACTTCTTCTTGTTTTTAGCTGATAGGAGTGCAACCCGGTGTGGTCGTCTGCTGCAATAGCCCATCCATGACAAGGACCGACAAGTTGTGAGATCCAAGATGCTGTTCTGCACACAGCTGTTGTACTGCACCTTTATTTGCCTGTTTGTGGCCCGCCTGTAAGCTTGAATAATTATTGCCATTATCTTTCGACCTCTGACCAACGAGCTGTTTTCGCCCACAGGACTGCCACTGACTGGATGTTTTTTGTTTGTCGCAGCATTCTCGGCAAACCCTAGACACTGTTGTGCCCAGGAGGCCAGCCGTTTCTGAGATTCTAGAACCAGCGCACCTGGCACCGACGATCATACCATGCTCAAAGTCGCTTTGGTCACTTGTTTTGGCCTTTCTAATGTACAGTAACTGAATGTCTCAATGCCTGTCTGCCTGCTTTATATAGCAAGCCACGGCTATGTGACTCAATGATTGTAGGAGAGAACAATTTTCGTGAACGGGGTAGCGTACCTAATAAACTGGACTCTGAGTGTATATGCATTTCCTCATGAGCAACACGTTTCCCATAAGTACCTATAAGCTCGGCCCATTAAACTTTTTGTCCCTCACCAAAGGTTGAATAAGCATATCTTCTGTCCCTTTTGAGCTACAGTCATGACATGTTTTACATACAGAGTGTACAAAACATTAAGAACACCTTCTTAATAATATTGAGTTGCCCTCAGAACAGCTATTGTCAGTAATGCTGTAGGTGGGTGTAGTGGTGGAATCAAGCGCAGGACACCGAAGTATAGTCCAAAAGACTTTAGTGCAATTTCCAACAAGGAAAAATCGAACAAACTTGCCCGAAGGCGAAACTACGCACGTAGGCGACAAAACAAAAGGCGCACTACACAGGTGCGTAAAACGCTGCAACACAGTGGAGTAAAGCTCAACCGAGCGAATAAGTAATTATACAAGCAAAACACACGACAGAAATAAATCAATCACACACAACACTAGACAAACACAACGAGAAACTTATAGGACACTAATTACACTAAACGAGAACAGGTGTCACAACAAACAGACAAAAGCAAACGAACATAGAAACATGCAACGGTGGCAGCTAGTATTCCGGAGACAACGAACGCCGAAGCCTGCCCGAACAAGGAAGAGAGGCAGCCTCGGCCGAAACCGTGACAGTACCCCCCCTTGACGCGCGGCTCCAGACGTGCGCCGACTCCGGCCTCGGGGACGACCAGGAGGACGCGGAGCAGGGTGCGTCGGGTGCCCACGATGGAATTCTGTCAGGAGAGACGGGTCCAAAATGTCTCTCCTCGGCACCCAGCACCGTTCCTCCGGACCGTACCCCTCCCACTCCACTAGATATTGGAGACCCCCCATCCGACGTCTCGAATCCAAGATGGACCTCACGGAGTACGCCGGTGCCCCCTCGATGTCCAATGGGGGCGGAGGAGTCTCCCTGATCTCACTTTCTTGGAGTGGGCCAGCTACCACCGGCCTGAGAAGAGACACATGGAACAAGGGGTTAATACTTTTATATTCAACAGGTAGTTGTAATTTGTAACACACCTCGTTCAACCTTCTCAGGACTTTAAATGGCCCTACAAACCGCCGACCCAGTTTCCGACAGGGCAGGCGGAGGGGCAGGTTTCTGGTAGAGAGCCAGACTCGATCACCAAGTGCGTACACCGGTCCCTCACTGCGGTGGAGATCGGCGCTCGCCTTATGACGACGGAGGGCCCGCTGCAGGTGGACGTGTGCAGCGTTCCATGTCTCCTCCGAGCGCCGCGCCCACTCATCCACCGCAGGAGCCTCGATCTGGCTCTGCTGCCAAGGTGCCAGAACCGGCTGGTAACCTAACACACATTGGAAAGGGGTTAGGTTAGTGGAGGAATGGCGTAGGGAATTCTGGGCCATCTCGGCCCAGGGAACGACTCTGCCCACTCCTCCGGCCGGTCCTGGCAGTATGTTCTAAGAAACCTACCCACATCCTGGTTCACGCGTTCCACCTGCCCATTACTCTCCGGGTGGTAACCCGAGGTGAGGCTCACCGAGACCCCCAACCGCTCCATAAAGGCTCTCCAGACCCTGGAGGTAAATTGGGGACCTCGATCAGACACAATATCCTCGGGTACCCCGTAGTGCCGGAACACATGGGTGAATAGTGCTTCGGCAGTTTGCAGGGCAGTAGGAAGGCCCGGCATGGGGAGCAAACGACAGGCCTTAGAAAACCGGTCCACAACGACCAGTATAGTGGTATTCCCCTGTGAAGGAGGAAGGTCAGTAAGGAAATCCACTGAGAGGTGAGACCATGGTCGTTGTGGAACGGGCAGGGGTAGTAACTTACCCCTAGGCAGATGTCTAGGCGCCTTACACTGGGCGCACACCGAGCAGGAGGAAACATAAACCCTCACATCCCTTGCCAACGTGGGCCACCAGTACTTGGCACTAAGACAGTGCACTGTCCGGCCGATACCAGGGTGTCCAGAGGAGGGTGACGTGTGAGCCCAATAGATCAATCGATCCCGAACCTCGAGCGGAATGTACTTCCGACCCTCCGGGCATTGCGGTGGACTAGGGTCGGTGCGTAATGCCCGCTCGAGCTCAGCATCGACCTCCCACACTACCGGTGCCACCAGACACGACTCCGGCAGTATGGGAGTGGGCTCCACGGACCTCTCCTCCGTGTCATACCGCCGAGACAGTGCATCTGCCGTTCTGTGACCCAGGGATGTACGTGATCTTAAATGTAAACTGGGTCAAAAACATATTCCATCTTGCCTGGCGAGGGTTCAGCCTCCTCGCTGCCCGGATGTACTCCAGGTTACGGTGGTCCGTCAAAATGAGGAAAGGGTGTTGAGCCCCCTCAAGCCAGTGCCTCCACACCTTTAGGGCCTGTACCACGGCTAACAGCTCCCTGTCCCCTACGTCATAGTTTCGCTCCGCCGGACTGAGCTTCTTGGAATAAAAAGCACAGGGGCGGAGTTTAGGTGGCGCGCCTGACCGTTGTGAAAGCACGGCTCCTATACCGGCCTCTGACGCGTCCACCTCTACCTGAAATGGCAAAGAGGGATCCGGATGCGCCAGCACCGGGGCCGAGGTAAACAGGTCCTTCAGCCTCCCAAACGACCTGTCCGCCTCAGCAGACCACTGCAGACGCACCGGACCCCCCTTCAAAAGAGACGTGATGGGAGCTGCCACCTGTCCAAAACCCCGGATAAACCTCCGGTAGTAATTCGCAAACCCCAAAAACTGCTGCACCTCCTTCACAGTGGTTGGTGTTTGCCAATTACGCACAGCTGACACCCGGTCTACCTCCATCTTCACCCCTGACGCAGACAACTGATAACCCAAAAAGGAGACCGACTCCTGGAAAAACAGACACTTCTCTGCCTTGACATACAGGTCGTGCTCCACCAGCCTCCGCAACACTCTGCGCACCAGGGCCACATGCTCGACTCGGGTAGGCGAGTACACGAGAATGTCATCTATGTACACAACCACCCCCTTGCCCCTGCATGTCCCTGAAGATCTCATCCACGAATGATTGGAAAACTGACGGAGCGTTCATCAACCCGTATGGCATGACAAGATACTCGTAATGGCCCGAGGTGGTACTAAAGGCTGTCTTCCATTCATCGCCCTCCCTGATGCGCACCAAGTTGTACGCGCTCCTGAGATCTAATTTAGTGAAGAAACGCGCCCCATGCAATGACTCAGTCATGGTCGCAATCAGCGGGAGTGGATAACTGTACTTCACCGTGATCTGATTGAGACCACGGTAATCGATGCACGGGCGTAAACCACCATCCTTTTTCTTCACAAAAAAGAAACTCGAGGACGCAGGGGAAGTGGAAGGCCGTATGTATCCTTGTCTCAGAGATTCGTCTATGTAAGTCTCCATAGCTTTCTTCTCCTCCTGAGACAGAGGATACACATGGCTCCGTGGGAGCGCAGCTCCTGCCTGGAGGTTTATCGCACAATCTCCCTGCCTATGGGGCGGCAACTGCGTTGCCCTCGACTTACTAAACGCAATAGCCAAATCCCCATACTCAGGGGGAACGTGCAATGCGGGCACCTGGTTTGGACTCTCCACCGAGGTAGCCCCTACGGAAACGCCCAAACATCGACCCACACACTGGGCAGACCACTCCATCAGAGCCCTCTCCTGCCACGAAATAGATGGGTTATGGGTACTCAACCAGGGCATGCCCAGCACCACCGGATACGCAGGCGAGTCGATCAGAAATAGCTGAATCATCTCCTGATGACCCCCTGCGCACACATCCTAAGTGGCGCAGTGACCTCCTGATCAAGCCCGCACCCAACGGACGGCTATCTAGGGCATGAACGGGGAAAGGGACATCAACAGGGAGAAGGGGAATCCCTAAGGCTAAACAAAACTTCTTATCAACAAAATTCCCAGCCGCGCCTGAATCTACCAGCGCCTTATGCTGGGAATGAGGTGCTACCTGTGGAAAACGCACAGGTATACAGAAATGTGCAACAGAGAGCTCTGGGTGAGTGGGGCGCCTACTCACCTGGAAGGACTCCCCAGTGCGGAACCTGTCGTCCTCTCCCCTAGGAGGCCATCCCCAGCACCTAGCCGCGGTGTGTCCTCCCCGACCACAGTTGGTGCAGGAGATGGACCACCTCGTAAGCTGACCCCTCCTCTCTCTAGCGCCAGCGCCCCCGAGCTCCATGGGGCACGGCTCGGAGGCGCTGGAGGGTGAAATGGACGGACCCCCCTCGGAACGTCCGCGGGTAGCTAGCAGGTTATCCAGCCTGATGGACATGTCGACCAACTGGTCGAACGAGAGGCTGGTGTCCCTACAGGCCAGCTCCCGACGGACGTCCTCGCGTAGACTACATCTGTAGTGATCGATGAGAGCCCGATCATTCCACCCTGCATCCGCCGCTAGAGTACGGAATTCTAAGGCGAACTCCTGGGCACTCCTCTTCCCCTGCCGGAGGAAGACCAGACGCTCCCCCGCCGCTTTCCCCTCCGGGGATGGTCAAACACCGCCCTGAAGCGGCGGGAGAACTCGTCGTAGGTGATGGTGTTCGCGTCGATCCTCCTCCACTCTGCGTTGGCCCATTCCAACGCCTTCCCGGAAAGGCAGGAGATCAGGCGGACACGCTCTCATGTCCCGAGGGCGCCGGGTGCACGGTGGCCAGGTAAAGCTCCACCTGGAGAAGGAATCCCTGACACCCGGCCGCGGTCCCATCGTAGGCCCTCGGGAGCGAGAGTCGAACTCCTCTGGGTTCCGGAGCGGGAATGGGCTGACTTGCCGATGGTGCTGGCAGAGAGGATGGCGGTGGAGGAGTCCCCCAGCCTCGGATGGTGGTGATCACCTCCTGCAGTGCGGACCCCATCTGCAGGATCTGGTCACTCTGTTCACGGACCCTGTCCTCCAGCGTCACCTGGGCTGCTGCGGCTCCTGCTGATTCCATTCTTGATGGTGTGTGATTTTGTCAGTAATGCTGTAGGTGGGTGTAGTGGTGGAATCAAGCGCAGGACACCGAAGTATAGTCCAAAAGACTTTAGTGCAATTTCCAACAAGGAAAAATCGAACAAACTTGCCCGAAGGCGAAACTACGCACGTAGGCGACAAAACAAAAGGCGCACTACACAGGTGCGTAAAACGCTCCAACACAGTGGAGTAAAGCTCAACCGAGCGAATAAGTAATTATACAAGCAAAACACACGACAGAAATAAATCAATCACACACAACACTAGACAAACACAACGAGAAACTTATAGGACACTAATTACACTAAACGAGAACAGGTGTCACAACAAACAGACAAAAGCAAACGAACATAGAAACATGCAACGGTGGCAGCTAGTATTCCGGAGACAACGAACGCCGAAGCCTGCCCGAAAAAGGAAGAGAGGCAGCCTCGGCCGAAACCGTGACAGCTATAAGGTGTCAAAAGCGTTCCACAGGAATTCTGGCCCATGTTGACTCCAATGCTTGTGTCAAGTTGGCTGTGTTGGGTTGTAAGTTTCTGGTGCAATGATCCAGACGGACTCCATTAAAAGCTCATGCTAGATTTATTAAACCACACAGGGTTATACAGCTGCAAAGTCAGTATACAGAATCTCAGCACATGTATTTATCTTCTCTGTCCATGCCATCTTCCCAAACAAGCCCCGTGCCCATCTGAGTCTAGGATGAACAATTCATCTCTGTGGTGTTGTTATCGTCCCAGTCTGAGTCCGGAACATTTGGTACTCCTCCAACCATCTCACGGTCTTCTTATCAGTCAGGAAAGGCTTTGAGACTAGGGAGTACACATTCTTGCAGCCTGCTGCAGTCCATTGTTAATTATCCTCCTCATACACAAAGCTATTTGAGAATAAGTAATATATTCAGTGGTGCAAATGGTCCCCGCCACCTTCTGAAATTGCAATTTTGTCGCCCCCAGTTTTATGATTGGAATGTGATTTAAAATGAGGCAATGCTGGGCTTTAGGACCATGCGGACGCCTCGGAGCGGTCGGGTAGCCTGTTTGGAGTGTTTATCCGACTGGATAAATAAAAAAGTTAAAAAGTGATGTCCCCCCCACTTCTAAAACCAAAGCTGTACCCCTGAATATATTCATACTCAAGTGAATATAATCATGCAAAACATATTGAGAGAATATAATTATATAAAACAGTGAAGCTATAAGACAGTGTTATAGGGCAGTAGTTTACAATCTATTAGCTCTAATACATGGCTCCTATCTCACTATTATGGAAACATTCTGTCTCAGAGACAGGCGCCCTTTGCACTTGCCTCTGGCCAAATACAATTGCACATAAATCATTCCATCTAACCCATAGCATGTGAATCACTATTGCTTGGCTACTTATACGATTATAAACATACTAAAACATGCAAAAGGAGCAATTCCCATACCAGGCCGTGATGCAACCAGTCAGGACGCTCTCGATGGTGCAGCAGTAGTATAGGAAAATACTGGCCGTGTGAGGTTAGCTAATAACTATTGCTGGGTCTGAACACATGACAAATATAGCCTAGATAATATACTTTGGGTGAACAATCTCCTTCATTTCCCTCTTTCACAATAAACTAACTGAGTAAAGAAATAGAGTAGGATTTGAAGAATGAGAGCCTGTTCATGTGACCTCAATTGTGGACAAGAGCTGGGTCATCCATTAGGTTATTTAAGTGGGGAAGAATAAAATAAAAATGAAAAGGTAAAGTAGAAGTAAAAGTAATATTGGGTGAACTATCCCTTTAACTGCCCCATTTCCTCAATCAACCATATATTCGCTGCTCTGGCACCCCAATGGTGGAACAAGCTCCCCCACGACGCCAGGACAGCGGAGTCACTTACCACCTTCCGGAGACACTTGAAACCCTACCTCTTTAAGGAATACCTGGAATATTATAATGAATCTTTCTTCCCCCAACCCCCATAAAAAGAGAAAAGTGGTTGTCCCACTGGCTATCATAAGTTGAATGCACCAATTTGTAAGTCGCTCTGGATAAGAGCGTCTGCTAAATGATGTAAATGTAAATATAAGGACTAGGTATGACACTTCAGTTATTGACTGCTGCTGAGTCAGTCATTAAACAAAAATAAAATGAAAATAAGAGTGACTAGCTAGTATTTGAGTGAACTGTCCCTTCCAATCTACCCTTCCCCTACCAAGCCAAACACTCAAACTACGTGGGCCTACATAAAAAAAAAAAACAATAAGATGAATCAGTCATGCTGCTGTGTAGCATGCTATGGGAAGGAGAAGTTGGCGATGTCCCAGGTGGGCGAATGGTGGTCATGGGAGGACATATTCGCGGGCAGAGGGCCATGGGCAAAAGTAAATGCCCAGGCAGGAGAGGAGAAACGGCGCCAACCGTGCCGACGACGGACACGCGAGAGGCAACCCCAAGTAATTTTTTTGGGGGGGCACACGCCGTGGACGACGGGGCTGCTGGAGGCAGCTACAGGACGAATCGGCGGATTAGGAGAGGAGGCCATCAGGTTTGGGGGGCTGGAAGGGTGGTTGGCGGAGGTAGAGCAGAGGTAGAGCAGAGCCAACTCCCCGTACTCAGGCTAGGCAGCGTGAGACTGGGCAGGTTCCGTGTTATGCGGAGCCACGTGCTGTGCCGCGAGTGTTCCGGCACAGTCCTGTACGTCCTGTGCTAGCACCACGCACGTGTCGTGCTAAGGTGGGCATGCTGCCAGGACGGAGTGTGCCGGCTCAATGCTCGTGGCCTCCAGTACCCCTCCTCGGTCCCGGATATCCTGCGCCAGTGCCACGTGCTGTAGTGCCAGTACGAGTGCACAGCCCTGTACGTCCTGTGCTGATGCCTCACACAGATTGTGTGGAAATAGGCATTCAGCCAGGACGGGTTGTGTCAGCTCTCCGTTCCAGACCTCCAGTCCGTCTCCACAGTCCAGCCCGGCCTGTTCCTGTCCCTCGCACCAAGCCTGTGGTGCGCGTCGCCAGCCCGGTCCGGCCTGTTCCTGTCCCTCGCACCAAACCAGTGGTGCACGTCGCCAGCCCGGTCCGGCCCGTTCCTGCTCCCTGCACCAAGCCAGTGGTGCGCGTCGCCAGCCCGGTCCGGCCTGTTCCTGCTCCCCGCACCAAGCCAGTGGTGCGCGTCGCCAGCCCTGTCCGGCCTGTTCCTGTACCTCGCACCAAACCAGTGGTGCGCGTCGCCAGCCCGGTCCGGCCTGTTCCTGCTCCCCGCACCAAGGCAGTGGTGCGCGTCGCCAGCCCGGTCCGGCCTGTTCCTGTCCCTCGCACCAAGCCTGTGGTGCGCGTCGTCATCCCGGTCCGGCCTGTTCCTGCTCCCCGCACCAAACCAGTGGTGTGCGTCGCCAGCCCGGTCCGGCCTGTTCCTGTCCCTCGCACCAAGCCTGTGGTGCGCGTCGCCAGCCCGGTCCGGCCTGTTCCTGTCCCTCGCACCAAACCAGTGGTGCGCGTCGCCAGCCCGGTCCGGCCCGTTCCTGCTCCCTGCACCAAGCCAGTGGTGCGCGTCGCCAGCCCGGTCCGGCCTGTTCCTGCTCCCCGCACCAAGACAGTGGTGCGCGTCGCCAGCCCTGTCCGGCCTGTTCCTGTACCTCGCACCAAACCAGTGGTGCGTGTCGCCAGCCCGGTCCGGCCTGTTCCTGCTCCCCGCACCAAGCCAGTGGTGCGCGTCGCCAGCCCGGTCCGGCCTGTTCCTGTCCCTCGCACCAAGCCTGTGGTGCGCGTCGTCATCCCGGTCCGGCCTGTTCCTGCTCCCCGCACCAAACCAGTGGTGCGCGTCGCCAGCCCGGTCCGGCCTGTTCCTGTCCCTCGCACCAAGCCTGTGGTGCGCGTCGCCAGCCCGGTCCGGCCTGTTCCTGTCCCTCGCACCAAGCCTGTGGTGCGCGTTGCCAGCCCGGTCCGGCTTGTTCTTGCTCCCCGCACCAAGCCTGTGGTGCGCGTCGTCAGCCTGGTCCGGCCTGTTCCTGCTCCCCGCACCAAGCCTGTGGTGCGCGTCGTCAGTCCGGCACGGCCCGTGCAGCTGCTCCACTCCGGAGCCAGAGCAATCCACTCCACCGGTGTCCAGTCCAGCTCCGGCCAGTGGGACCAGATCAGGGACGCTACGGGGGGGTGGAGAGAGAGTGGTGGTCACGCCCGGAGCCGGATCCGCCTCCGAGGCGGAATGCCCACCCGGCCCCTACCCTCTTGTGTTTGGTTGGCGCGGTCGCAGTCCGCGCCTTTGGGGGGGGTACTGTCACGCCCTGGCTCTGGGGACTCTTAAATGTTGAGCCAGGGTGTGGATTTTCATGTTTTGTTTTCTATGTTTTTGGTTCTAGTTCGTTTTGATCTATGTTGGCCAGGGTGGTTCCCAATCAGAGGCAGCTGTAGCTCGTTGTCTCTGATTGGGGACCATACTTAGGCAGCCTTGTGGCATGTTAGGTTGTGGGATCTTGTTCCGTAAGGTTTGTGTTGTAACCTAGGACTTCACGTATCGTTTGTTTATTGTTTTGTTCGTGTAAGTACTGAATAAAGAATGTACGCTAATCACGCTGCGCCTTGGTCCGCTTCATCTGTCAGCGATCGTGACAGGATGGTTGTGCAGAATAATGGGTGGCTGGAGGGGGGGTGGGCCACATAAGGTCATGTAACCCAATATTGCAAGCTCTGATATTGCTCAAATTTGGAATACAAGTAGTCAATTGTCTACCCTACATACACAACATTAGGATATCTTAAAGCATGTTGGAAATATAGACCTGTAAACACACAGGTACAGTAGTCGGAAATATCAACTATTAATATTTATGATGAAGGTAAACTTCACTTTTTGGTAGCTGTTCAATAGACAACTTTCCAAGTCAAATTTGCTCTCATTCAGTGCTGTATGGTCTTGCCTGACAAAAATGCATACAGTTACATGTTTTTTGATGTAATCAGCTCTAAGGCAAGTGGGCAAGTTTCGCATAAGGATCTATAAGCTCCGCCCATTCACAAAAGGTAAACATTTTGAAAGGGTGTGTAGACTATCTACAGCAGGCATGTCAAACTCATTCCACGGAGGGCCGAGTGTCTGCGGGTTTTTGGATTTTCCTTTCAACAACCAAAAACCCATACACAGTATATGTTTAATTTTTCTTCATCAATCAGAAAATCACAGGTTATTTCTGGTTGTTTATCAAAGTTAGCTGGCTCATTGATACTGTTTTGTAGTATACCCCTCTAGTCACAATGGCCAGAAGGTTGAATAATTGAAAGACCAACTGTTTATACTCTGGAACGCCAAGCAAGCGTGGGACACTTTGTTGTGTTCCACTCAATAAGATATGTATTCATTCATACATTTCTCTGGGCTGGGAGAGGGCCAGTTGGACGGTAACCGGAAAGGCGTGCTGGTAGCTATGTCCACACTCATACAAACAACTCAATGGCCCATACGCTCCCCAACAACAGCAACGATATGCCGGAGTCTATTACATTATGTACATTCAGGCTATACATCACAACTGCTGCTACCAGCCTCTTCTTATACTGCTCAGTCCCCAATACACGTGTAAATATTGGACTATACATTTTGCCTTCATGTATTATACTGTATATGCTAAAATGTTTATTCTATTCTACTGAGCCATTTCCTTTATGTTCATATTCTTATCTTATTGTTGTTGCATTGTCGAGAAGGAAACCGCAAATAAGCATTTAGTTGGATGATGTATACAGTACCATGCAAATCTCATACATACAACTAATAAAACTTGAAACTATTTAGGCCTAGGTTATGTTTTTAGATTATAGCGGAAGGGGTCAATTAAGGTCCAGTTAATTATCTTCTTAAAACCCTTTAGACCCCAATATAATTCTAGAATGCTGCTGAAGATTACTGAGAATTTTCAAGATAAAGCTCATTTTCTCACACATTTCAAACAAACAGACATAGCTCAAAAACAAAAAACTAATGACAATTACAAGTTCAATTAGTTTTAAAGAGCACAACCTCTTCGTTAATATGACACCACATTCATGTCAACAGGAATAACACTCATTTTGTCAAGATATTATAAAAAAACGATTAACACTCAACACAGCAAAAACCCTAGAGTATTTAAATTGTAATAGATTTGACAAAATTACTCACTCAAGATGTACCAAGTATAATATATTATTCTTATAAATATATATTTTAAGAATGATCCAAAATGTGACCAGAGGACAATATTCAGAAAGTATTTCAAAAGTAGGCTATTTGATTGACAATAATTCTTACTTCTGTAACAATGTAAAAATGCAAAAAACTATTCAGAGACTATTTCAAAATCTCTCAATAAGATTTAGTACAGACCAGGCCTGACACAAAATGTAAAAAATAGTAGCCTACTTTGACAACAATTAGTATTACTATTCTAACCACCTCACGCCGGCTTTGTATTCATGTTTCTTGATTAAATTGATAATTGACATTTATGATATGTGGAAATGTGCATGTACACCCTGGCCTCTCTACTGTTGCCAGCCCAAATTCTGACTTGTGCTCTGATTTCTGCTTCACGTAAAAGCCTGGGTTTTCTGCACGTTAACACTAGAAGCTTATTCACAGTTCCAATCCGGATGTGTTGGTCAATACTGAGACATGGTTAAGAAAGAGTGTTCTGAACACTGATGTTAACCTTTCTGGTTATAACCTTTTTCGGCAAGACAGATCTTCCAAAGGCTGTGGAGTGGCAATCTTTACCAAGGAACACCTTCAGTGCTCAGTTGTCTCCACCAAGTCTGTCCCCAAACAATTTGATTTGCTGGTTTTAAGCATTAAGCTTTTAAATAGCTCTTTGTTGACTGTTGCTGGGTGTTATCATCCACCATCAGCACCGGCCTGTACCCTACCTGCCCTAAGCTCTCTCCTGGCCCCTTACACTAAATCTGAATTTGTCCTGCTAGTTGACCTAAACTGGGACATGCTTAACCCTCCCGTTGTCCTAGGGTCAAAATGACCCGCCACTGTGTTGAACCAACTTTATTTTGGATCATTTGTGAGAAGGAGGCAGTTATACTTTCTTTAAAGTCTCACTGCCTCCTTCTCACAAATGATCCCAAAAATATAAAAATTAAATAAAGTTGGTTCAACACAGTGGCGGGTCATTTTGACCCTAGGACAACGGGAGGGTTTTAAACCACCTGACCAAGTCTTAACACGATGGGACTCCCTAAATCTCTCTCAGAATATTACCAATCCCACAAGGTATGACTCCAAACACACAGAAAAGGCTACTCTCCTTCATGTTATCCTCACAAATAATCCTGATTGGTATCTGTCTGGTGTGTTCTGTAATGACCTTAGTGATCACTGTTTTACAGTCTGTGTTCGTAATGGCTGCTCAGTTAAACAACCTGTCCTGATTTGTCATAGACGCTTGCTTAAAAACTTTAATGAGCAAGCCTTCCTTCATGAAATTGGCAGACGTTTGGACCTTCTTGATTGATATTTTCAGTGGAATTGTTAACAAGCACGCCCCCATAAAGAAAATGAGAATTATAAACAGGTTCAGCCCCTGGTTCTACTGTTATCTGGCAGAGTTACTCCACCCCAAGAACACCATTTGGCAAAAGGCTCAGCACACAAATACTCAGGCTGACTGGCTGTCGTTCAGGCAAATGAGAAATAAGTGCACTCAGACTAACCGGAAGGCCAAAGTGAGTTTCTTTAAGGAGCAGCTCTCTCTCTGTGGGTTTAACCCCAAGAAGTTCTGGAAAACGGTGAAAGACCTGTAGAATATACCCTCCTCCTCACAGCTGCACATGTCCTTTAATGTTGATGATGTGATTGTTACTGACAAGGAGCGTATGGCTGAGCTCTGTAATCACCACTTCATTAAGTCAGGATTTCTATTTGACTCAGCTATGCCTCCTTGCCAGTCCAACATTATCTAATCTCCCAGTCCTTCTAATGCAACTAGCCCAAATGCTCCTCCGTCTTTTTCTCCTGCCCGCTACAAAGTTTCTCCCTGCAGGCGGTCACTGAGTCTGAGGTGCTAAAGGAGCTCCTTAAACTTGACCCCCAAAAATCATCTGGGTCAGATGGTTTAGATCCTTTCTTCTTTAAGGTTGCAGCCTCTATCATCGCCAAGCCTATCTCTGACCTTTTTAACCTGTCTCTCCTCTCTGGGGAGGTTCCCATTGCTTGGAAGGCAGCCGTGGTGCGTCCTTTATATAAAGGGGGATATCAAGCTGATCCTAACTGTTATAGACCTATTTCTATCTTGTCCTGTTTATCAAAAGTATTGGAAAAACTTGTCAATAATCAACTGACTGGCTTTCTTGATGTCCATAGTATTCTCTCTGGTATGCAATCTGGTTTCCGCTCAGGTTATGGATGTTTCACTGCAACCCTTGATTCTGAGCAATGTTGTGCTGCTATTTTTATTGACTTGACCAAAGCTTTTAATACGGTAGACTATTCCATTCTTGTGGGTCGGCTAAGGAGTATTGGTGTCTCTGAGGGGTCTTTGGCCTGGTTTGCTAACTACCTCTCTCAAAGAGTGCAGTGTATAAAGTCAGAACATCTGCTGTCTCAGCCACTCCCTGTCTGTCACGATCGTCGTAATGAGTGGACCAAGGCGCAGCGTGAAATGCGTACATCTTTTATTGAGTACTATTAACAATAACAAAACAACAAAACGAAACGTGAAGTCCTCGGTCATAAACACAAACCTACACGGAACAAGATCCCACAAATGACAAGTGCACAACAGGCTGCCTAAGTATGGATCCCAATCAGAGACAACAAGACACAGCTGCCTCCGATTGGGAACCACCCCGGCCAACACAGAAACACACGATCTAGAAAAGAACACATAGAAAACAAAACATAGACACTACACATATAAACTAACACCCTGGCTCAACATATAAGAGTCCCCAGAGCCAGGGCGTGACACTGTCACCAAGGGAGTACCCCAAGGCTCGATCCTAGGCCCCACGCTCTTCTCAATTTACATCAACAACATAGCTCATGCAGTAGGAAGTTCTCTCATCCATTTATATACAGATGATACAGTCTTATACTCAGCTGGCTCCTCCCCGGATTTTGTGTCAAACGCTCTACAACAAAGCGTTTTTAGTGTCCAACAAGCTTTCTCTGCCCTTAACCTTGTTCTGAACACCTCCAAAACAAAGGTCATGTGGTGCGGTAAGAAGAATGCCCCTCTCCCACCGTTGTGATTACTACCTCTGACGGTTTAGAGCTTGAGGTAGTCACGTCATACAAATACTTGGGAGTATAGCTAGACAGTACACTGTCCTTCTCTCAGCACAGGCTAAGGCTAAATCTAGACTTATTTTCCTCTACCGTAATCGCTCCTCTTTCACCCCAGCTGCCAAACTAACCCTGATTCAGATGACCATCCTACCCATGCTAGAGCGGCTAGATGCGGCTAGATGTTCTCTACCATTCGGCCATCAGATTTACCACCAATGCTCCTTATAGGACACATCACTGCTCTGTAAACTGGCCATCTCTGTATACCTGACGCAAGACCCACTAGTGGATGCTTATTTATAAAACCCTCTTTGGCCTTCCTCCCCCTAAATGAGATACCTAGTGCAACCCTCATCCTCCATATACAACACCCGTTCTGCCAGTCACATTCTGTTAAAGGTCCCCAAAGCACACACATCCCTGGGTCGCTTTTCAGTTCGCTGCAGCTAGCGACTGGAACGAGCTGCAAAAAACACTCAAACTGGACAGTTTTATCTCCATCTCTTCATTCAAAGACTCAAACATGGACACCCTTACTGACACTTGTGGCTGCTTCGCGTGATGCATTGTTGTCTCTAACTTTTTGCACTTTGTGCTCTTGTCTGTGCCCAACAATATTTGTACCATGTTTGTGCTGCTACCAAGTTGTGCTGCTACCATGTTGTGTCACTACGGTGTTGTTGTCATGTTGTTTTGCTACCATGCTGTGTTGTCATGTGTTGCTGCCATGCTGTGTTGTTATCTTAGGTCTCTCTTTATGTAGATTTGTGGTGTCTCTCTTGTCGTGATGTGTGTATTGTCCAGTGGCGATTTTAGCAGGTAAATCTTTGTGAAAAAATAAATAAAAAGTGGGATGCATGCCAGCAAAGCCTCTACACAACACAACACTAACCAATACATTCATTGCACTATAACGGTGACAAATGTTGCCCACAAACTGTTAGGGCCTACATAAAGCTGTCCCAACAGCAGAGTCCCAAAAGCAGTCCCAACACCTTACCACTGATACAATGGCAGTATTAATGACCATCCTACCCTACCATCCTACCCACTGATACACCTGGGTATCAGCGGAGCCTTGTGTGGCAGCGAAACAGTTCATTCAGCCTAATTTACTGCCTTTAAAAAAAAGATAGCTGATATGGCTGACTTGCTTAAACAAATGTGGTTTGTACTGGCAATTGAGATGTACAAACTATGGCATAACGGGATTTCAAGCGGATAAGAGGCAATCCGTAATTTCGATTAAGACATTGATGAGCGAGCTAGGACGAACGTAGTCAATATAACTATTTGTTCAGCACTTTTGAAATGTACAGCGACAGAATTCATAACATGGCCCGTTCTTACAGTGTTCTGCCTGTAAACCACTGATCTTTACAGGAAACCTACTGATCGTAACAGTTTGTTGAGCGCTGATAGCTGTCACCCACTTCCCTTGAAAACAGTTTGCCCTACAGCCAATTCTGTCGAATCAAAATAATTTGTAAAAAACGATCAGATTTCGACCGAAATATGTCTATGACGCAAAGAAAATTCAAGGAGAGGGGGTACAAAAATGGTCAGATTAATACTGCCATTGAGAAAATTCAAAACAAATCGAAACTTGACCTCTTTCAGGGACAGTCTCGCAAAAAGAAGCATTCTTGCATTCTAACTAAACGCTATTCAAAGTGCTCTGAACAAATTAAGGGAATCGTTCACAAACATTGGCACATTCTAAGATCCGATGACAGTATTGGTAATGTGTTTTCGGACCCTCCATTGGTTGTATTCTCGCGGGGCAGAAACCTGAGAGATCAATTGGTAAACTCGGATTTACCACCCCTAAATATCCCTACACAACGTCTATTTGCGCCTCTACCGGATGGAATCTACAAGTGTAACGGCTGCGCTCAATGCAATGGCACTTACAAATGTAGATCCTTTAAACACCCCCAAACAGGGAAACAGATCCAAATCAATTACATGCTCCACTAAGGCAGTTATTTATCTTATAACTTGTCCTTTTGGTAAACATTATGTGGGTAAAACAAAGCGCGAATTAGAAGTATTAATCTCGGAGCATCGTAGCACCATTAGGTGCAAAAACTCGACATACCCAGTCGCTGTCCAATTTTTGGAAGCAAACCACTCGATTTTGTCCCTACGTTATATCGGCATCGAACATGTCACCCTCCCTAGGAGAGGGGGTGACCTCGACAACTTATTGTTAAAACGAGAGGCTACCTGGATCTTTAATTTAAAGACCCTTGCTCCCTTCGGTCTCAACGTGGACTTTGATTTGAAGCCATTCTTGTGATTCTTGTGATTTTGCTATTCATTGTAAATGTGTGTGGGCCTATGTAGCCAAGTTGTATCTATGATCGTATGCTATCCATGTTTTTTGTATGTTCTGTTTATCTGTGAATTAACCAACGCTATTAGGCCACACCCGGCCATGATTACAGACACCTGCGTGTGTCCTTTGACACTATATAAACTAGTGACCCGCAGTGTTTTTTATTATACCCTGATGAAGACAGCTTGTCTGTCGAAACGTTGGTTATTAGGATATTAAATTATTGCATCTGAGTTCCTGGAGTGTGTGGCTTTCCTTTTCTTTTTCAAGTGTTCTACTCCGTTAGCCAGCACCTCGCCTAAATAGGTGTGCGTTTCTTTCGCCTCTATATACATCTTTCTGTAAACCAAGTCAGAAAAAAAAACGACAGAATGTACAGCGACAGAATAGGATAAATAAAGGGGGTATATAAGCAGACAATGAAAGTTCTTACAATATTCGATGATTACATTTCTCTAAAACAGGTTATAGGCTACATGTGCACCACCAAGTCAGAACAGTAGGCAAAATTAAGAGGGGAAAATAGACCAAATTATTAGGGTGAGGCACATGGGCTACAGTTTACTACACAACATACACTTAGTATTACTTTCTTAGCTACAGTACACATATCTCCCTGGCATATTACATCATTTATGCAGCAGCATACAATACATTTTTGGACTCACCTTGTTGTGCTGTGCTCACTTGAACAGGAAGGTGGCACGACGGTCCTTCATGGGCAAATTTTGTCATCAAACTTTGTCATCAAAGTCTGGCATTCTCTAGATTTATGGTGCTTTCAAGACAACTGGGAACTCGGAAAAAAAACACGGTCGAATCATGATGACGTCAGTGATCATCAGGTCGTAGCTCTAGAAAGAGGCCCGAGTTCCGGATTTACAATTCCAAGTTGGATGACCGTTCAAAAAGTATTTTCCCAGTCGGAGATTGTTTTTCCCTAGTTCCCAGTTGTCTTGAACTCACTGAAGTCAGATTTCGCAGTTCCAAGTTAACAGTTGTTTTGAGCGCGGCACATGGCCAATGTTGAATATTTATCATTTTAAGTTTGGAAAAGAGACCTTTAATCCCAGACTTGGGACCACACAGCCACTCCACTGAATAGCAGGCTAGTTATTGCTTTGCAATGCTTGCAGTTAGCCACTGATTCCTTCCAAACCACTCGTTGTTGAATTTGCGATTTCCAACTTGTTGTGTAATGTTTTATCTATACTTTCTCTTCATTATTTCTCTTCATATGAAACGGATTAAAAAGGATTTGCCAGTAGATTGTCGACTTGATTCATTATGATGAGTGCTAGCTAAGATTTTGAAAGTATGATGTTGACAGGATCAGTCCAATCAAAGCTACTGTAGATATAACGTGATATGACGTCATATTATCTGTGGCCAAAGACCTTGAGCAAAGAACAGCGCAGCCAAAGACAAAGAACAGCGCAACTAGAGAACATTACCAAAACCTATGCTCCGTATTTTCCGCTGGCTGCCCCACCACCACAGAAAGCACTGAGCTGGGCTGAAACACCTGCATTTTGGAGCTGCCATACTCAAGAAAGCAAAAAAGTGGGTTTATTAACTCAATAACTTTTTTTGTTGTTTTTACATTGTTTGCAAACTGATATGTGACACGTATTAATGCCAAAATAACATGCAAAATAGGCAATCCAAAAATGTGGCTCTGCCCCACCTTCCCTGAATAACGGGTCGCCACTGGTTTTGTCCTATATTTTTATTTTTAATCCCAGCCCCTGTCCCCTCCATGATTGTAAATAAGAATTTGAAAAGATTCAAAACACAACAACTGTTCAGAGAACAGATTTGTAGGGCAAATTCATGTCACACTGTCACTTAAGTGTTTGTATTCAGCCTACAACACGTCATTAAACTTCTTGAAACACGACCCCATCCTACAAAGTGGCACCAAATGTAAAAATAGTACTGTGACAACAATTCAGGAAATGCAACAAGTATTACATCGAGAAAGATTCAGAGAAACAATCAAAATGCACCCACAAAAAGAAGGCTATTGTATTGACAAAGATTCTTACTTCTGTAACAATGTAAAAATGCAAACAACTATTCAGAGACTATTTCAAAATGTAGACAGATTCTCTCAATAAGATTTAATACAGACTAGGCCTGACACAAAATGTAGAAATAGCCGCCTACTTTGAAAACAATTCAGTGAAGTATTATACTGAACAAAAATATAAACACAACATGCAACAATTTCTAAGATTTTACTGAGTTATAAGGAAATCAGTCAATTGAAATAAATTCATTAGGCCCTAATCTACGGATTTCAAATGACAGGGAATACAGATATGCATCTGCAAAAAAAGTTAGGGGCGTGGATCAGAAAACAGTATCTGGTGTGACCACCATTTGCCTCATGCAGCGCAACACATCTCCTTCGCATAGAGTTGATCAGGCTGTTGATTGTGACCTGTGGAATGTTGTTCCACTCCTCTTCAACGGCTCTGCGATGTTGCTGGATATTGGCGGGAAGATGCTGTCGTACACGTCGATCCAGAGCATCCCAAACATGCTCAATGGGTGACATGTCTGGTGAGTATGCAGGCCATGGCACTGGGTGAAAAGGGTCAATATCAGGGGATATCTTTATCTATGTATATCCGGATATCTGACATTTTATTAGATAGAAGGAGTAGACTTGCTCCAGATACGCATGTCCTTAATTTCACATATTGATCTAGGATAATCTCTGTAATGGGACAGTTTCTACATGCATCCAATCCGGACATCAGATATCTCTCTGCTACCGTATGAGTCCAGAGCTCCAATCACAACACATTTTCTTGTCACGATCGTCGTAGAGAGTAGACCAATGCGCAGCGTTAGTTGCGAACATACTTAACTTTATTATCGTTAGTGATAATATATCAACAAAACAATAAACGAAACGTGCAGTCCTACGGTTAACACAGAAACAAACCAAACGGAAACAAGATCCCACAAACACTAATGTCACGGTTTACTATGCCAGAACCCAGAAGCAGACAAGGACAAGGTACGTTGAGAGAAAGGTGAGTGTTTATTTAGTAGATTCCGAGTGAGGCTGAATAATCCAGGGAACAGAGCGGGTGGCGTGGATGGGTTGTTGAGGGTGCAGTGGTTGGTCCGGTACTGGCTCGGCAGCCGCCGACCATCAGGCAGAGGTTGGGTGAAGGTTCCGGGTGAGAGACTGCAGACAGAACAAAAACGGAGGTCAGTACACAGCAAGTAACAAGGTGCAAAACAACAAAACTAACTAAGGGCTCAGAGGCAGACACGCTGACAAACATACTGTTCATAGCTAACGATCCGGCAGGAACTGGATGTTCGGCCAGAGCCTAAGAAGGGTGATGATCAGGACCAGGTGTGCAGATTGCTGATGGGATGCAGGTGCGGAAAACCAGAGCGCTCCCCGGAGCGTTCCCGAACCCTCGGGAAACTGGAGATTACGAACAGGAAAAAACTAGTCACCAGACAGGACCCGACTCAGACAGCCGGGATCGTTACAGTACCCCCCCTCCGGACGAACGCCACCGGGCGGACTCCCGGAGCGCCAGGATGGAGGCGGTAGAAGTCACTGATGAGGTCCGCATCAAGGACCTGTCGCCGCGGAATCCAACTCCTCTCCTCAGGGCCATACCCCTCCCAGTCCACGAGATACTGGAAACCCCGGCCCCGCCGTCTGGAATCCATGATGCGACGCACCGTGTAGGCAGGACCACCTCCGATCATCCGAGGAGGAGGAGGAGGAGGCGGAGGAGGCAACAGAGGACTGAGGAAGACAGGCTTGAGGCAGGAGACATGAAAGGTGGGATGGACTCTGAGCGTCCTCGGTAGTTTGAGTCGAACTGCCACTGGATTGATCACCTTCTCCACCACAAACGGACCAATGAACTTCGGTAACAACTTCCTAGACTCAGTCCGTAACGGAAGATCCCGTGTGGCCAACCAAACCCTATCTCCGATGGTATAGGTGGGAGCGGGGATCCGGCGACGATTCGCCTGGAGCTGATACCGGTCCGAAACTCTAAGGAGTGCCTTTCTGGCCCGATGCCAGGTCCGGTGGCAACGACGAATATGGGCCTGAACAGAAGGCACTGAGAGCTCCTTCTCCTGAGAAGGAAACAGGGGAGGTTGGTAGCCATACAGGCACTGGAAGGGAGACATCCCAGTGGCAGATGTAGGAAGAGTATTGTGGGCATACTCAACCCAAGGCAACTGAGAGACCCAGGAGGTGGGGTTGGAAGAGACCAGACAGCGTAGCGTGGATTCCATCTTCTGGTTGGCTCTCTCCGCCTGACCATTGGATTGGGGGTGAAAACCAGATGTGAGACTGACTGTAGCTCCAATGGCCAAACAGAAGGACTTCCAGACAGCAGAGGTAAACTGAGGGCCACGGTCGGAAACGATATCACTGGGCAAACCGTGGACCCTGAAAACCTCCCCTAACCAGGATCTCGGACGTCTCCGAGGCAGAGGGAAGCTTGGCAATTGGCACAAAGTGGGCGAACTTGCTGAATCTGTCCACGATAGTCAGAACGACCGTGTTCCCCTCAGAAGCGGGCAACCCAGTGACGAAGTCCAGAGCCAGATGCGACCATGGTCGCCGGGGAATAGGAAGGGGGTGAAGTAGTCCAGAGCTGGGCCGATTGGTACTCTTATTCTGCGCACACACTGGACAGGCAGCAACAAACCCCCGAGTATCCTCGGCCATGGCAGGCCACCAAAAACGTCTGCGAAGAAACGCCATTGTCCGAGCCACGCCAGGGTGACAAGCCATCTTGCTGGCGTAGGACCATTTGAGGACAGCCGGACGAACCGACTCAGGCACAAACAACCGACCGGGTGGACCGTTACCGGGACCGGGCTGAGTCCGAAGGGCCGCCAGCACCTCCTCCTCAATCTTCCACATAACTGCTCCCACGACGCAGTTCCGGGGGAGAATTGTCTCAGTCTTGGACCCACTCTCCTCCGTCTTGGAGAACATCCGGGACAAGGCGTCCGCCTTGCCGTTCTTAGATCCAGGTCGGAACGTCAGGGCAAACTTGAATCGTCCGAAAACAACGCCCACCTGGCCTGGACGGGAGTTGAGACGTTTAGCCGATTGCACGTAAGCAAGATTCTTGTGGTCAGTCCAGACAATAAACGGTTGCTCCGCCCCCTCCAACCAGTGGCGCCACTCCTCCAAGGCAAGTTTCACCGCGAGAAGCTCCCGGTTACCCACATCGTAATTCCTCTCCGCAGGCGAAAGGCGACGAGTAGTAGGCGCAGGGATGGAGTTTACTGTCCGTGGAGCATCGCTGCGACAGGATGGCGCCAACTCCCACATCAGACGCGTCCACTTCAACGGCGAACTGACGGGCCGTGTCCGGTTGAGAGAGAATCGGTGCGTTGGTGAATCGCCTCTTCAAATCCAGAAACGCTCGATCCGCCTCCGGATTCCACTTGAAGGTCCTGATACTGGAAGTCAAGGCAGTTAACGGAGCGGCCACACGGCTGTAATCCCGGAATAAATCTGCGGTAGAAATTCGCAAACCCCAAAAATCTCTGGAGCTGCAATCTCGTACCGGGCTGGGCCCACTCCAGAACCGCTCTAACCTTCTCCTGGTCCATCCTAATCTCTCCCCTGGAGATGATGTACCCGAGAAAGGATGTCGTGTGGGCGTGAAACTCGCACTTCTCGGCCTTCACGAACAGGCGATTCTCCAACAATCGCTGCAGAACCTGCCGGACATGCTGGACGTGGTCGGAAGGTTCCTTCGAGAAGATCAGAATGTCATCCAGGTAAACAAACACAAAGAGACCGATCATATCTCTCAGGACGTCGTTCACCATACTCTGGAATACCGCTGGAGCATTGGTCAGTCCAAACGGCATCACCTGATACTCGAAGTGACCCATCGGTGTATTGAAACCCGTCAACCACTCGTCCCCCTCTCTGATCCGGACCAGGTGATACGCATTGCGTAGGTCTAGCTTGGTGAACACCGTAGCACCCTGTAAGGAGTCGAAGGCAGAACTCATCAAGGGCAGGGGATACTTGTTCTTGACCGTGATGTCATTCAACCCCCGATAATCAATACACGGTCGAAGAGAGCCATCCTTCTTACCCACAAAGAAGAATCCTGCCCCCAGGGGGTGATGACGAGGGACGAACGAGACCAGCAGCTAGGGACTCCTTGATGTAGGTCTCCAACGCCTCACGTTCAGGTCGGGAGATACTGTATAACCTTCCCTTGGGGTAGACAGCTCCAGGGACCAGGTTGATGGCACAATCATATGGTCGGTGGGGGAGGGAGTGACAGAGCCTTCTGCTTACTGAAAACTTCCCCAAATCGTGATATGTCTCGGGAACCAGGGACAAATCTGGGGGTTTAGCCTCAATCACCTGACTGGGAACCGAATGGGGGCAGGCAGTCTTGAGACAGTTAGCATGACAATCAAGGCTCCAACTCGTTACCTTGCCCGTCACCCAATCGAACGTGGGATTGTGTTCCTTCAGCCAGGGGTATCCAAGGACCAGAGAAACATGGGAAGACGGCAGAATGAAGAATGAAATCATCTCAGAATGATTCCCCGACAACCGCATCTTAACCGGTTCAGTCCTCATCGTGATACGTGCCAGACTACTGCCGTTCAGAGTGGTCGCTTCAATGGCTTCCGGCAATTGCTCCTTGGAAAGCCCCAGCTGTTCCACCAACTCGGCATCAAGAAAGCTTCCATCGGCACCTGAATCGATAAAAGCGTTAAGCGCTAAGCTCTGATTCCTGTTCACAAGGGTAGCCGGGAAACGGGGTCTGACAGAGGTACTGAGAGGTTGAAACTGGCTCGCTAAAAGTCCTCCCAACTTTAGCGAGCCGGCAGTTTGACGACCGCCGGGAACAAGTGGAGATGTAATGTCCCGAGCTACCACAGTAGAGGCAGCAGTTGGTCTTACGTCTATGTTGACGCTCCTCCTTGGTTAACCCGTGCCGCCCCACTTGCATGGGTTCAGAATCGGGAGAGAGGACCTCTCCACTAATCCATTGTGGTGGAGAATGATCGACGTGTTCTGGTCCACCACCCGACCCGACTGGGAACTGAGAAGCTGATCGATTGGACGGACCCCATTGCTTCTCCCTCCTTCGCTCTCGGACTCGATTATCCACCCGAATAGACAAGGCTACCAAGCTGTCCAGGTCACTAGGCTCCGGATAGGAGATCAACTCATCCTTGAGCTGCTCCGACAGACCCTGGTAAAAGGCCGCTTGCAGCGACTCCTCGTTCCACCCACTCTCCACAGCCAACGTCTTGAACTCGATCACGAAGTCGGCCACGCTGCGAGTTCCTTGGCGAAGCGAAAACAGGCGCCTAGCTGCGTCCCTCCCTCGGACGGAATGGTCGAAGAGCTTCCTCATCTCGGCCGTGAACCCCTGGTATGAAGCCATGCAGGGATCCTGTCGTTCCCAAACGGCTGAAGCCCACTCCAGCGCTCGACCACGCAGCAACTCAATCACAAAGGCTATCCTAGCCTTGTCTGTGGCATAAGAGTAGGGCTGTAGATCGAACACTAATCCACACTGCATAAGGAAGGAACGACAT
Source organism: Coregonus clupeaformis (assembly GCF_020615455.1). Taxonomy (NCBI): domain Eukaryota; kingdom Metazoa; phylum Chordata; class Actinopteri; order Salmoniformes; family Salmonidae; genus Coregonus; species Coregonus clupeaformis. The sequence goes on from NC_059225.1 coordinate 40,001,229, forward strand.
CTTCCCAGCTCCCCCTCATATTTATCCGGCGTCGGAACCTTGGGCTCACGGATGGACACAGCTTCAGAAGCGGCAGGCGAGATGGGTGAAACCGGTAGTGGATCCTCCACCGGACACTTACGTTGGTTCTGGACCTCCGCCAGACCGGTAGAAAGGTTCCGAACTGACAACGCGATCTCCTGTAGTACCGTGCTATGATGGCCCAACATCTTCTCCTGCTGGGTAATAGCATGGCGAACGGAGTCCAGGTCCGCTGGGTTCATTACTGGCCGGATCGTTCTGTCACGGTTTACTATGCCAGAACCCAGAAGCAGACAAGGACAAGGTACGTTGAGAGAAAGGTGAGTGTTTATTTAGTAGATTCCGAGTGAGGCTGAATAATCCAGGGAACAGAGCGGGTGGCGTGGATGGGTTGTTGAGGGTGCAGTGGTTGGTCGGTACTGGCTCGGCAGCCGCCGACCATCAGGCAGAGGTTGGGTGAAGGTTCCGGGTGAGAGACTGCAGACAGAACAAAAACGGAGGTCAGTACACAGCAAGTAACAAGGTGCAAAACAACAAAACTAACTAAGGGCTCAGAGGCAGACACGCTGACAAACATACTGTTCATAGCTAACGATCCGGCAGGAACTGGATGTTCGGCCAAAGCCTAAGAAGGGTGATGATCAGGACCAGGTGTGCAGATTGCTGATGGGATGCAGGTGCGGAAAACCAGAGCGCTCCCCGGAGCGTTCCCGAACCCTCGGGAAACTGGAGATTACGAACAGGAAAAAACTAGTCACCAGACAGGACCCGACTCAGACAGCCGGGATCGTTACAACTAAGGGAAACAGACTGTTTAAATATGGCTCCCAATCAGAGACAACCAGCAACAGCTGACACTCGTTGCCTCTGATTGGGAGCCACTCTGGCCAACATAGAAATACCACAACTAGAACTCCCACACAGAACATAAACACATAGACTCTACACACCCTGGCTCAACATAAAAGAGTCCCTAGAGCCAGGGCGTGACATTTCTGTTAAGATGCAATCATATGCCAATCTTTGCAAAACATATATTTTATTTATTTAACAGAAAATACAAGTTGCACATACTCTATACCCCTGCCTGCCCTGTTTGTTATGGACAATGGGTGCGATGGGTGCAGATTGAGTCTTCAGCAGCTCCGGCGGTGGTCCCTCGACAGTCCAGACCCAACATGGTGGCAGTGTTGGTCTGTGATCCACTCTAAACTGTCAATGCATAAATCATTAATCTAAATTGTGTCGATATTGAAAGAAAATATCGGCATTTCATAGAACCATACAAGAAGGTAGCTACTCTACCTGCTTCAGTCATGACAAGAAAGCTAACTGGAACAAGCTAGCTAGCAAAGTTGCTAGTTAGCTAGCTAGCTAAGTTAGTTAGCTAACGTTAGCTATCTAATATTAATCAGTAATATAGAATATGGCCAAATGTTTTAAAACGCTAGCTGTCACCTTGAGGCTTGACAGGGGGTAAAAAAATGAATACCTGAAGGGAAGGAAATTTCATTATTTGTTAGCTAGCTAGCTAGACTACCAGAGCTTTTACACCCCTATCAAACCTAGCTAGCTAGCTAGCTAGCTATCCCTACTGGGTGCTGGCCAAATTAGCTATGTTCTTGATTCTAGTTACTAAGATAAATAAAACATCTAAAATTAGCTACTCACTTTAGTGTTAACTTCTTTGAGGAATTTCCTTTTTTCCCCCTAATTGGTAGTTACAGTCTTGTCCCATCGCTGCAACTCCCCTACGGACTCGGGAGAGTCGAAGATCGAGAGCCAGGTGTCCTCCGAAACACGACCCTGCCAAGCCGCACTGCTTCTTGACACACTCGCATAACCCAGAAGAACCAATGTGTTGGAGGAAACACCGTCCAGCTAGCGACCAAAGTTAGCCTGCAGGCGCCAGGCCCGCCATGAGGAGTCGCTAGAGCACGATGGGACAAGGAAATACCAGCCGGCTAAACCCTCCCCTAACCCGGACAATGCTGTGCCAATTGTGCGCCGCCTCATGGGCCTCCTGGTCACGGCCGGCCGTGACACAGCCTGGGATCGAACCCGGGTCTGTAGTGAAACCTCAAGCACTGCGATGCAGTGCAATGGGCCTCAGGATCTTGTCACGGTATCTCTGTGCATTCAAATTGCCATCAATAAAATGCAATTGTGTTCGTTGTCGTAGCTTATGCCAGCCCATACCATAACCCCACCGCCAACATCATGCTGTTTAATCAGCTTCTTGATATGCCACACCAATCAGGGGGATGCATTATCTTGGCAAAGGAGAAATGCGTACTAACAGGGATGTAAACAAATTTGTGCTCAAAATTTGAGATAAATAAGCTTTTTGTGTGTATGGAAATCTTTGGGATCTTTTATTTCAACTCATGAATCAACGGACCAACACTTTACATGTTGCGTTTAAAAAGTACACAATTCATATTTCACACTGTTACCTTTGTGTTTGCATTCAGTCTACCAGATGTCATTGAACTTCTGGAAGCACGACCCCATCCCTTAACGTGGCACAGAACACATACAGTTGAAGTCATTAAAACTCGTTTTTCAACCACTCCACACATTTCTTGTTAACAAACTATAGTTTTGGCAAGTCGGTTAGGACATCTACTTTGTGCATGACACAAGTAATTTTTCCAACAATTGTTTACAGACAGATTATTTCACTTATAATTCACTATATCACACTTCCAGTGGGTCAGAAGTTTACATACACTAAGTTGACTGTGCCTTTAAACAGCTTGGAAAATTCCAGAAAATGATGTCATGGCTTGATAAGCTCAGCCATAGCCCGGACTTGAACCCAATCGAGCATCTCTGGAGACACCTGAATATATCTGTGTAGCGATGCTCCCCATCCAACCTGACAGCGCTTGAGAGGATCTGCAGAGAAGAATGGGCGAAACTCCCCAAATACAGGTGTGCCAAGCTTGTACCGTCACACCCAAGAAGACTCGAGGCTGTAATCGCTGCCAAAGGTGCTTCAACAAAGTACTGAGAAAAGGGTCTGAATACTTATGTAAATGTGATAATTCCGGGTGTAAAAAAATTAAGAAAATGCAACAAATTCTAAAAACCTGTTTTTGCTTCGTCATTATGGGGTATTGTGTGTAGATTGATGAGGGAAAACAACAATCGAATCCATTTTAGAATAAGGCTGTAACGTATCAAAGGGGTCTGATTACTTTACGAATGTATATGACAGCCTATCCCCTATATTTTGCACTACTTTTGAACAGAGCGCTATGGGGCCTGGTCAAAAGTAGTGCACTATATAGAGAATATGGTGCCATTTGGAATGTAACCCAAGATTTCATCCCCACTGCTATCAGTAGCACTGATATGGAGGGCCCACTGTAATTAGTCGCTGGAGATGGGCTCGGCCTTGGACACAGGTGCAGCGAGGTGATGAGGGCCAAGGCTATACTGTACATGAGAGGTGGCTAAGAGGGCCACTCTCTCCTGAGTGTATCTAGAGAGCACTCAAGCCCACTCTTCCATGTCAGATCTTCCTGAGGTGCATGGCTCTATCACGGGAGAAAGGATCATGTTTATGAAAGCGTCTTATGTGCCTTTTCTTACTAGCATAATCAGAGGCTGTTTCCTTCCATATCTTGCTATTCATTCTTGGTTAACTTTATTAGACACTTGGGCTGTATTGTCATGAAAATTATGTAATTTACTTGTATATTCTGGCAGATATCCTGTATGTATAAGGCCGTTCTTCATTATGTTCTTTATTTCTTAATCTAACCGAATGTGCATCCAATTCCAATTTTCAGAGTATATCAATTAAAACGAACCAAAAATGCTGGTTACCATAGCCAAAGTTGTAGGTTGCCAATTGCAATTACAGGCGCTAAACAGTGTTTTACGAATACACAGCATATGCATGGATAACTACAGCCGAACGCAGTTTTGCTGCATTGTTACATCCATGAAATCATCTAATTAAACACGTTTGGGTGTATGTCCACAGAACCTTACTTGCTAAATAGCTGTCAACATCTGCAGTTGCAATTGATCATGTTGTGATGATTCAGCAGGTATGGTACAGCAGCACATTGCATAGTTACTCTTTTTTTATACAGCTCTAATCAACTGCACAGTATGCAAAGCTCATTAATTCTGATTGGATTTAATTAGAATAATAATTGCTGCAAAATGTTTTGAAATAGGATTTGATTGTTGTCTGTTGATAAGCACTTACATATACAGGTTCTCAGTGTGTAGGCCTACTCACATTGACGAGGGCAACTGACCAATTACTGGGATCTCATTTAAATTAAATGGATGACTGGCTTTTGACTGAACTCTGAGCACAATAGCCTAATATACCAACAAACACATATGATGTACTTGTCAGAATTGATGATTGAACATGATACTGTATATGAGGAACCTCTAATACGCTCATGCATATCTCTAGGATGCTGACCGGATTGTTAGCTACCATTCCCAAGTATGACAATGAATTGTGATATAATGTGTGTGTCCATGAGCTGCGTTGTTTGCGCCTAATTCAAAACAAATAATAATATGTTTCATCAACCTGTAGGCAGCCATACTACCAAGCTTTTAGAGCAGGGCTTCACAGTCCATTATTGTTTAGCTAACAGTAAATGAAGGTATAATCTGAGCGCCCCCAGAGAGACTCAAATGCTGGTGTGATCTTGCAGGAAATGATTAGTATAATGCAGAGTGTAGGAGATACTACTTTAATACCCCACCATAAATAAGGCCGTATGTAACTAAAGAGAGAAGGGAAAATGCCATGGACAACCACCAGAGATGCATGCATGACATAAAGCACAGGGCTACGAGGTAAAGGTCAGAGTGGCCGAAGGTGCTGTGTATTTGTAATTGTACCTGGAACAAAAACCACCAAAGACATCTGAGTTTAAATAATCCACAAAATTGGACATGAAGCTGTTCCATCTGCGTCATTATAAGCAGCAACCTGCACAAGTCACAGTTGTAGTCCCAACCAGTCGCGTTTATATTTGCTTTATCAGATGAAAGTATTTTGTGCACACAAGCGGTTGTATGCCTCACAGCGTTTGTGATGAAAAGCCGACACAAAAGATGGCAGTTGACACACTATGCATAGCAAGGAAAATATATTGTTTCCTTGCTCAACTGGGGCAATAGCCTATTCCATTTTTATATTGATGTTTTGTCCCATTTAATATTTAAGAAAAGGATTGGGTAGACATTGTATTGTATTGTTCAATTGCCACCACATTCACGCACCTGATTGACGGGTTGCCCAGCTACTCCAAAAAGGGGATAGAGTAGATCTTCATGCCACTTGTACAGCAACTAGTTAAAACACCCTACCCAGGCCACCTCCAAAATGGATTAACTCAGCATAATGATGCTGGAGCATTGAATTGCCTTTGTACTTGTTTGAAATAGAGAAAGGTATGACCACAGAATCTATTTCAAACTGGAATTATGATTTCAGATCAACACTCATTATTTGGAATAGGCCCATTCAAGTCCAATTCACATAACATTTAATGGGATGCTCAGTCAAAAAGATCCATAAAGAATAATAGGGCCTGCACGCTCAGATGGCACTGTTTAAATCCAAACAGATCCTTATCCAGTCCTTGAATTGAAATGTTGTCACTCCCGTAACAGTAAAGGAATGTGTTGGAGCATTTGAGTGTGCAGGACCTAGTTTATTATATTGAGACAGGCACCCATTTGAAATAGATTTAATTGGTTGAAAACCCAAATATTGGCAACTTATGTTGACGTGTAAACACTGAGTGAAACCACAGTGTGGATTTCCGTAACTGGTTGAAATTAGGCTTTGGATTCGGTCCAGAATGGATGAAGTCAACCAATGCACACCAGATCCTTAAAGCCGCCTGCATACCTCACACTAACTTTGCTCAACCCCTCAGGAGTAAAACCTCACTCCCCACATTTACTGGCTCCCGACAAGTGGAAAAGTTCCTCGCAGCAATCCCAACGCTCTTATATTGAAGTGTTGTATTCTCCCATTCAACCTTCTTGTTCTTTGTTTATGATGTTTCCAGTGAGTAGGAATATGCCTCCATGGCTCCTATATGTGGCTTCCAAGTTTAGCTCAGCACAGCTTATTTGAAAGTCAAACGTTCCCCACTTCCATTTTCCCTACTTCAAGCGCAGCGTGGATGCAGAAACACTTAATCAGACTGAGCGGCAATCAGAGATAACAGGGCAGGAATATGGGTCATCCTCTATGACGCACTAATGAGGGGGACCGTACTGTGACTCCTGTTGTCAAGGCGATTGTTCCAAATGTTTGGTATACTCAGTGTATTTCCACACCTTTAGTGACACTACGTTAAAGACAAATGGAGCTCATTACTAAGATAACATTGCAAACATGATTATCATGGTCTGTACTCCAACCTTAACTGCAGATAATGAATCAGAATCCTGATTAGTTCTGAAGAAAGAGTTCCCAGTGCAATGGGAAAATCAAGTTCCCTTTTACTGGAAGGGAAAACCAATCAGACACACATGGCGGTTTCATTTTGTCATAATTGAGTTCACAGCCATTGAGTTGTCGCACTTGAGGTGTTAAAGGTTTAAGGGTGCCTTGATGGTTCACCCACGTGGGAAGGGCAGTCACTGAGTACAGAGCGATATAAAGATGGATTACTTATTTGCTCTATGGCTGTAGGAGTCACCTAAATTGACCCAGGCTTCAATTGAATCAACCTCAGACAAACTACAAAACCTGCCATTTTCACAATCTTTATTGTTCTGTTCTGAAAAATATATAGATTTTCCCTAATTTCATTTAATTTGATAAAAGACCAAACATTTAACCTACCCTCCCCTCAATAAAGGCTGGATTAGAAGGTGCGTCGTTTTTTATCCTGGCCATGCATTTGCCAGGTAACCTATCAATAAAGGGGTTTTAAATTGTCTACTGAGAGTGCCTTGAAATATTTTGGAGGTTTTTACCCTCATGCTTCTTCATGATTCACAATTCACATACTTCATTTCGCATGTTCAAGTATCCATCCCTTTTTCAAAGAGCGCCCCTCGTCCGATTACCGAAGACGCGCACCTCCAAACTTATTCACATTATTCAGTCCCCCTACAGTGCATTCGGAAAGTATTCAGACCCCTTGAGTTTTTCAACATTTTGTTACGTTACAGCCTTATTCTAAAATGAATTCAAAAATAAGTATTGTCAATCTACACACAATACCCCATAATGACAAAGCAAAAACAGGAAATATCACATTTACGTAAGTATTCAGACCCTTTACTCAGAACTTTGTTGAAGCACCTTTGGCAGCGATTACAGCCTCGAGCCTTCTTGGGTATGGCGCTACGAGCTTGGCACACCTGTGTTTGGGAAGTTTCTCCTATTCTTCTCTGCAGATCCTCTCAAGCTCTGTCAGGTTGGATGGGGAGCGTCACTGCACAGCTATTTTCAGGTCTCTCCAGAGATGTCCGATCAGGTTAAAGTCCGGGCTCTGGCTGGGTCACTCAAGGACATACAGAGACTTATCCCGAAACCACTCCTGCGTTGTCTTGGCTGTGTGCTTAGGGTCGTTGTCCTGTTGGAAAGTTAACCTTCGCCCCAGTCTGAGGTCCTGAGCGCTCTGGAGCAGGTTATCATTGAGGATCTATCTGTACATTGATCCGTTAATCTTTCCCTCGATCCTGAGTAGTCTCCCAGTCCCTGCTGCTGAAACACATCCCCACAGCATGATGCTGCCACCACCATGCTTCACCGTAGGGATGGTGCCAGGTTTCCTCCAGACGTGACTCTTGGCATTCAGGCCAAAGAGTTCAATCTTGATTTCATCAGACCAGAGAATCTTGTTTCTTATGGTCTGAGAGTCCTTTAGGTGGCTTTTTGGCAAACTCAAAGCGGGCTGTCATGTGCCTTTTACTGAGGAGTGGCTTCCGTCTGGTCACTACCATAAAGGCCTGATTGTTGGAGTGCTGCAGAGATGGTTGTCCTTTTGGAAGATTCTCCCATCTCCACAGAGGAACTCTGGAGCTCTGTCAGAGTGACCATCGGGTTCTTGGTAACCTCCCTGACCAAGGCCCTTCTCCCCCGATTGCTCAGTTTGGCCGGGTGGCCAGTTCTAGGAAGAGTCTTGGTGGTTCAAAACTAATTCCATTTAAGAATGATGGAGGCCACTGTGTTCTTGGGGACCTTCAATGCTGCAGAAATGTTTTGGTACCCTTCCCCAGATCTGTGCCTCGACACAATCCTGTCTCGGAGCTCTACAGACAATTCCTTCGACCTCATGACTTGGTTTTTGCTCTGACATGCACTGTCAACTGTGGGACCTTATGTAGACGTGTGTGCCTTTCCAAATCATGTCCAATCAATTGAATTTACCACAGGTGGACTCCAATCAAGTTGTAGAAACATCTTAAGGATGATCAATGGAAACAGGATGCACCTGAGCTCAATTTCTAGTCTCATTGTAAAGGGTCTGAATACTTACGTAAATAAGGTAATTCTGTTTATTATTCTTAATACATTTGCAAAAATGTATAAAAATGTGTTTTCGCTTTGTCATTATGAGGTATTGTGTGTAAATTGATGAGGATTTTTATTTTTTGAATAAGGCTGTAACGAAACAAAATGTGGAAAAAGGGAAGGGTCTAAATACTTTCTGAATGCACTGTAACCCTTAAACCATGTAAATTACACTTTGGTCCTGTTATTCTTCACACAATTTCTATTTGGCGCAAAATTGAAAAATAACTGTAACATGAATCAAAATAGCATGCCCATACTCCAATATTTCACAATAATGCCTTGCAATCTGATGGGCGGGCTTTTGCATCCACTCAATGGTTCAGATGTGGAATCTGTACCCTTGCCGATATCATGAACAGTAAAGGTTTGAGAACATGCCAAGATTTGAAAGATACATACACATTACCAGGCAACTCCTTTTTTTAATATTTACAACTTAGGTCAGCTATACTGACTGGTGGAGTCCCTTGGGAAACCCAACCACCAAATCATCCAATGATGGGATTTATAAATCAATTATCTGGTCTCCCGAAAGGACTGATCTCTATAATATATAAACAACTTTTGGAAAGCTCATATTCTGAGCTAGCCATTAAAAAAGTATGGTCCACAGATCTAATTATATCTGAACAACCTTTTAACTGGAACAGAATATGGAAAAATATGACATTGGCATCCCTAAAATCCGAACCATCAACTTGTTTACAGAATGATTTTTAACACCAAGGAAACATTTTACGATAACATTGGCCCCAACTGTTCACTGTGTCCCTTAAATCAGGCAGGCACATTCCTTCATATGATGAGTGAGTGCCCTGCAGTTAAATGCTTCTGGGGCAAAATTACAAAAATCATTTAGAAGACATGAATGTGAATATTCAATGCTTTGCATCAATTATGTTACTTAACCATGATAGCTCCTTGAATCTCTCAATTAATCAAAGATGATTATTGCTAGCAGGTAGCACTGCCGCAAAAAAATATGTTGGCTGTTAGATGGCAATCACCTCACTCTCTCCCAATTCACCAGTGGATACAGTTACTATTATAACTTATAACATTAGAATTATCGACAGAGAGAATTAATGGTGCTAGTCAAGGCCTGGACAAATATACTTAAATCTGTAAAGAATAATCTCAGCTAAAGCCCAACACATACAAATAAACCATTTATAAAACACAACACATACAAAGTATATATACTGTATATACCTATTTTTATATTTTTTACTTTATTTGCTTTCAGGCCCACGGGGAAGGGGTGGTATGGGGAGGGTTTTCTCTGGTCGCTGGGAGGGGGGTTAGGAGGGTGTGGGGTCTGGGGGGTGACTGACAAGCAACCTTAGTTGGAAAACACCCCTTCCTTTTTCTTCTTCTTCTGAGTGTCAGCCCACAGGTACAATGTATGAAATAATGAATTGAAAATACTGTATATGAAATTATATGAATTTAAATATTGTACATGTAACCCTCAAAGGAAAACCTGTCAAAATAAATACAAATGCGGTCACAAAAAATAAATAACATAAGGAAGTGAAATGTCATCACCAAAGCTCATTTCCACCACTATGATATCATGCGTAAGATGGTTCCATTATGTTTATAAAACATTACATTTGGGAGCAGTATAACGGTGAGTGGACATTCCATCTTTCTCTTTATATCGGATCTTTGTCCAGCTCCTGTGGAAAGTTTGGATATGCGTAAAACCCTCCGTAGTCTACATTACCTTAATATTATATGGCTAGGAGGAGCAATTATGGTGCCTGTAACTTTTAGACATACACTCTCCGAAAAAAGGGTTCCAAAAGGGTTCTTCAGCTGTCCCCAGAGGAGAACCCTTTTTGGTTTCAGGTAAAACCCTTTTGGGTTCCAAGTAGAAAACTCTGTGGAAAGGGTTATTTATGGAACCCAAAAGGGTTCTACCTGGAACCAAAAAGGGTTCTTCAAAGAGTGTAGCCTATTTAAAAGAAGTTGCTTCATTTAGATTAGAATTTGAGTAGAATTATTCAGTCTTTTTAGGCCTTATCAATAGTGAATTGTATATTGGTTATTGACAACATTTGGCATGTCCATGACTCAGACATAAGCCTCTAATGCAATTCACAATAGGTATAGCCCTTATATCAGTGTGAATGGTATGTTTAACAATACTTGTCCATATTGAAGCCAATTACTTAGAACAATGTGACCTGTAAACATGTTCAACATATTTAGCAAAGATGGGTTAGGTCTGGATTTTGTTATTTTGTTTCTGTAGGCTATTTAACAAAGTAGGCTATAACGGACTACCATTCGAAATGGAGTTGATGACAAAGCAATACATAAAAGACTGTAAATACACAACTTCAAGCAGCCACATATTTAGCCATGGAGCATGTTCTGACTGGCCAGTGAGGGGTCAAGCCTCAACACACCTACAACCAGCTACTGCGCCCATAATTCCTTCTGCGAAAATAGCTCAAATATTTCTGACACACCCCCAGCCCTATAGCGCAACCGCCAGTGCTAAGGTTTACCATTGTGTTAGGTTTGTTAAAATAGAGCCCTAAGAATAAGTGATTAAATATTTATAGCAAAGTGCTACCGTTGGCCTATATTGTATGCATTGTTCTTCATACAGTTTTTAGGAGCCATTAGAGAGGCAATTAGTCATCTCTCAACAGTTTTACATAGACACAATGGCTAATTACTCAGTTGGGTGTGGGGAAGTGGAGTATGCCATTTATTTAAGTAAATTAGTTAAAAATGTAATGAAGTCGGTAATGTGGAATAGATCAGAGTTCTGGTTTAGCTTAATGGACTCATGCATACTGTCATTGGGTTTTCCTGAGAGAATAGTCCTAGGTTGCATCCCGAATGGCTTGAACCCCATGGACCTGGTGAAAAGTAGTGCACTATATAGGAAATAGGGTGCCATTTTGAACGTAACAATAGTCCTATTCTTGGTGCCACACAAAGGGTAACATATGCAATCACATGGGACAGATGACTTGTGCATACCTAATGTGTCAGACATTACAGCCTGTAATAAGACATTGCCTATGGATTTTGCTAACGTGCCTAAATCCACATTGCATGCACTGCTATAGAATATTTTATCACGCCCAATGAGGATGTACACGAGCTAATACGTTTTGGTGGGTGAATTTAATCAAGTATTTTTTCTCTTAAAATATATTCGTAAATACTCATTCCATATCCAGGGGTTGCTTGACAAGCATACATTTTAGAACAAGCTCAACCATAATTGGCATGGTTAAACATAGATTTCTCTCCAAAGATTTCTCAACAGGCTTTCTGTATTCAAACTTATAGTAACACCTTACAGTTGATCAGCCAACTTGACCTAATACCGCATATAAAAAAAGGTAAAACTTTAAAGGACCATCTTATATCAAACAAATGAACCATCCCACGTAGTGACGTATGCGATACATTCACCTTTCATTCCGAGAGGGAAGAAGAAGAAGGCATTAAAGATGGAGGATTGCTCTTTTCCTTTAGAGACGTTTAAGCTGAGGGGCCATGCTCTTCCTCACACCAGCGGCCTGTGAGTCACATCCAACCCATTGTGTCAGGCCGGTCTCAGGTTCCTTCCCCGTGCTTGTTAAACACGATGAGGATCCATTAGGATGTGATAGCCTGGAAAGATTCAGTGAGTGGATCTCAATGCCAGGCTAAAGGAACCCACAGATTGAAATGTCTTCTGCTAGCCATCACTACAGGTCGGTGGTGGTCGGTGCTGTTTATGATGAGAAAGGATGATCAAAAAAATTACGAACATGGCCTTATTTCTATTACAGCATATTGGATGACTTTCATTCATATTCCATTCACCCAGCTCAATGTAACATCGATAGGTTTAGGCTACTAGATGATACTAACATTTTCCCTGTACCCATCATGAGGTTGCAACAACTTAGTCTATGAATGAAAGTTTACATCTTAGGTGCACAGGTCGAGAGAATTTTGAGTAATCAAGGTGACAGACAGTGACACATTCAAAACCGCCTTGCACACTCTTGCCTGCATCTATCTGATCTAGGGTGTAATCATTAGTTCAACAGTTGCAAACAAGAGTTTCTATTGGACAAATTCAGGTATGTTTATCCCCGTTTCATTCCGTTTGCTTCCGTTTAATTGGAGCAATGAATACACCCCTGATCACATGCAAACACAGTTCACTTTCATAGCAGCCACATACGAACAGCTCGTTGTGTATATATACAGTACAGTAATTCCTTCTCGCATCTATCTATGCGCTCTCCTCCTCTCACCTTTTCCCTTCACTTGTGGACTTCAGTGCAAAACACATCAGCTGTCTGTGACCAGGCGAAAGCACCTTTCATAGCCAAACCTTCATATCATGACCGCTAACCGCTACACACAGCCTACATCGTTGTCACGTCATAGTCAACATAGCTACTAGAACTAACGCGTTAGTAAACCCGCTAAAATCATGCAATACAGTATACAGTCAAGTCAGCAGCAAGCAGTTTAGCAGTTACACCGGCGGGCCCCTGTGTCAATAAATTAATAAAACCAAAAGCTCTCTCCCAGACCTTGCAAAGCTGAAGCTGGCTCAAAACAAAGCAGCAAACCTTGCCCTTAACTGCACACACAGAACTAACATCAACAACATGCATGATAGTCTTTCATGGTTGAGTTGAGGAGAAATTGACTACTTCTCTTCTAGTCTTTAAGAAACATTTGTGTGTTGGAAATGTCTAACCACTTGTATAATTATTTGCATACACTTAAAACAGACATACAGTTGAAGTCGGAAGTTTACATACACTTAGGTTGGAGTCATTGAAACTCGTTTTTCAACCACACATTTCTTGTTAACAAACTATGGTTTTGGCAAGTCGGTTAAGACATCTACTTTGTGCATGACACAAGTCATTTTTCCAGCAATTGTTTACAAACAGATTATTTCACTTAATTCACTGTATCACAATTCCAGTGGGTCAGAAGTTTACATACACTAAGTTGACTGTGCCTTTAAACAGCTTGGAAAATTCCAGAAAATTATGTCATGGCTTTAGAAGCTTCTGATAGGCTAATTGACAACATTTGAGTCAATTGGAGGTGTACCTGTGGATGTATTTCAAGGCCTACCTTCAAACGCAGTGCCTCTTTGCTTGACATCATGGGAAAATATAAAGAAATCAGCCAAGACCTCAGAAAAAATTTTTTAGACCTCCACAAGTCTGGTTCATCCTTGGGAGCAATTTCCAAATGCCTGAAGGTACCACGTTCATCTGTACAAACAATAGTACGCAAGTATAAACACCATGGGACATGCAGCCATCATACTGCTCAGGAAGGAGACGCGTTCTGTCTCCTAGAGATTAACGTACTTTGGTGCAAAAAGTGCAAATCAATCCCAGAACAACAGCAAAGGACCTTGTGAAGATGCTGGAGGAAACAGGTACAAAAGTATCTATATCCACAGTAAAACGAGTCCTATATCGACATAACCTGAAATGCCGCTCAGCAAGGAGAAGCCATTGCTCCAAAACCGCCATAAAAAAGTCAGACTATGGTTTGCAACTGCACATGGGGACAAATACCGTACTTTTTGGAGAAATGTCCTCTGGTCTGATGAAACAAAAATAGAACTGTTTGGCCATAATGACCATCGTTATGTTTGGAGGAAAAAGGGGGTAACTTGCAAGCCAAAGAACACCATCTCAACCGTGATGCACGGCGGTGGCAGCATCATGCTGTGGGGGTGCTTTGCTGCAGGAGGGACTGGTGCACTTCACAAAATAGATGGCATCATGAGGAAGGACAATTATGTGGATATATTGAAGCAACATCTCAAGACATCAGTCAGGAAGTTAAAGCTTGGTCGCAAATGGGTCTTCCAAATGCACAATGACCCCAAGAATACTTCCAAAGTTGTGGCAAAATGGCTTAAGGACAACAAAGTCAAGGTACAGGAGTGGCCATCACAAAGCCCTGACCTCAATCCTGTAGAAAATGTGTGGGCAGAACTGAAAAAGCATGTGCGAGCAAGGAGGCCTACAAACCTGACTCAGTTACACCAGCTCTGTCAGTAGGAATGGGCCAAAATTCACCCAACTTATTGTGGGAAGCTTGTGGAAGGCTACCCGAAAAGTTTGACCCAAGTTAAACAATTTAAAGGCAATGCTACCAAATACTAATTTAGTGTATGTAAACTTTTGACCCACTGGGAATGTGATGAAAGAAATAAAACCTGAAATAAATAATTATCTCTACTATTATTCTGACATTTCACATTCTTAAAATAAAGTGGTGATCCTAAATGACCTAAGGCAGGGAATATTTACTAGGATTAACTGTCAGGAATTGTGAAAAACTGAGTTTAAATGTATTTGGCTAAGGTGTATGTAAACTTCTGACTTCAACTGTATATAACATTCTATTGGTTGCAAGAATTTTGTATAACAATTAAAAAATAAAAACTTTAAGTTTTCAATTCAGCATTATTTTGTGTATCAGTTCATAAACCATGTGCCATGGGATCGGTACATCGAAAATTTCTTCCCAACTATTTAGCAATCTATATGGCACAGCTGTCAATTTCCTGGTCCTTAAATTAAACAGGTATACTTTTTTATTCATCACAATTTTCTTTTGCCAATTTTGGTGTTTAATGCAGGGCTGACAGACAAGTTCCTTACTTGCTCCCCCTTCCACTTGCCTCTTCCATTTTTGCGGTAATGCCGCAATTAGTTTGTTGTAATTTTGAGTAGAGCAGACATTTCCATATATCTTTGTTACCTGCATGTGTAACATAACCCCACCAGTCCAAAGATTATACCTTTATTTATTTTCTTATCCCAAAATATTGTTTTTTTTTTATCAATTAGTATATTTGAGTGTAACCATCATATTTGTTGTAATATTTGTTCTGTCTTTTCTCGTGGATTAAACTGATATTGCAACCAACTTTCTATGGCTTGTTTTAAAAATAGCGTTATTTTGGAGATTATTTCATTTTTAAATAACCGAAAGTAAGAGGTTGTAATCTGAATATAGGGAAAAAGGCCATTCTTGAACATGGGGTGAGACATTCTTACTAATCTGCTAGAGAACCAGTTCGGATTTAAGTATAACTTTTGAATGACTGAAGCCTTTAGTGAGAATCATTTCTGCCCTCCAAATTCATTTCAATTATATAAATAGGCCCTGTTTATTTTGTCTGGCTTGCCGTTCCAAATAAAATGGAATATTTCTTACTCATATAATTTAAAAAACAAGTCGCTAGGTGTAGACAAGGCCATAAGCAAGTAGGTAAACTGGTATATGACTAAATAGTTAATCAGGGTGATTTTTCCACAACTAGACAGGTATTTTCCTTTCCACAGATCTTATCTATTTTTGGACACTTTCTATAAAAATGTATTGTAATGAGATCATTTATCTATTTTGGGATATGAATACCGAGTATGTCCACTTCACCATTATACCATTTTATTGGTAAACTACACAGTAATGTAAAAGTTGTATTTTTTTTGTGATCCAATATGTAATATAGTACACATCATAATTTGGTTGTAATCCAGAGAGGTTAGAAAAAGTATCTAGATCATCTATGAGGCTGTGGAGGGATCAAAATTGTGGATTTAAAATAAAACATCAGCATACAATGATACCTTTGTTTTTAAGCCCTGGATTTCTAGGCTCTTGATATTATTGTTGGATCTGATTTTAATAGCTAACATTTCGATGGCCATAATAAATAGATATGTCGATAGTGGACAACCTTGTTTTACTCCTCTTGACAGTTATTATTATTTACTATTTTACACCTAGGGTTACTATACAAAACTTTAACCCATTGTATAAGAGATTCTCCTAAATTGAAATATTCTAGGCATTTATATACATTCCAGTCGTACTTTATCAAAAGCCTTTTCAAAGTCAGCTATGAATACCAGGTCTGGTTTCCCTGATTTTTCATTGTGTTCTATTGTTTCCAGTACTTGTCTTAAATTATCTCCAATGTATCATCCATGTAAAAAACCTGTCTGATTAGGATTAATAATATCCGACAATACCTTTTTAATTCTAAGTGCTATGCACTTTGCTAGAATTTTTGCATCACAACACTGAAGTGTAAAGGGGCCTCCAATTTTTTTAATGGACTGGATCTTTATATTTACCACTTAGGTCCTGTTTCAGTAATAATGGGTCTGGTTACTGACCTTTTGTGCTGAGTCTGTGTGAGTTCCAGAGGTTCACTATGAGAAGCAGTGGTACTGCCAATGAGGGGATGTGAAGGGTGTGGTAGTGAGGATTGTGGTAGGCTCCAGTTGTTCTCTTAGAGTGTGGATGGTGGTGTCTCTGCGTTGTAGCATTTCTATGACTGCTGACAACTCCATTTGCAGCTCCTCCCTGATGTCAGCTACCTCTCTCCTCATGATGCTCTCGACCGTTGCCAGTTTCTCTCTCAGCTCCTCCTTATCCTGCCTCAGAACTGTCACCTCACCACAGAACATTCACCTCTACCTCCAGTAGGGAGATACTCCCAAAGGCCTGGGACAGCTGGGACAGGTTGTCACTCTCCATGTCTGCTAGGGTGGCTTGGTTAGATATGAGGGTGGGGGGGAATTTTGGAATTAACTGATTTCTCATCAGGTCTGTCTTCTGATTGACATGTAGCAGTTAGAGTGCCATTCTCTTTCAAGGTGTTTGCTAGATCTTTCAGTGATGTAAACTAATGTACATAGAGGATAAGTGCAGCTTCTAGGCATTGAATCATTACGGTGCCATTGTTGTAGGTGTTAATTGTGAAGAGTCGATTATCAGGCTCCTGTTCATCAAATACCAAGACCTGTCGACCATTAGTGATTCCTTTCTTTCTGACATGGTGAAAGTGCTTACATGCGACAGAATACCAAGCAGCAGTATGCTTTGTATAGAAGAGCAGATCAGAGATTGTATTCTTGTCTCCAATTAGGGTATAATCCACAAACAATGTCTCTGGATTTTCCCTCAGCAGCTTTTGTTTGTGATGCGGTTTAGAATGTTCAAAGCTCTTTTCTGCTGGTAGATCAAATGGAATCGACCAAGCTCCTGCTACTGTTGCCATTGTTATTTTTTAGAATTTGAGCATTGATGCATGCAACTTTTTAAATAATGCACTTTTTATAATGAACATACAGTATAAAGCTATTAAATGTGTCATTTAGTGTAATTAACACTGTACACATGAATTGCAATGTCCAAAACAATCCTACCTCGCCTTTGTGCTTTTTTGTTTGTTTATTTTTGTTGTTTGTTTCCTTTTCAATGCCTTGTACGGTCTTTCTTTTTGAAGTCCTCCAGAAATCCTCCAAATCAATTCCTTTTTCTGTTGGTTTTATCCTAAATTTTTCCTCCTTCTTCTCTTTGTCTTATGTCCTAGTCCCTCAATCCTGCCCTTGTTGCTTGTTGCTTCTTGCCAGATGATCAAGATTACTTAGTTGACTTTCAGAGCCAAGTTGATTAATCTCTCAAAATCTCTGTCAAAATCAAACAATCTTGTCAAAGTAAAAACATCTACTGATGTGGAGAACACAGCACTGCATTGACACAACCAAACTGTTCACTATAAACAAAATAATTGAACACAAAAATGAAGGAAATAAAGTGGGGGAGAGAGGGGGAAGGAGGGAGGCGGCCAGGGATGGAAATATACAGGAGGGAGACATAATACTGAAGGTGAGAGGGAGAGGGTGCGAGGGAGGGAGAGAGCGAGGGAAGGAGGGAGGCGGGATGTAAACATACAGGAGGGTGACGTAGTACTGAAGGAGAGGGAGAAGGGAGGATGGGGCGGAGGGAAGGAGAGGGGGTGCTTAACAACTGATGCTCTGACAACTGATGCTTAAGGTTTGTGAGGGAGACAAGAGTCTCCAGCTTCAGAGATTTTTGCAGTTCGTTCCAGTCATTGGCAGCAGAGAACTGGAAGGAATGGCGGCCAAAGGAGGTGTTGGCTTTGGGGATGACCAGTGAGATATACCTGCTAGAACGCATACTACGGGTGGGTGTTGCTATGGTGACCAGTGAGCTAAGGTAAGACAGGGATTTGCCTAGCAGTGATTTATAGATGACCTGGAGCCAGTGGGTTTGGCGACGAATATGTAGTGAGGGCCAGCCAACAAGAGTGTACAGGTCACAATGGTGGGTAGTATATGGGGCTTTGGTGACAAAACGGATAGCACTGTGATAGACTACATCCAATTTGCTGAGTAGAGTGTTGGAGGCTATTTTGTAAATGACATCGCCGAAGTCAAGGATCGGTAGGATAGTCAGTTTTACGAGAGCATGTTTGGCAGCATGAGTGAAGGAGGCTTTGTTGCGAAATAGGAAGCCAATTCTAGATCTAACTTTTGATTGGAGATGCTTAATGTGAGTCTGGAAGGAGAGTTTACAGTCTAACCAGACACCTAGGTATTTGTAGTTGTCCACATACTCTAGGTCAGACCCGCCGAGAGTAGTGATTCTAGTCGGGTGGGCGGGTGCAAGCAGCGTTCGGTTGAAGAGCATGCATTTAGTTTTACTAGTGTTTAAGAGCAGTTGGAGGCTACGGAAGGAGTGTTGTATGGCGTTGAAGCTCGTTTGGAGGTTTGTTAACACAGTGTCCAATGAAGGGCCGTATGTATACAAAATGGTGTCGTCCGCATAGAGTTGGATCCGAGCTTCACCAGCAGCAAGAGCAACATCATTGATATACACAGTGAATAGAGTCGGCCTGAAAATTGAACCCTGTGGCACCCCCATAGAGAAGGCCAGAGGTCCAGACAACAGGCCCTCCGATTTGACACATTGAACTCTATCTGAGAAGTAGTTGGTGAACCAGGCGAGGCAGTCTTTAGAGAAACCAAGGCTATTTAGAGCGGTCCAGCCGACCTTCTGATAAAGGATGCAGTGATGAGTATTAAACCTATCACCTGTGATAAAGCGAAGTGTACTATGATACACTGCATCCAAGAGTTTTGGAGTAGTGGCTGCTGCATTCTGATAAATGGTGTCACAATAATCAAGAGCTGTAAGCAAGGTTGCCTGTACAACCTGCTTCCTGCTGTTTTTACACATTTTGTTACGTTACAGCCTTATTCTAAAATTGATTAAATAAATTTTTTACTCATCAATCTACACACAATACCCCAAAATGACAAAGTGAAAACAGGTTTTTAGACATTTTAGAAAATACACTGCTCAAAAAAATAAAGGGAACACTTAAACAACACAATGTAACTCCAAGTCAATCACACTTCTGTGAAATCAAACTGTCCACTTAGGAAGCATAACTGATTGACAATACATTTCACATGCTGTTGTGCAAATGGAATAGACAACAGGTGGAAATTATAAGCAATTAGCAAGACACCCCCAATAAAGAAGTGGTTCTGCAGGTGGTGACCACAGACCACTTCTCAGTTCCTATGCTTCCTGGCTGATGTTTTGGTCACTTTTGAATGCTGGCGGTGCTTTCACTCTAGTGGTAGCATGAGACGGAGACTACAACCCACACAAGTGGCTCAGGTAGTGCAGCTCATCCAGGATGGCACATCAATGCGAGCTGTGGCAAGAAGGTTTGCTGTGTCTGTCAGCGTAGTGTCCAGGGCATGGAGGCGCTACCAGGAGACAGGCCAGTACATCAGGAGATGTGGAGGAGGCCGTAGGAGGGCAACAACCCAGCAACAGGACCGCTACCTTCGCCTTTGTGCAAGGAGGAGCAGGAGGAGCACTGCCAGAGCCCTGCAAAATGACCTCCAGCAGGCCACAAATGTGCATGTGTCTGCTCAAACGGTCAGAAACAGACTCCATGAGGGTGGTATGAGGGCCCGACGTCCACAGGTGGGGGTTGTACTCACAGCCCAACACCATGCAGGACGTTTGGCATTTGCCAGAGAACACCAAGATTGGCAAATTCGCCACTGGCGCCCTGTGCTCTTCACAGATGAAAGCAGGTTCACACTGAGCACATGACAGACGTGACAGAGTCTGGAGACGCCGTGGAGAACGTTCTGCTGCCTGCAACATCCTCCAGCATGACCGGTTTGGCGGTGGGTCAGTCATGGTGCAGGGTGGCATTTCTTTGGGGGGCCGCACAGCCCTCCATGTGCTCGCCAGAGGTATCCTGACTGCCATAAGGTACCGAGATGAGATCCTCAGACCCCTTGTGAGACCATATGCTGGTGCGGTTGGCCCTGGGTTTCTCCTAATGCAAGACAATGCTAGACCTCATGTGGCTGGAGTGTGTCAGCAGTTCCTGCAAGAGGAAGGCATTGATGCTATGGACTGGCCCGCCCGTTCCCCAGACCTGAATCCAATTGAGCACGTCTGGGACATCATGTCTCGCTCCATCCACTAACGCCACGTTGCACCACAGACCGTCCAGGAGTTGGCGGATGCTTCAGTCCAGGTCTGGGAGGAGATCCCTCAGGAGACCATCCGCCACCTCATCAGGAGCATGCCCAGGCGTTGTAGGGAGGTCATACACGCACGTGGAGGCCACACACACTACTGAGCCTCATTTTGACTTGTTTTAAGGACATTACATCAAAGTTGGATCAGCCTGTAGTGTGGTTTTCCACTTTAATTTTGAGGGTGACTCCAAATCCAGACCTCCATGGGTTGATAAATTTGATTTCCATTGATCATTTTTGTGTGATTTTGTTGTCAGCATATTCAACTATGTAAAGAAAAAAGTATTTAATAAGATTATTTCATTCATTCAGATCTAGGATGTATCGTTTAAGTGTTCCCTTTATTTTTTTTGAGCAGTGTATATTAAAAATAAATATTAAGATCCTTTGCAATGAGACTCGAATTTGAGCTCAGGTGCATCCTGTTTCCATTGATCATCCTTGAGATGTTTCTACAACTTGATTGGAGTTCACTTGTGGTAAATTCAATTGATTGGACATGATGTGGAAAAGCACTCACTTGTCTATGTAAGGTCCCACAGTTGACCGTGCATGTCAGAGCAAAAACCAAGCCATGAGGTCGAAGGAATTGTCTGTAGAGCTCCGAGACAGGATTGTGTCGAGGCACAGATCTGGGGAAGCGTACCAAAACATTTCTGCAGATTTGAAGGTCCCCAAGAATACATTGGCCTCCATCATTCTTAAATGGAAGAAGTTTGGAACCACCAAGACACTTCCTAGATCTGGTCGCCCGGCCAAACTGAGCAATTGGGGGAGAAGGGCCTTGGTCAGGGAGGTGACCAAGAACCCGATGGTCACTCTGACAGAGCTCCAGTTCCTCTGTGGAGATGGGAGAACCTTCCAGAAGGACATCCATCTCTGCAGCACTCCACCAATCAGGCCTTTATGGTAGAGTGTATATCCCCCCACAAGCCGATACCGCGACGGCCCTCAAAGAACTTCACTGGACTTTATGCAAATTGGAAACGACATATCCTGAGGCTGCATTTATTGTAGCCGGGGATTTTAACAAAGCAAATTTGAGGACTAGGCTGCCGAAATTCTATCAACATATCGACTGTTGCACTCGCACTGCTAAAATCCTCGACCATTGCTATTCTAACTTCTGGGCTGGTTATATGGCCCTCCCCCGCCCTCCTTTCGGCAAATCTGACCATGACTCTATTTTGCTCCTCCCTTCCTATAGGCAGAAACTCAAACAGGAAGTACCCATGCTAAGGACTATTCAACACTGGTCTGACCAATCAGAATCCACGCTTCAAGATTGTTTTGATCATGCGGACTGGGATATTTTTTGGGTAGCTTACAAAAATAATTTTGACGAATACACTGAAACGGTGACTGAGTTTTTCAGGAAGTGTATAGGTGATGTTGTGCCCACTGTGACTATTAAAACCTACCCTAACCAGAAACCGTGGATAGATGGCAGCATTCGCGCAAAACTGAAAGCGCGAACCATCGCATTTAACCATGGCAAGGTGACTGGGAATATGGCAGAATACAAACAGTGTAGGCAATTAAACTGGCAAAACATCAGTATAGAGACAAAGTGGAGTCACAATTCAACGGCTCAGACACGAGATGTATGTGGCAGGGTCTACAAACAGTCACGGACTACAAAAAGAAAACCAGCCACATCGCCGACACTGACGTCTCGCTTCCAGACAAGCTAAACACCTTGTTCGCCCGCTTTGAGGATAACACAGTGCCACCGACGAGGCCCACTTCCAAGGACTGTGGCCTCTCCTTCTCCGTGGCCAATGTGAGTAAAACATTTAAGCGTGTTAACCCCCGCAAGGCTGCCGGCCCAGACAGCATCCCTTGCCGCGTCTTCAGAGCATGCGCAGACCAGCTGGCTGGTGTATTTACGGACATATTCAATCTCTCCCTTTCCTAGTCTGCTGTTCCCACATGCTTCAAGATGGCCACCATTGTTCCTGTACCCAAGAAAGCAAAGGTAACTGAACTAAATGACTATCGCCCCGTAGCACTCACCTCTGTCATCATGAAGTGCTTTGAGAGACTAATCAAGGATCATATCACCTCTACCTTACTTGTCATCCTAGACCCACTTCAATTTTCTTACCGCACCAATAGATTCACAGATGATGCAATCACCTGCACAGTGCCCTATCCCACCTGGACAAGAGGAATACCTATGTAAGAATGATGTTCATTGACTATAGCTCAGCATTCAACAACATAGCACCCTCCAAGCTCATCATTAAGCTCGAGGCCCTGGATCTGAACCCCGCCCTGTGCACCTGGGTCCTGGACTTCCTGAAGGGCCACCCTCCACTTCGCTGATCCTCAACACTGGGGCCCCAAAAGGGTGCGTGCTCAGCCCTCTCCTGTACATTACATTTACATTTTAGTCATTTAGCAGACGCTCTTATCCAGAGCGACTTACAGTTAGTGAGTGCATACATTATTTTTTTTATTTTTTCATACTGGCCCCCCCTGTTCACCTATGACTGCATGGCCAAGCACGCCTCGAACTCAATCATCAAGTTTGCAGACGACACAACAGTAGTAGGCTTGATTACCAACAATGACAAGACCGCCTACAGGGAGGAGGTGAGGGCTCTGGGAGTGTGGTGCCAGGAAAAAAACCTCTCACTCAACGTCAACAAAACAAAGGAGATGATCGTGGACTTCAGGAAAGAGCAGAGGGTGCACCCCCCTAACCACATCGACGGGACTGAAGTGGAGAAGGTGGAAAGCTTCAAGTTCCTTGGCGTACACATCACTGACTAACTGAAATGGTCCACCCACGCAGACAGTGTGGTGAAGAAGGCGCAACAGAGCCTCTTCAACCTCAGGAGACTGAAGAAATGTGTCTTGTCTTGTCACCTAAAACCCTGACAAACTTTTACATATGCACAATTGAGAGCTTCCTGTCGGGCTGTATCACCGACTGGTACGGCAATTGCACCGCCCACAACCGCAGGGCTCTCCAGAGGGTGGTGCAGTCTGCCGAACGCATTACCGGGGGCAAACTACCCGCCCTCCAAGACACCTACAGCACCCGATGTCACAGGAAGGACAAAAAGATCATCAAGGACATCAACCACCCGAGCCACTGCCTGTTCACTCCGTTATCATCCAGAAGGCGAAGTCAGTACAGGTGCATCAAAGATGGGACAGAGAGAATGAAAAACAGCTTCTATCTCAAGGCCATCAGACTGTTAAATAGCCATCAATAGCACATTAGATGCTGCTGCTGCCTATTGAAATCACTGGCCACTTTAAGAAATGGAACACTAGTCACTTTAATAATGTTTACATATCTTGCACTACTCATCTCATATGTACAGTGAGGGAAAAAAATATTTGATCCCCTGCTGATTTTGTACGTTTGCCCACTGACAAAGAAATGATCAGTCTATAATTTTCATGGTAGTTTTATTTGAACAGTGAGAGACAGAATAACAACAAAAATATCCAGAAAAACGCATGTCAAAAATGTTATAAATTGATTTGCATTTTAATGAGGGAAATAAGTATTTGACCCCCTCTCAATCAGAAAGATTTCTGGCTCCCGGTGTCTTTTATACAGGTAACGAGCTGAGATTAGGAGCACACTCTTAAAGTGCTCCTAATCTCAGCTTGTTACCTGTATAAAAGACACCTGTCAACAGAAGCAATCAATCAATCAGATTCCAAACTCTCCACCATGCCCAAGACCAAAGATCTCTCCAAGGATGTCAGGGACAAGTTTGTAGACCTACACAAGGCTGGAATGGGCTACAAGACCATCGCCAAGCAGCTTGGTGAGAAGGTGACAACAGTTGGTGCGATTATTCGCAAATGGAAGAAACACAAAATAACTGTTAATCTCCCTCGGCCTGGGGCTCCATGCAAGATCTCACCTAGTGGAGTTGCAATGATCATGAGAACGCTGAGGAATCAGCCCAGAACTACACTGGAGGATCTTGTCAATGATCTCAAGGCAGCTGGGACCACAGTCAACAAGAAAACAATTGTTAACACACTTCGCCGTGAAGGACTGAAATCCTGCAGCGCCCGCAAGGTCCCCCCTCAAGAAAGCACATATACAGGGCCGTCTGAAGTTTGCCAATGAACATCTGAATGATTCAGAGGAGAACTGGGTGAAAGTGTTGTGGTCAGATGAAACCAAAATGGAGCTCTTTGGCGTCAACTCAACTCGCCGTGTTTGGAGGAGGAGGAATGCTGCCTATGACCCCAAGAACACCATCCCCACCGTCAAACATGGAGGTGGAAACATTCTGCTTTGGGGGTGTTTTTCTGCTAAGGGGACAGGACAACTTCACCACATCAAAGGGACGATGGACGGGGCCATGTACTGTCAAATTTTGGGTGAGAACCTCCTTCCCTCAGCCAGGGCATTGAAAATGGGTCGTGGATGGGTATTCCAGCATGACAATGACCCAAAACACACAGCCAAGGCAACAAAGGAGTGGCTCAAGAAGAAGCACATTAAGGTCCTGGAGTGGCCTAGCCAGTCTCCAGACCTTAATCCCATAGAAAATCTGTGGAGGGAGCTGAAAGTTTGAGTTGCCAAACATCAGCCTCGAAACCTTAATGACTTGGAGAAGATCTGCAAAGAGGAGTGGAACAAAATCCCTCCTGAGATGTGTGCAAACCTGGTGGCCAACTACAAGAAAAGTCTGTCCTCTGTGATTGCCAACAAATGTTTTGCCACCAAGTACTAAGTCATGTTTTGCAGAGGGGTCAAATACTTATTTCCCTCATTAAAATGCAAATCAATTTATAACATTTTTGACATGCGTTTTTCTGGATTATTTTGTTGTTATTCTGTCTCTCACTGTTCAAATAAACCTATCATTAAAATTACAGTTTGATCATGTCTTTGTCAGTGGGCAAACATACAAAATCAGCAGGGGATCAAATACTTTTTTCCCTCACTGTATATACTGTATTTTATTCTATAATATTCTACTGTATCTTAGTCCATGCTGCTCTGTCATTGCTTTTCCATATATGTATATATTCTTAAATTCCATTCATACTAGATTTGTGTCACGATCGTTATAAACAGCGGACCAAGGCGCAGCGTGATATGCGTACATCTTTTATTAAGTACACACACGTACAAAAACAACAAACCAAACGATACGTGAAGTCCTAGGTTAACACCAAAACAAACCATACGGAACAAGGGCGGCAGGTAGCTTAGTGGTTAAGAGTGTTGTGCCAGTAACCGAAAGGTCGCTGGTTCTAATCCCCGAGCCGACTAGGTGAAAAATCTGTCGATGTGCCCTTGAGCAAGGCACTTAACCCTAATTGCTCCTGTAAGTCGCTCTGGATAAGAGCGTCTGCTAAATGACTAAAATGTAAAATGTAACTAGTGCCAACAGGCTGCCTAAGTATGGTTCCCAATCAGAGACAACGAGAATCAGCTGCCTCTGATTGGGAACCACCCTGGCCAACATAGAAAACACGAACTAGAACAAAACATAGAAAATCACACATAGAAAATCCACACCCTTGCTCAACATATAAGAGTCCCCAGAGCCAGGGCGTGACAGTACCCCCCCCCCCCCAAAGGCGCGAACTGCGACCGCGCCAACCAAACACAAGAGGGTAGGGGCCGGGTGGGCATTCCACCTCGGAGGCGGATCCGGCTCCGGGCGTGACCACCACTCTCTCTCTACCCCCCCGTAGCACCCCTAGTCTGGTCCCGCTGGCTGGAGCTGGACTGGACATCGGTGGAGCGGATTGCTTTGGCGCCGGTGTGGAGCAGCTGACCGGTGCCGGACCAGGCACCGGTGGAACAGGCACGGACCATGCCGGACTGACGACGCGCACCACTGGCTTGGTGCGGGGAGCAGGAACGGGCCGGACCGGGCTGACGACGCGTACCACTGGCTTGGTGCGGGGAGCAGGAACGGGCCGGACCGGGCTGATGACGCGCACCACTGGCTTGGTGCGGGGAGCAGGAACAGGCCAGACCGGGCTGACGACGCGCACCACTGGCTTGGTGCGGGGAGCAGGAACGGGCCGGACCGGGCTGGCGACGCGCACCGCTTGGTGCGGGGAGCAGGAACGGGCTGGACCGGGCTGACGACGCGCACCACAGGCTTAGTGCGGGGAGCAGGAACGGGCCTGACCGTACTGGGAACACACACCACTGGCCTTGTGCGGGAATCAGGAACGGGCCGGACCGGACTGGTGACACACACCACTTGCTTGGTGCGAGGAGCGGGACTGGGTTTCCTCATAAACCTCCTCTCCCTCTGCTGCCTACTCAGTTCCTCTTGCCGTGCCTCCACACTCTCCTTCTCCCTCATGACCAGTGACCCCCGTAACCTAGCGGCCTCCTCTGCTAACCGGCTGAACCACTCTATCGCGGCCTCCTGCTGCCTCGTCGTCCACGGCGTGAGCCCCCCCTAAATTTTTTTGGGGCTTTTCTCTCCCCCGTGCTCATGGCCTCCATCCCTCTTGCCAGACTCTCACTCATCTCCTCCCAGGTCCATCCTCTCTCCTCGTCACGCTGCTTGATCCAGTCAAGGTGGGATCTTCTGTCACGATCGTTATAAACAGCGGACCAAGGCGCAGCGTGATATGCGTACATCTTTTATTTCGTACACAACACTAACAACAAACCAAACGATACGTGAAGTCCTAGGTTAACACCAAAACAAACCATACGGAACAAGATCCCACAAATAACTAGTGCCAACAGGCTGCCTAAGTATGGTTCCCAATCAGAGACAACGAGAATCAGCTGCCTCTGATTGGGAACCACCCTGGCCAACATAGAAAACACGAACTAGAACAAAACATAGAAAATCACACATAGAAAATCCACACCCTGGCTCAACATATAAGAGTCCCCAGAGCCAGGGCGTGACAATTTGTGTGTATTGGGTAAATGTTGTTAAATTGTTAGATATTACTGCACTGTTAGAGCTAACAAATATTATTTTATTTTATTTTATTTAAGTGGCCAGACTGAAGCCACTCCTGAGTAAAAGGCACATGACAGCCCACTTGGAGTTTGCCAAAAGTCACCTAAAGACTCTCAGACCATGAGAAACAGGATTCTCTGGTCTGATGAAACCAAGATGGAACTCTTTGGCCTGAATGCCAGGCTTCACGTCGGGAGGAAACCTGGCACCATCCCTACGGTGAATCATGGTGGTGGCAGCATCATGCTGTGGGGATGTTTTTCTGCGGCAGGGACTGGGAGACTAGTCACGATCGAGGGAAAGATGAACGGAGCAAAGTACAGCGAGATCCTTGATGAAAACCTGCTCCAGAGCGCTCAGGACCTCAGACTGGGGTGAAGGTTTACCTTCCAACAGGACAACGACCCTAAGCACACAGCCAAGACGACGCAGGAGTGGCTTCGGGACAAGTCTCTGAATGTCCTTGAGTGGCCCAGCCAGAGCCCGGACTTGAACCCGATCTAACATCTCTGGAGAGACCTGAAAATAGCTATGCAGCGACGCTCACATCCAACCTGACAGAGCTTGAGAGGATCTGTAGAGAAGAATGGGAGAAACTCCCCAAATACAGGTGTGCCAAGCTTGTAGCGTCATACCCAAGAAGACTCAAGGCTGTAATCGCTGCCAAAGGTGCTTCAACAAAGTAATGACTGAACGGTCTGAATTCTTATGCAAATGTGATATTTCCATTTTTTATATTTAATAAATGTGCAAAAATGTCTAAAAACCTGTTTTTTCTTTGTCATTATGGGTTATTGTGTGTAGATTGATGAGGGGAAAAAACGATTTAATCCATTTTAGAATAAGTCTTTAATGTAACAAAATGTGGAAAAAGTCAATGGGTCTGAATCTTTCCGAATGCACTATATGCATTTCTGTTATTAATACCTAGTGACAATATCCAGACCATGTCTGCAAGAGGGACAGTTTGCAGAGTGTTGGTTTCGATATGGTTAACACCTCCAATACAGTGTAAACATTCTCAGAGAGCCTGCAGTGCTGTTTACCTTTATGTGCAATTGATTGAATTAGGGCAATTGATTAACCTCAGTTATATACACTGTATATTTACAGTAAACATAGTGATTATACAGTTATTCCTATCACAAGAATGAGGCTAAATTGAATTAACATATCTAATTGCTAGGTTGCTGCAACTACATAAAAATGGAGCTGAAGTTATTGACTTGCTCTTTGTGCTTCACCATCCACTCTTGTTCAGTGGTGTAAAGTACTTAAGTACAAATTATTTAAAGTACTACTTAAGTAGTTTTTTGGGGGTATCTGTACTTCACTATTTATATTTTTGACAACTTTTACTCCACTACATATAGCAAATAATGTACGTTTTACTCCATACATTTTCCCTGACACCCAAAAGTACTACTTACATTATAAATGCTTAGCAGGACAGGAAAATGGTTCAATACACACATTTATCAAGAGAACATCCCGGTCATCAGTACTGCCTCTAATCTGGCGGACTCACTAAACACAAATGCTTCATTTGTAAATGATGTCTGAGCGTTGGAGTGTGCCCTTGGCTATCAGTAAATAAAATAAAACCAGAAGATCGTGCCATCTGGTTTGCTCATAAATAATTTATACTTTTACTTTTGCTACATAAGTATATTTAAAACCAAATACATTTATAGTTTTACTCAAGTAGTATTTTACTGAGTGACTTTCACTTTTACGTGAGCCATTTTCTATTAAGGTATCTTTACTTTTACTCAAATATGACAATTGGGTACTTTTTCCACCGCTGCTCTTGTTTAGTGTCACTCATGAAGCTTGTGTGTTTTCCGAGGCTTGCCTAATATGTGACTCGTTTAAGGAAACTAGGCGTATGTCATGCATCACTACTTCACAGGAGAGCCATTTGAACGTAAACATTGTTTTTAAATCAAAATGAATTTTGAGGCAGAAATGTCTTCTGGAATGTGAACTTTCATGTGCCTTAATAACAAACTTGTATGCCATCTGTAAATACGACTAAAATTGTCAAATTATGAGCCTAGTTGGTTTAGCCACAGAAAAAGACAGCAACCTTCCCGCTAGCCATGATTGGCTGAGATAATGAGTGGGCTGGACATGCCGAGAGATTGGTATGCCATGTAGCCCGCTTCTGTCTGTAACATGAGCTGATCAGTATGTGTAGGTAATAATTTCTAACGCTTTGAAAGATATCACGTAGTAGAACTTTATAAGTGTTGCTCTCCACTTTCTGGAGGACCGAGTTTTGAAATCAGTGGAATTAGAGTATGATAGCTAAGGAGATGGAGAAAATTCTGGCGTTTGATTACAAATATGTAGACGGAGTCGAAAAGAGAACACACAGAAGGCTGTTGTATAAAACACCTGACTCCGGATTACATCTTCAAACTAAGGGAAACCATGGTATCCGTGACAGAGAGGGAGAAGTGTCCATCCATGTATATGGGTAAGATAGTCTAGCTAGCTACATTTTCAGATAGTACACATTTCTAATTTGTCAGAAAGTAATTTCATTTCAAGATATAGTGTACTGTTAGCTAGCTAGCTAACGTTAGCTGTCTGGCTCACTAGCTAACGTTATGTGTTTGATCTGTGTAGTAATATTGTTCGCATCTCAGAGCCATTTACATTGCTAGTTATAGCCTTATGTTAGCTATCTAAGATTGAACCTGGTTGGTTAGCTACCTGCAGATTCATGCAGGGTAGTAACATTATGAGTTGGGATTATGGTTCATTGTTTAGCTAGCTAGCTACATGTCTAAACAAAAGACTCCACTATGCAAGTAACCATTTCAATAGAATGTTCATGTTGTCACTGCAACAACTGTTGTCCTCTGTAGCTCAGTTGGTAGAGCACGGCACTTGTAACACCAGGGTAGTGGGTTCGATCCCCGGGGCCACCCATGCACAAAAATTGATGCACGCATGACTGTAAATTGCTTTGGATAAAAGCGTCTGCTAAATGGCATATTATTATTATTAACTGTTGAAAGACATAGCTAGTAAATTTGCTCTGGCTATCTACTCAGATTTCAGGGCACTCTCGTCTGAGTGTGCCAGAGCGCAGAATAACTGACAAATTTACGAACACTCAACACCCGTTGAATATGGCAGGTGTCAGTAAACGTCGGCAAAAAAGCGTAATTCAATTGTTGCCAGCAGCACAGTTAGTCACCAATGCTCTGGAAAACATGAAAACAGCCTAACCAGCTCTGCTAGGATGAGTAAAATGGCCAGAGTGAGTTGTTCTCTCATTTGTGTCTGGAAGTAGCTAGCAAGCTAGCCAGTTAGCTTGGGTGCTTGACTGCCGTTGTGAGGTCAGAACACTTGGATCAACCCTAGCCAGAGTGTCCAGTGTGTGCTCTGAACGCTCCGAGAGCAAAACGCTCTGAATTTACGAACTGACAATCTGACAATGCTCTGAATTTACTAACGCCCAGAGCACACTCTGGCACTCCAGATTGAATTCACGAACACACCCGTAGCTGGTAAATTCGCTCTGGCTATCTACTCCGATTTCAGAGCATTCTCGTCTGAATTTGTGCCAGAATAACTGAGGAATTTACGAACGCTCAACACCCGTTGAATATGTAAAAGATTTTACGATTATAACTGATCTTAATTAAAATGTGACATCTGCAGGAGTGTTCATTAGGCCAATAATTGGTACAGTCTGACATTTTGTGAATGAACAGAAATTTACCAAAATGCACAAACAGACAATCAGTGTGTAGCCCATGAAAAACGCAAATGGTTGCTGTAACAATATTGTGATATATTGTTTTGCATGTCTGATAAATAAGGTCCTCACTTCATTTTGTAAAGGTTAAGATTTGCATATAAATTGGCAGTTTTTCTCCCTCCATTACGTCATGTGTTTTGCTTAAATGAGTTGAGTTTAAACAAACATGGACTGAATAGACAGAATGTCTCTAATATGTCTCTGATTTGTTTGGTTTGCATGAAGTCAGACCTGGGTTCAAAATGTATCTAAAATATAGGTCTGCATGGAGTGCTATTGTACTACTGCTCCTTAACAACCAGAAGGTAACAGATAACACTTTTTCTTTCTCATTGGCTAATTAGCAATGAAAAACATAGAAATAGTTTTTTTTAAATTATTATAAGAGGCACCAGTGAACGCAAATGCAAATTATTTTACCTCAGGCGCTTTCAGGCATTTATTCTCAGCTGTGAGAATAACAGTGTTTTTCCAGTTTGAAAGATATCACATTTCTCTTGCTGTGTTTTCTGTATGTTGCAACACTGTTTCAGATATAGCCTGGGTTTTGTACAGTAATTAATGCAGCAAATCTATATGGTGTCTGCATGATCACGGCTTGTGTGTGTCTGATAAATAGGTGTTGGTTTGATGAAATTGAATCCAGATTGTCACCTGACATTTCAAGTAGACTACCATATATCAATCGGGGTTATATGAAATAGTAGTGGGCAGGCTCAATCAAATGCTCAATGTATTTGAAAGAAAGCAAATACTAATTGAACTCAGGTATGTCTTACATAACATGACAAAATACAACAAGCCCAAAACAACTGGAGTCTCTCAGTTGCTATATAGGACATTTTTGTCACCCTATACCCGACAGTTAGCCATGTGTTAGATGCGGAGACACCTCTCTTGCCTATATTCCACATAATGTCCTGTAGTTATTATGAGTCTATAAGAGCGTGCCTGGATTTAATCACATCTTCAGTCCATGTAAACAGTCCCTGACATGCGCCTATACGGCTATAAGGACAGTGAATTACTATGATTAATTTTGATTATGCATTCAACAACACAGCCATGTTTTTTTCCACATCTTCTGTAGCCACTTGCAAATTAAATAGTATGAAAATAGATATGGAAAATAAGTACATAACACCACAGGAAGGATAGGAGTTGAATGGAGAGAGAGAGAGAGAGAGAGAGAGAGAGAGAGAGAGAGAGAGAGAGAGAGAGAGAGAGAGAGAGAGAGAGAGAGAGAGAGAGAGAGAGAGAGAGAGAGAGAGAGATCATCATCAGAACAGATCATCTCCATTTGTCCAATCACAGTCATTTCAGGTCTACCCTCAAAGTACTATGAAACTAAAGGAAAATAAAAAAAAGATCCTTTTCATTTGAAGTCAGAGCCAAGTTCAGTTCAATATGTCACAGATACAAAGAAAGGTGTGTCTCTCAAGTCACAGGTCACAGTGGAATATTTCCCCAACTAATTGTGTATGGTGCATCGCATGCTCCCTGTGATGACCCCTGTATTCTCAGCCCTTTCAAGGAAGGGGTGTTTTGGCCATCCCATCTGGTTTGAGATAAGAGCCATGAGAAACACTGCTAATTGTATCAACAGAGCGCATGATACACTACATGACCAAAAGTATGTGGACACCTGCTCGTCGAACATCTCATTCCAAAATCATGGGCATCAATATGGAGTTGGTCTCCCACTTTGCTGCTATAACAGCCTCCCACTCTTCTGGGAAGGATTTTGACTAGATGCTGGAAAATTGCTGCGGGGACTTGCTTCCATTCAGCCACAAGAGCATTAGTGAGGTCGGGCACTGATGTTGAGCGATTAGGCCTGGCTCGCAGTCGGCGTTCCAATTCATTCCAATGGTGTTCGATGGGGTTGAGGTCAGGGCTCTGTGCAGGTCAGTCAAGTTCTGCCACACCAATCTGTACAAACCATTTCTGAATGGACCTTGCTTTGTGCATGGGGCTTTGTAATGCTGAAACAGGAAAGGGCCTTCCCCAAACTGTTGCCACAAAGTTGGAAGCACAGAATTGTCTAGAATGTCATTGTATGCTCTAGTGCAGGGTTCTTCAATTCCGGTTCTGTTTTTTATTTCTACCTGGTAGTTAATTGCACTCACCTGGTGTCCCAGGTCTGAATTAGCCCCTGATTAGAAGGAGAGGATGAAAAACAGAGGTGTTTCGGCACTCCAGGACCGGAATTGAAGAACCCTGCTCTAGTGTTAAGATTTCCGTTCACAGGAACTAAGGCGCCTAGCCCGAACCATGAAAAATAGCCCCAGACCATTATTCCTCATCCACCAAACTTTACAGTTGGCACTATGCATTGAGGCAGGTAGTGTTCTCCTGGCAGTTTTCGTGAGAAGACACTGCTGTACAGTAGTTCAGCCACCTTCCACCGCAGATGCGGAAGGCCGACATAGGCTGATGTGGTGGATTGAGACAGCTTAAATTGACAGATTTTGATAGGGAATTTTTTATTATGTTACTCAGATTGACACACGGGTGCGTCAATAGACTCCTAAGGATTAAAAAAGACCCAAGCCGCTAATAATAACAATGCAAGCCTATCGATACACTTTCCTACTCATTCATTACAGCTGCAATGCTGATTTTCCTATTTTATTGCCTTACAACCTGGAATTAAAATGGATTTTTATCCATTTCATTGACACAACATGCCTACCACTTTGAAGATGCAAAATATTTTTTATTTTGAAACAAACAAGAAATATGACCAAAAAACTGAAAACTTGAGCGTGCATAACTATTCGCCAACCCCCAAAGCCAATACTTTGTAGAGTCACCTTTTGCAGCAATTACAGCTGCAAGTCTCTTGGAGTATGTCTCTATAAGCTTGGCACATCTAGCCACTGGGATTTTTGCCTATTCTTCAAGGCAAACCTGCTCCAGCTCCTTCAAGTTGGATGGGTTCCGCTGGTGTACAGCAATCTTTCAGTCATACCACAGATTCTCAATTGGATTGAGGTCTGGGCCATTCCAAGACATTTAAATGTTTCCCCTTAAACCACTCGAGTGTTGCTTTAGCAGTATGCTTAGGGTCATTGTCCTGCTGGAAGGTGAACTTCTGTCCCAGTCTCAAATCTCTGGAAGAGTGAAACAGGTTTCCTCAAGAATTTCCCTGTATTTATCGTCATCCATCATTCCTTCAATTATGGCCAGTTTCCCAGTCCCTGCCGATGAAAAACATCCCCACAGCATGATGCTGCCACCACCATGCTTCACTGTGGGGATGGTGTTTTCGGGGTGATGAGAGGTGTTGGGTTTGCGCCAGACATAGCGTTTTCCTTGATGGCCAAAAACTCAATTTGAGTCTCATCTGACCAGAGTACATTCTTCCATATGTTTGGGGAATCTCACACATGCCTTTTGGCAAACACCAAACGTGTTTGCTTATTTTTCTCTTTAAGCAATTGCTTTTTTATGACCACTCTTCCGTAAAGCCCAGCTCTGTGGAGTGTGTGGCTTAAAGTGGTCCTATAAACTGATACTCCAATCTCCGCTGTGGAGCTTTGCAGCTCCTTCAGCGTTATCTTTGGTCTCTTTGTTGCCTCTCTGATTAATGCCCTCCTTGCCTGGTCCATGAGTTTTGGTGGGTGGCCCTCTCTTGGCAGGTTTGTTGTGGTGACATATTCTTTCCATTTTTTAATAATGGATTTAATGGTGCTCCGTGGGATGTTCAAAGTTTCTGATATTTTTTTATAACCCAACCCTGATCTGTACTTCTCCACAACTTTGTCCCTGACCTGTTTGGAGAGCTCTTTGGTCTTCATGGTGCCGCTTGCTTGGTGGTGCCCCTTGCTTAGTGGTGTTGCAGACTCTGGGGCCTTTCAGAACAGGTGTATATATACTGAGATCATGTGACAGATCATGTGACACTTAGATTAAACAGAGTTGGACTTTATTTAACTAATTATGTGACTTCTGAACGTAATTGGTTGCACCAGATCTTATTTAGGCGCTTCATAGCAAAGGGGGTGAATACATATGCACTCACCACTTTTCCGTTATTTATCTTTTAGAATTTTTTGAAACAACTTATCTTTTTCATTTCACTTCACCAATTTTGACTATTTTGTGTATGTCCATTACATGAAATCCAAATAAAAATCAATTTAAATTACAGGTTGTAATGCAACAAAATAGGAAAAATGCCAAGGGGGATGAATACTTTTGCAAGGCACTGTAAATAACGAACTCACTCATAAAAACGGCAGCTCTTTGCTGTATTCGTTGACAGTCTCTCTGGTCATGGTTTCAACAGTTTTGAAATCAACTTTGCAACCTTCTATGTTGCTGCAGACACGGTAATCTGAGTCATCCGAATGGCCTGCGGTAGGCCTATAGTTCACTTGATTTGCTATCAGGGCCCGCCGGGAAGGCAGAGTTTGTACTTTCAGAAACATGAAATGGTTCAAAATGGGAACACTTCGCCTACCCAGCGCGTAGGGCAACTGATTCCGCTGTAACTACCGCCAACACCGCCAGAGAAAAAAATAATAATAATTGGAACCCAAGTCTTTAGCGTTGTTTTTTACAGAAATGTTTGCGATCGACCGCTTGGTGACCACTGACCTATAGGGTTATACCTCCTTCACAACATTGAAGCCCTAGATTGGACCAGCTTTCACTGGAGAGCTGGAAACCTTGACCGACGTGCATTGAATCATAGATTGTGATAACAGTGTGGGTCCCTTCCAGGTGGTCTCTGTCCTCAAGGATGTAAGCCCCATGGCTGCTACTGTTATTTCATCTCCACTGACAGGAGACTTGGGAGGAGAGCAAACTCCACTGCATAGACAGAGAAGCAAACCTGGTGACCATTGTCGTGGAAGTTCTAAAGAATCAGGAGAGAATTGGATCATTCTTCAAGCAATCAAACACTTTATTAAAATCTTGTTAATAATGGAGCAGGTCAATACAACACACACATACAGGGTGAATCGATTGAGTTCTCGAATAATACAGAAACGTAAGGGGTTTATATAGAAACCCAAAAACTGCTTAGTCATGGTTGGTTCCACCCCTCCCCAGCAGATCAGGGCATCATAAGCTACCTTGTTTTCTTCTTGTTGCCAGGTGTATTGGGTGTGTGAGGTTATAGCGCACAAACAAGTGATAACGGCAGTTCGGCTACTCATTTCTCTACTAAGCTAGCCTCTGTTCTCTTCTATCTCCCCACAGCTGTACCCTTGGAAGATAGTAAAAGAACAGGATGGGCTGAAGAACTGTGGGCACTTCTCAGAGGCTCTTTGTCTTATGCCTATGACCAGGTTACTCAGAAGCAAAGAGAAATTGAAACAATACAGGTCTATCTGTTCCTCAAGTTTATCTCTATTCCGTGTCCTTGACTACACGCCTAGACCAGCTGCGGGGAGTGAACGTGGAAGAGATGAACCATCCTTTCTCAGAAGCACAGCATTGGCACTAAAAAAAATGTATTTACTATTGTTAAGCATATTAATTGTTAACTATTAATATTATACAAATCAGGTAAATACGTGATTTTTCTCTCACACCATACACAGTAAAAATGACAGTGAATTGAACTCTATTTGAAGAAAATGTTACTCTGCCAAAGATAACATTTGGTCCCAGTCCAAAAAGAGTAAAACGTACTCTGGCAACAGTTATTTTTTTCAGAGTTGTATTTGCTCAATTTAGTGTTCAAATCTAACTCTCCGTCATTGCTTTTCACTCTGTACAGTATTCATTTAAAATAACTGTCACTTGTTTTACCCTCTGCAGTGATGTTCAGTATTCTCAAGTTAATTGTTGAGAGTAATGTTTACTCCTATCAGTGTCATTACAAATTTACTCTGACATAATACTAAATAAATTGACTCTGATCAGGGTAAACACAGAAAATAAATCAGTCAACACAAAATATTGCATAACAGGATTTGTTTATATCATGAGATGCCAAAAACAGCCCAAACAGTACTTGCATGGTGTACAATCTTTGAAATAAAATAAAGCAATAGGGATAATACGAATTGAAAGCCACACCCCCGTGCCTCCGTGGGGGAATTTCTCAATTGTTCTGATACTGTTTATAAGCATGGAAATAAAATCAGATGAAGCAGTGTGGGACCACAAACAAACTTGAATTATCACCACCATATGACATCTGTATGTCGAATGCTTTGTGATACAAAAGTGTGGCTGTGCCACTAGAGATGCTGGTTCGAAACCAGGCTCTGTCGTAGCCGGCCGCGACCGGGAGACCCATGGGGCGGCGCACAAGTCGTCCAGGGTAGGGGAGGGAATGGCCAGCAGGGATGTTGGTAGAGCATGGCGTTTGCAACGCCAGGGTTGAGGGTTCGATTCCCACGGGCGGCCAGTATGAAAAAAAATTAATAAATAAAAAAATAACTAACTGTAAGTTGCTGTAAATGTAAAAGATCAACTTTAAACGCATGAAAATATCCACAAAGACACTGTGTCTAAAGCAAAGGTAACCAGCAGTACGTTGTCATCTTTTACAAGAATTTACAACCAAATCTGAACAGCATACATTCCCTTGATGTTTGGCCCATTTTTACACTCAAAACCTTAGTGAAAGAAGGCACACGGAGTGCATTTGCTATCTCATTAAATCCTTCCATTACATTCAAGGACACCATTTTCCCTGGACTAATATCCAATCTATCTAGGTCAAATGTTTGCCAGTTGTAAGCCATGCCACTTTGGTGTTTTTTGGCCAGTTTCAGTTATGTTTTTAAAACTTTTCACTTGTTAAAAGAAAAAGTGTTTTGCTTCGTAGCGCATACACCAGCTATGGAGAATTGGCTCGATTTTCTGAATACATTGCAGATAATGCACCATAAAATGATGCTTTGGTAACAACCTTTTTCCAGGAAACAAATGCTTAAACAATATGTGGTGTTCTGAAATCAAGTGCTTCAAATAGACTGCAGTACCATATATGATAACACTGGAGAAAATACAATGTTGACTATTTGAAGCAACAAAAGCAGAAAATGCCAGTGTTGATCATTTGGAGACACCAAGACTCCAAAGATAAATGGTAGATTGCTTAGTAAACACCAAGACTGAATGGCATTTAAGCCCAAATCATTGGAACCCTCAAGTAATTTCACTGCAGGGGGTCTGTCGTTTCTTTCCATATAACCATAGTTGAAGCTCTGAATTCTCTGAATTCTCGTTTTGCAGGTGCTGTAGTAGCAATTTCACCTCATATTGCCCAACACCTTCTGATATGTCACGCATGATGTCAACTGAAAAATTCTCACTCTGTCTGAAAGTAGTCTTTCTCAGCAAGAATGAAACAGCAGCAATATCTTGCAAAAAAATATTAGGATTAGTAGCTCGGTTGAGCTCAGTATTTTGTATTGCCGGGGTATTTTCCCCGTGTGCATGTTTGTTCCAGTGCGCCTGTTTTGCGCACTGGACTGGTTACGCTGGATTACGGAATAAACTCGGTATACTGTGATTTGCCCTCCTGCGCCTGACTCCTTCAAATCACGCAACACAGAACCTTATATTCATCACTTTCCAAACTGTTTACATTTCGTAAAATTGGGTCAAGTAGTGAGTGAAACCCATAGGTTTTTATATTTTGAGCATGAAATAGAGAAACCAGGTGAATTTTGAGCAGAGTGGAATTCCACTTTGGAGAGAAATTTCTTAAAGTAAAGTAAATGGCACCCAATTTATGTATGCCATGCTTCGATCCAAGAGGATTAGCTGTTTCAAAGTCGTCATAGAAGAGTTGAATTTGTTTCAAATGTTTTTCTTTTGAGAATAGAGCATGATTCTTAAAGAAAGATCCGTCATGCAAGTCATAAAGTATACTTTCTTTGGGACCATCCACAGGCAGACTCTAATGTCAGCAAAATGGGTATGTACATTAATTTATCTGTTACAATAACCAGGTCAATGTTCCAGTGGTTCTATTCCATCACGTGTCAAATCTTGTGCCAGAACATATTCAACTGGATCTACAGTTCCCCACGTCTCTGAGAATATTTCAACTTTTTGGTTTCAGAATTCAATAAACTGAAAGGATTTTCAATTTGCCCAAAACACTGATCTATTTTACACCCAATATCATTGTTGCCAGTTTCCTGTAAAGACAGACACTTCTTCAATGACTCTTTAGCTTGACTGTGGATATCATGAACTATCTCTTCCATGGAACTGACTAAAGTGTTCACTGTTGTTTCATCAACTCCTGCTGCTTTGAGTTGAGCTATTGTTGCGGCACAATTATCCACAATACCCTCATTATATAGAGCTGAATCACAATGTGAGCTTGGGGCTGGCACATCACCAAAATCATTTGCTGCAAAACTTTTAGCAGCGGTAGAGGGGCCTCCACCATCATTATCAGAAACTGCTTCGGTACGCTCTTCATGCGCCTTGTTAAGATGCTTTCTAAAACCAGAAAAAGTGCCAAATACATGTGAGCAACCAACCTTTAATTTGTATTTATGTAACCTTTATTTAACTAGGCAAGTCAGTTAAGAACTCATTCTTATTTACAATGACGGCCTACCAAGGGCCCTCCTGCGGGGACGGGGGATGGGATTAAAAATAAAAATATAGGACAAAACACACATCACAACAAGAGAGACACCACAACACTACATAAAGAGAGACCGAAGACAACAACACATCATGGCAGCAACACATGACAACAACACGGTAGCAACACAACATGGCAGCAGCACAACATGGTAGCAGCACAAAACATGGTACAAACATTATTGGGCACAGACAACAGCACAAAGGGCAAGAAAGTAGAGACAACAATACATCACACGAAGCAGCTACAAGTGCCAGTAAGAATGTCCATGATTGAGTCTTTGAAAGAAGAGATGTAAATAAAACTGTCCAGTTTGAGTGTTTGAACACACTTTAAACCCAGAGATTTCCCTGGACAAAGACATTCTGTCCCTCAGCGCTGCTACCCTGGGATTTGCCTTAGTTGTTTCAACGTCATTCTTGTAGATTGTCGTCTGTAGAAAAGTGTACATGTTTGCCAGACCCTGACTGTATGAGGGACCAAAGACAAAGTAAGCTTTGAAAAGCTCATCAAAACAACCCAGTGAGCCAGATGCCTTACAAGGTACTGCATGTTTGTCAATCCTGATGAAGTAGGTGTGAATGCTCGTTCTCTGGGTCCCCGCGTCATGCAAAAAGGGCTGTTGACTTCCGGTGATGCCATCAAGATGCTGCTGGATGCTGGTCCCTGCCTATAAGACAATAATGTATCGTTAGAACATTTACTATTAATTCTCACAACATCTACTATAAGTCTCAGAAGCCAGACAGCAGTGATTCAGCAACAAATTTGTGTTGAATTGTAGCCTGACCTTTATGAACTTCGCAAGATGTTCAGCTGCGTGTCTTGCTGACATCTTTCCCAGCTTGTTGCAGCCTTGAGTGGATGGAGGCAGAAGATGGACGAGGAGAAGAATGGATGACATGTCACTGTCCCAGCCTAGAAACACATTTTAATTCTGACATTAGAAAACTTTCAGAACATGTCTGCCAGTGCTGGTTAAAATTTAACCCACTTCCCTTTCAACCACTTCCCTTTCAACCACAATCCTAAAATCATTTAAAAATCAATTTAAATGACAGGTTGTAATGCAACAAAATAGGAAAAACGCCAAGGGGGATGAATACTTTTGCAAGGCACTGTATAGACGGTTGTGTGCCTTTCCAAATATTCTCCAATCAAGTTGTAGAAACATCTCAAGGATGGAAACAGGATACACTTGAGCTCAATTTTAGTCTCATAGCAAAGGGTCTGAAAACGTATGTAAATAAGGTATTTATGTTTTTACTACATTTGCGAAAATGTCTAAAAACCTGTTTTCGCTTTGTCATTATGGGGTATTGTGTGTAGTTCTGTGGGTCATGGACAATTTTTTGGCGGTAGGCAAAGGTCCGCTTCATCTTTTATTTTACGGTTGCTTCAGACGTGTGTTTCATCAGCGCGATGGCCTCTCGACACTGCCCTTTTTCACTCAGCCATTCTTCGTCCATGAAGGGGTCTCTGTCAGCAGCTGGTCCACCTTCAACCAAAGATTAAAAAGGCCAGGAACACACAAAACTGGTATAAACAGTCCTACCAAACCCCATTACACTGAATCGTGAGAAAACTCCATAAAAACTAGTCTCACTCTTGTGAGCACACCCTCACATTTTATTTTAATGTTTTTTATTATACCTTTATTTAACTAGGCAAGTCAGTTAAGAACAAATTCTTATTTACAATGACGGCCTACCAAAAGGCAAAAGGCCTCCTGCGGGGACGGGGGATGGGAATAAAAATAAAAAATAAAATAAAAATACAGGACAAAACACACATCATGACAAGAGTGACACCACAACACTACATAAAGAGAGACCTAATAACACAACATAGCATGGCAGCAACACAACATTACAACAACATGGTAGCAACACAACATGGCAGCAGCACAACATGGTAGCAGCACAAAACATGGTACAAACTTTATTGGACAGAGACAACAGCAAAAAGGGCAAGAAGGTAGAGACAACAATACATCACGCAAATCAGCCACAACTGTCAGTAAGAGTGTTCATGATTGAGTCTTTGAATGAAGAGATGGAGATAAAACTGTCCAGTTTGAGTATTTTTTGCAGCTCGTTCCAGTCGCTAGCTGCAGCGAACTGAAAAGAGGAGCAACCCAGGGATGTGTGTGCTTTGGGGACCTTTAACAGAATGTGCCTGACAGAATGGGTGTTGCATGTGGAGGATGAGGGCTGCAGTAGGTATCTCAGATAGGGGGGTGTGATGCCTAAGAGGGTTTTATAAATAAGCATCAACCAGTGGGTCTTGCGATGAGTATACAGAGATGACTAGTTTACAGAGGAGTATAGAGTGCAGTTATGTGTCCTATAAGGAGCGTTGGTGGCAGATCTGATAGCCGAATGGTAAAGAACATCTAGCTGCTCGAGAACACCCTTACCTGCCGATCTATAAATTACGTCTCCGTAATCTAGCATGGGTAGGATGGTCATCTGAATCAGAGTTAGTTTGGCAGCTGGGGTGAAAGAGGAGCGATTACAATAGAGGAAACCAAGTCTACATTTAACCTTAGCCTGCAGCTTTGGTATGTGCTGAGAGAAGGACAGTGTACCGTCTAGCCATACTCCCAAGTACTTGTATGAGGTGATTACCTCAAGCTCTAAACCCTCAGAGGAAGTAATCACACCGGTGGGGAGAGGGGTATTCTTCTTACCAAACCACATGACCTTTGTTTTGGAGGTGTTCAGAACAAGGTTAAGAGCAGAGAAAGCTTGTTGGACACTAAGAAAGCTTTGTTGTAGAGTGTTTAACACAAAATCCGGGGAGGGGCCAGCTGAGTATAAGCCTGTATCGTCTCCATATAAAATGGATGAGAGAGCTTCCTACTGCATGAGCTATGTTGTTGATGTAAATTGAGAAGAGCGTGGGGCCTAGGATCGAGCCTTAGGGTACTCCCTTGGTGACAGGCAGTGGCTGAGACAGCAGATGTTCTGCACCCGAGTGAGCACAAACCATACACACACAAGTAAAAGACAGTTATGTATGCCAACCAGCTGACCCACCTGTAAGTGATCTACGAGGGCACTTTATTCTTCCCTCTGCAGTCTCCTTTTGCAGGTGCTTCAGTCTCCATGTCAATTAGCCACTCCCGTCTTTTGCATTGTAATAGTGGGCCTAGATAAACACGGACAAAAATGTAATGTTTAATGCTCTTCAGTCACCGTCACATACACAAAGCCTGATTGATGTCATCTTC
Organism: Coregonus clupeaformis; assembly: GCF_020615455.1. Classification (NCBI taxonomy): domain Eukaryota; kingdom Metazoa; phylum Chordata; class Actinopteri; order Salmoniformes; family Salmonidae; genus Coregonus; species Coregonus clupeaformis. The sequence goes on from NC_059225.1 coordinate 40,044,731, forward strand.
AATTACAAGTGACTGAGGAGGAGCATATAAACAACAGCAGTGCTATGTTAGACAGGTTTGCAACTTGAAAAGTGCTTAGAACATTTTTGTGTTTATCATTTGAACATCTAGCGATGTTGCAGTGGCAGTTTCACTATCGGCAGATTGTGCCTTTAAAACAGCAAAAATATTTTAGAAAATAGTCTTACACCACTCTCCCTTGGCCCTATAACCTTATCAATGTGTCCAGATCCATAAGGTGAAAGCTCCATGACTACACTGCTTACATCTATCCACACCCTTCAAATCTAAGGGGAAGTGGTAGGGAGTGAATTGGGACCCAGATTTACTTCGTACTCACATAGTCAGTCTTGCTTTTGTGGTCAGCCAAGTACGGGAACAAGGTAACTATTCCTCTTGCATATGCCTCCTTCACGTCGTGGGGGACTTGGTCACAATTTTTTTAAATAATAATTACTCGATTTTGAATGTCCTCATCTAACAAAAAGCACAACAGACACAGACCCTAGTACACCAGGGTTCTTTCTCAAAATATGTTTTATTCACAAAGATGGAACCTCAGGAAGATGAATACAGTTTTGAATGATAAAAAGACAATCATAGCAAATAATAAAAGGCTTACTTTGGATGCACTATCTTCCTCTGCTCTCCTTTTTCTGTTAGGACTTTGTGTCAGGGTAACAGTGTCATTAGAGTCTGATGAACCACCAACATCCACGGAGCAGCTTGCAGAAGAGTTAACAGAATCTGCCGATTACATGAATAAATTAATGCTCTGTTCTCAACCATGCTACAGGGATAATACTGTCACGTCTCCTCCCGTTGCTCACCTCCGGTGCTCTGATTCGCCGGTCTACTGAGCCACCGGTCTGAGCGCACCACTTCGGCTACACCAGAATGGAAACCCAACGCACCCTAATCACCTCCCGCGCACCTGCACCTCATCATCTCATCACCACCCCTATTTAGCCCTGGACTGTTCTGGATGATGTTGTGTGTGATTGTTTAGCTTCGTGTCATTTGCTCTATCTTTGTTATTTCTCTTGCTCATTGTTAAGTAAACCTTGACCTTGTTAATTCCTGCGTCCTGCCTCTTCGTATACTCAGTATGCGTCACAAATACAACCAAATTGCTTATCTGTGTCTTTACATTTGATTGTTAGTCATACACTAAACCCCATTTAGCATGCTTTATGACATGCCCAAATAATCTGTTAAGAAATCATTAACCTACAATTCTATATGGGATGTTGAGATAAGACGTATAATTAATGGGGCCTGATGTGACATGCCACAGGTCCCCTTTAGCTCAGTTGATAGAGCATGGCACTTGTAACGCCAGGGTTGTGGGTTTGTTTCCCACGGGGGGCCAGTATGAAAATGTATGCACTCACTAACTGTAAGTCGCTCTGGATAAGAGTGTCTGCTAAATGACTAAAATGTAAATGAGTGACGTGTGACTCCATCCCTCCAAACCTTGGACCCCTGGCAAACTCCCCCCTCCCAAAAGCATGTTTGGCATTTAAATGTCTTAGCAGTGCCCCCCCGCAGGCTTTGGGGGATGGGGTGCCCCCCCCCTTTACTGTACCATCCCTGCAAACACCAGACCTCCGTCTGGTTCCGGGTGCCACAACTGGGCCAGCAGGATTAGATCCGGCCTGCCGGCCTCAGGATGGATGTGTGCCATATAATGTATCCTAGCTGGGATTGTATGAACTAATACATTGATCACATCTCTGTACTGTAGACAAATAACTCATCAGAAGTCGTTTCATTGGGTAAACACATTTTTAGCACACAGAGGTCTGGTCTCTGAAGAAGTTACTGGAACACTTATTCATCTACTTCTGTCTGAGATTCATCATATACTTTTAAGTCCATGGTAGGCAGAATACATTTCTTGACAACTTGAAAGACATTAAACAAAGTTACATTTGGCTCGCTGTTAGGATTTGTGTAAACAACTGCAATTGTGGCAATCGCTCACCTCCTTCTAAGAAGTCATTGAAAGTCAATGGCTCTTGTGAAAAAATTAACTTCTTCTCATCTTCGTACAGCCAGCATCCTTAGTGAAAGGATGAGACACTGTTAGTCATCTCCTATTAAATGTCACATCTAAAATAGTCAGCACTACCCTAACACAGCCTATATAAACAATGCAGGACACGATATTGATACTCACACTAACTTACCACTATGGCAGCCTCAAAACTAAGCAAAGGCGAACGGTTGAATGCGTGACCTTTGCATATTGGGTGTTGATTTCAGTATATGAGATTGAGATAAACACCTAGCTAGGTTTCTAACTTTTGCTATGGTTACATTACATCCCTTCAACGAACAACGTATTCCCTGCTTTCTCCCAGGTTTTGCTGCAGTGCACTTATTAACTCTATATTTTGTAACGCACACGAGGCACGCACCACATTTGACTCTAGTCTACATTCCATAGCTAGCTAGTACACTAGGCACGCATGCCTAGAAAAAGTATCAACAGCTGACACAGTTAACGATATCATAGCTACCCAGGCACACATCCATTACCGAATTCTCAAACCGAATGCAGGTTTAGGTTATCTATCTAGCTAGCTTAGACGTGTGGCTTTGATAGCCATATAGCTAACGTTACTAGCACTGATAGCTAGCTAGCTAGCTAAGCAGCAATCTAGCGAGCCAAAGAAGCAACACTCATGTCAGCCAGTGGTAATGTTATAAAATGGATGACTGACCTTAACTAGACTATAACCTGCATCTGGTTAGAGTATTCTAGCAAAGATTTTTATAACTAACCCTCATTGTTCTGTGATTCTAGTTTGCAATCGTTAGCTAGCTACTGTAGATGGCCAAGCTAGCTAACTGCTGTAGCTAGCTAAGTTACCTTGGTAGCTAACTGTTAGCTAACATTAGCTATTTGCTACGGTAACATTACAAACATTTGGTGTCGAATTGCCACACATTTATTTGTTTATTCAACTGTGGTGATTAAAAAATAGGAAGTTAGCCTCTTCAAGTACCTACCTTTGTATGTCCATTCTGTCAAACTGAGCTAAAATGATTACCTAGTTAGCTAATGGTAGCTACGCTTTGAGAATGGCGCCAAGCCTGGCTTGGTTAAAAAACAGGATCAACTGCTATTTGGCTTGAAACTAGCTAATGATAAATAATAAGAAGGACAAGCCAGTCTAAATGGTTGACTTAGGCCAAATATGAATTTCAAAACCATATTACTTACCTGAATGCAAAGACTACTTCTGTCAGTGTCAGCCTGAGGCGAATGGGAGGAAATAAATATCAATTGGTGGCAAAATCAAAATGTAACTGCTGATCTGTTGGCGGGATCACATTGACTCTAGCAAAACGTATAAACACTATTAGAGTTAACTCAGTTTTCTACCGCCGACTCTAGCGGTCACAATCAGTCACTTAATTAAAAAAATAGTTAAAGCTGCTCTTTTTGAGTCAAATAATAGTAACTCTGCTGTAATGACTCTCCATTATTTGCTGTGTACGCAACCAAGAGGAACAAGTGAGAGAAAAAGAGAGAGAGAGAAATGTTAACATTGTTTCCCCATTTCTCTTTGTGCCACAATAACAGACATTTCTCAATGGGTTATACAGAGTGGACAAAAAAATCTGGATTGGTCTGACTGACTCAGTTACTGAGGGGACCTGGGAATGGATGGATGGTACAAAAAAAACAATCGGTAAGGAGTACAGTAGCTGATTAATGCTGTGTCTGAGTGTCTGTGTTGTTCATGCTCTAGATTCTGTATAAGTGGATAGTATTGTTTTCTGTGTTTACATTGCAGGTATTGGATCAAAGGACAGCCTAATGGTGGTACCAGGCAGAACTGTGCTGATACATTTCAACAGATCCACAAGGGGGCTGGAATGACAGGGAATATTCTGTTACACAAAACTGGGTCTGTCAGGTGAATGCAAACTGCTTTCCAAGTGTTTTGTAATGTAATGGCTTCTGTAAAAATTGACTTCTGTACAGTTTTTGTGAATTCTTACCATACTATGATATGCATGTCTCACAAATGCAGTCGTTTGTCAGACAATTTCATTGTAATACTTTAAAAAATATATTTATATACTGTATGTGTGCTTATTTGCTTCTCATGTTATGTCTTTCATGTTCTCTTTAATCAATAAAAGTATTTTACAAAGCAATAACTGTTATTTCAATTTCAGTCCTTTCTTCTCCTTCTGAAGTGTTGGTCCGGCAAACGCAATATTATAGTTTTGAGCCCCATTGCATGTTGGGTGTAATTCATAGCCAGAAACACCCTTGGACATAGTGGGATAGTACACTTGGGCCTGTTATGACAGAGAGCAAAGGTATTATGGCATGAGTGTTCTATAAACGTTCTTCCAGACTTCAACCATTTGGTTTTAAATGTGATGCATTTCATTAAACCATATCAATATTGTACAAATACAGCTTACTCTATTATTCAAGCTTTGGCCTCCAACCAAAGGAATTCACAGCTGGAGGGCAAATTAGGTTGTGTGTGTTCACATTTGCCACCTCCAGCAAGTTCATTGACTTCACTTTGCCACTAGAGTCAGTCCGCATTGGGAGTCTTTCTCTGCATTCATGGCCCATCTCTGGCTAGCCATTCTTTTGCTATCGCCACAGAAAGGGCAGCAAGATAACAAAATGAGTCCGCCTTTGCTCCTGGAACACTTCCTACTCCTACTACTGTGAACAATTATGCAACATATACTGTCGATGTAATGGATTATTCATTTTCAATTTGCAGCCCAACTGCCTTGAATGAAAATGAGGGTCTGCGAAGGGAACAACAGCAAACAGACAGGGAACTACAGTCCTAACAATGATTTCTGGCAAGGAATTGCAAATGAGTGATACATTTCGCCTGCGTATTAATCGCGTTAGTCATTATCATGATTATCCTCTTATTGAACAACACTCACGCTCACTTGAAAGCAGAGGAAGGGGTAGACAGACAACGGCATGCAATTACATTTGCAGCAACCTGGAAGGATCAGGGACAATCATTATTTTGTGGCAATGTGAACTCCTTTGTGACAATGTAACCCTATCCCCAAGACTCTTACAACTGTTGCTTTTGATGGCATTTCCCCCGTTCATTTCCCATACATGTCATTCTATAGCAACACGTAAAGGTTTATAAATAAAATACAATGACTCACACTCCAATGCTATTCAGGTGCACAGCAGAGTGTTTCATAACTGTGTTTGCCATTCACACAGATGACAATTAAAACAATCAACTGTATTGTGTACTGAACTAGTATAATTGTGGACACGGTGATGAACTTTATAAAGGGAAGGCAGGTTAAATAGAGGTAGGAAATGTGTATTTGCCAGGGCTGTTGCAAAGGGGCACTCGTAAAAAGAACAGAGTGGAAATGGAAGAAAAGGGGGGGGAAAGAGAGAGAAAAGAGGCAGTGAGCCTCTCCATCCCCCTGTTTGACTACACTGTGGGTGCATTAGCATTCTCAAAGCAGGCCCCTCACTCTTTTTTTTTCTTTTTTTTCTCTCCCTCGCCTCTGTCGAGGTTCCTGTGCAGTGAGCTGCACTCCTGATTTTCAATAAGTTTAAGGGCGAAGCACCGAGGAGCTGAAGACACACCAGAGTCACAATGCCCCGACAAGTGGCTCTGCACATTTATGTCCCATTACCAAGGCGACCTGGGCCAAAAGAGTAGGAATCCACAAATGTGGCTCAATGTTTTCTCCTACGTGGCCGGGCATATTCATTTGTCTCTTGTCTGTTCCCCTCGTTGGTGTAATCTCCACTGTAACATCAACGGAAAAGTGTGTACCCACTGTGTTTGGCTGTGAGCGTAGTGGCGTAGTCTCTCTATATTTTGAGCAAGGTGCTCTGATCAAAGTGATGTTCACTGTTTTGTGAAGTCTTTTAGGTCAGTGATTGCGCTAATCAACCTTGAGATGAAGAGCAGGAGAGTAAAGAGTAAGGCCAATAATAATGCCTATCTACAGAGAAATAAATCTGGTAAATGTTGTTTTTACTGCGGGAAATGTTGATAGTCATTTATTATTGTGTTTTTGCCCGAATACAGTATAACCTGCCTACTGTATATGTTCATAATTTTTGGAGCATTCAATAATCAAGCTACTAAATAAATGATTAGATAATGATTATTATTTAATTTTTACCTTTATTTAACTAGGCAAGTCAGTTAAGAACAAATTCTTATTTACAATGACGGCCTACACCGGCCAAACGCTGACGACGCTGGGCCAATTGTGCGCTGCCCTATGGGACTCCTAACCACGGCCGGTTGTGATACAGCCTGGAATCACACCAGGGGGTCTGTGATGTGACGCCTCAAGAACTGAGATGCAGTGCCTTAGAACACTGCGCCACGCGGGAGCCAAATGATAATCATGAGATAATGTAAAAATCCTGCCACTATAAACCATCGCCACCGTTCTGTTCCACGGCAATAAGATATCTGCAGCACTTTTTATTCCCTGACAGAATTGTCAACCGCACAGATTTATCTACAGTATGTATCTGTAAACATGCTACATAGGTGTCAGAACGGTGAGGGGAGCTACAAAGGTGTTTGATTCACACACACACCTAAAACATAGCAGTGAGAAATAGGGGTACTGAAATAATTCTGCCAAAATTAGGCTATAAAAAAATGATTTCCCCAAAATGATATTACTCCTGTCTGAACAGACATAAATAAAATAATTCTAAATAGTGCTACAGAGGATCAATAGCTTCTAAAAAATAGCTGTGAATTAAGATATCACAAGCACTTAAAGTTGGGAAGGCCGCAATTTGGGCAGCACGTGTGCCAAATATAGAACAGCTGGTTGCATTGTGGCAATAGATACTGTATAATCCAAAGAAGGATTCTGGAACCTCTAACCATGGCACTTTGACTGTTAAACTCATGGGTACACTAGCAAGGGCTGCCAGTCCTGACTTGAATGGGAACTGCCATCTATGGATCATATTTCTATGGTTGGTTGCGGCTGTAAGTTTGCCTTTCACAAATTGCAAATTACAATCACGAGAAAAACTTAGGCATACCGTTTGGAAAGCAAATGCCTACTGCTGAAAAGAGAAGGCTAATCTGTTTGTAGAAGCCAACAATTTTTTTCCTCAATAACTTTTAACTGATGCTGAGCGAAAGGCACTGTTTTCCAAAGTAATTTCTTGAGATATTGGCATGAGCACATCACTGGTGAGTAGCCTATGCTTCATTTTCATCACTGAGTGAGTCAGTGTCACTGGAAAGTTTATTTTGTAGCCTACTGTTGATAGCCTATACTGAGTGTAAAGACATGAAGAACACCTTCCTAATATTGAGTTGCACCCCCCCTTTTGCCCTCAGAAGAGCCTCAATTCATCAGGGCATGGACTCTACAAGGTGTTGAAAGCGTTCCACAGGGATGCTGGCCCATTTTGACTCCAATGCTTCCCACAGTTGTGTCAAATTGGATGGATGTCCTTTGGCAGGTGGACCATTCTTGATACACAGGGGAAACTGTTGAGCGTGAAAAGCCCAGCAGCGTTGCAGTTCTTGACATAAACCGGTGTGCCTGGTACCTACTACCATACCTCCAAAGGCACTTCAATATTGTTGGGTCTTGCCCATTCACCTTCTGAATGGCACACATACACAATCCATGTTTCAATTGTCTCAAGGCCTAAAAATCCTTCTTTAACCACCCTCCTCCCCTTCATCTACACTGATTGAAGTGGATTTAACAAGTGACATATATAAGGGATCATAGCTTTCACCTGGATTCACCTGGTCAATCTATGTCCTGAAAAGAGCAGGTGTGTCACACCCTGACCTTTAAATGCCTGTTGTTTCTCGTTGGTTTGGTCAGGGTGTGAATTTCTATGTGTAGATTCTATGTTATTGTATTTCTATGTTGGCCGAGTGTGGTTCCCAATCAGAGGCAGCTGTCGATCGTTGTCTCTGATTGGGGATCATACTTAGGTAGCCATTTTGCCTACCTATGTTGTGGGATCTAGACTCTTGTTTGGCTTGTTTGTGTGTAGCCATTGTGAGCTTCACGTTACGTTGCTTTTGTTGTGTGTAACTTCGTTAATAAATATGTATGCATTCCACGCTGCACCTTGGTCCAATCCTGTACTCAAAGAACGTGACAATGTGTTCATAATGTTTGAACACTCAGTGTATATACTATATATCAGGGTTTGGCGCCAGACAAGTGACTGGGAAGATTGAAATGTATCTAACATTTGAGAAGTTTACCGATCATCTATTTGCATTAGGCCGTCATTTTTTATTTTGTCTCTACGCATACTCACAGGGCCCTACACACTCACACACACACTCCATCATCTTCTCACTCACACATAACATGCACATACATTTATACTGACTCTACACACACGCACACCCACTCACATACAAGATGCTGCTACTTTATCTTAGATCCTGATGCCTAGTCACCTTACCCTTATACATATCTACCTCCATCACTCCGGTATCCCTACACATTGTGAAGAAGGTATTGGAACTGACCCTGAATATAGTATTCTTACTTACTTATTGTGTTCTTCATATTTCTTCTTGTTTCTCATGTTTTTTTAAATTATAGTATTACATTGTTATTGATTATTGCGTTGTTGGGTTTTGAATTTGTAAGAAAGGCATTTCACTGTACTTGTGCATGTGACATTAAAACTTGAAACTTGATATTGGCCAAATGAGCCACATTTACATGTCCTTAAAAACAGCCTATAACAAATTACAAAAACACTATTCCTTGTGTTTCGATGTGTAGCGCATGCAAAACATTACAGCCTATTGTTTTATTGGTTTTTACTTTCCTAAAACAATTGTCCAGTTCTCGGTTCAGTTGTCAGAGATTTGAGCACTAAATGCATCAGGGCATTATATAGGCAAACAAAACATTGCAGTTGGAACTAAATTTGGCCAATGAAAATGGCTCAACAGAATGAAACAAAACACATGCGAACTGGTTTAAACTTTCCCAAAAGTTTGCAGCAATTTCCAAGAAAGGCAAGTCCCTACCGTACCCAACAAATGACAGCAATAGGCTAATGATATTTATTCAAAAGGCCTAGGCTACTTATAACCTAAAGTGGCTTGCGAAAGTATTCAGCCCCCTTGGCATTTTTCCTATTATGTTGCATTACAACCTGGAATTTAAAATGACTTTGTTGGGGGTTTGTTTCATTTGATTTACACAACATGCCAACCACTTTGAAGATGCAAAATATTTTTTCTTGTGGAACAAACAAGAAATAAGACTAAAAAACTGAAAACTTCACTGTGGGGATGGTGTTCTCGGGGTGATGAGATGTGTTGGGTTTGTGCCAGACATGATGGCCAAAAACCTCAATTTTTTGTCTAATCTGACCAGAGTACCTTCTTCCACATGTTTGGGGAGTCTCCCACATGCCTCTTGGCGAACACCAAACGTGTTTGCTTATTTTTTTCTTTAAGCAATGGCTTTTTTCTGGCCACTCTTCCGTAAAGCCCAGCTCTGTGGAGTGTACGGCTTAAAATAGTCCTATGGACAGATACTCCAATCTCTGCTGTGGAGCTTTGCAGCTCCTTCAGGGTTATCTTTGGTCTCTTTGTTGCCTCTCTGATTGATGCCCTCCTTGCCTGGTCAGTGAGTTTTGGATTTAATGGTACTCCGTGGGATGTTCAAAGTTTCGGATATTTTTTTTATAACCCAACCCTGATCTGTACTTCTCCACAACTTTGTCCCTGAACTGTTTGGAGGGCTCCTTGGTCTTCATGGTGCCGCTTGCTTGGCGGTGCTCCTTGCTTAGTGGTGTTGCAGACTCTGGGGCCTTTCAGAACAGGTGTATATATATTGAGATCATGTGACAGATCATCAGACACTTAGATTGCACAGAGTTAACTAATTATGTGACTTCTGAAGGTAATTGGATGCACCAGATCTTATTTAGGGGCTTCATAGCAAAGGGGGTGAATACATATGCACGCACACTTTTCCGTTATTTATTTTTTTGAATTTTTTGAAACAATTTATTATTTTCATTTCACTTCACCAATTTTGACTATTTTGTGTATGTCCATTACACGAAATCCAAATAAAATCAATTTAAATTACAGGTTGTAATGCAACAAAATAGGAAAAACGCCAAGGGGGATGAATACTTTTGCAAGGCACTGTAAGTAGAGAGCACACAATTAAAAAGACAGATCAAACTTAATTCAGCCAACTAACATTTATCAACAGAATGAAACAAAACGCATTTTGCATATTTAAAGAACTGCTTTAGATTAATGAATAGGCCTACAATAATAACAGGTATCTAAAATAATAATAATAATAATAATAATGTGAAAATATGTATAAATAAAGTGCCAAAATTGCTTCCTACCTGAATAGTGAGTTGTAAAGTTGCCTGCATTTGGCAATTTGTGTGGTATTACAAAATATTATGCTAATGTCTTCTAACATGTACATGACGTAGAATAGCATGGCATGCATTTAGAAAAGGCATTTTTTTTCCAAACCCTTCCTAAAAGCGTGTCTGCTCAACTGTTTGCCACTACGCAAATGTGATTACAGACCCATGCAATTACCACACCAACACTTGAGCTCCATGTCGCTGTCCCAGGAAATACATGAACATGTAGAGATGTGTCAACAGGCGTCAGTGAAGCAGCTGGAACTCAGCGCCAGTAGATTGCTTTACTTCGAAGCATAGGCATCCCGTTGCATAGGAGTGCATTAAAAAAATAGATGTTTTCCACTCACGTCAAACTTGAAACTCTCGAGGACATTTCAGGACGACAGTGTCACAGTTGCGTTCGCAATCTACTGCTGTTTGTCAAGAGCTGCTGCGGAGTTGGTGTCTTGTGGCAGTTTGAGAGAGGCTAGGGGATATAGAGTGGGGAGACCATTGTGCAGTCTGTCTCTCTCAGTTGATGGGTTTCCAGTGAATTATTCATAGTTCAGGTTGGATCTGTGCTTTTCTTGAACGAAAATAGTTGTGTTTGCAATGTATTCATTTCTTTGCAATTAAGAGGTTGGAATTTTCTTAATACTACGATTAATTAAATGTTCTATAAAGCATCAGACCCATTTTGAGACAATGATGCCTTGATCTACAAGCACACATAAGTAGCCCTTGCCTCACTGGATCCAAGCGAATCTCTCTCCCCTCTGAAGTGCTTGTACAGGAGACATGATTGGCTCAATTTCACAGGAAGTAAGTGAAAGTAGCACCACAAGACCTAATACATTTCGATCCACTCCACCCCACCTCCAACACTTCCTCGATCAGACCAAAGACCTTTTCCAGTTGTAGTATCTTGACTTGAACACTCAAAAGTGCCTATACTTTTACCAGTATCTTGAACATTAAAGTGTCTACACTTCCACCCTCTTCCATCCATCAACAGCGTCACAAAGAGTAAGCCAGTGATAACTCACACTAGCCCTGTGATACATTTTTTTATTTATTTAACCTTTATTTAACTAGGCAAGTCAATTAAGAACAAATTCTTATTTACAATGACGGCCTACCAAGAGCCGAAAGGCCTCCTGTGGGGATGGGGGCTGGGATTAAAAATCCCAACGTCGTCTGTCTGACCGCCCGCTCCCGCCTGCAGCATGAAAAATGCAGACCGCACCGCAATGATCTGTCGGGACTGACGGGAATGCCACCCTCTACTTCCTACTGCCTGAGCTATGTTGTTGATGTAAAGTAAGAAGAGTGTGGGGCCTAGGATCGAGCCTTGGGGTACTCCCTTGGTGACAGGCAGTGGCTGAGACAGCAGATGTTCTGACTTTACACACTGCACTCTTTGAGAGAGGTAGTTAGCAAACTAGGCCAAAGACCCCTCAGAGAAACCAATACTCCATAGCCGACCCACAAGAATGGAATGGTCTACCGTATCAAAAGCTTTGGCCAAGTAAATAAAAATAGCAGCATAACAATGCTTAGAATCAAGGGAAATTGTGACATCATTTAGGACCTTTAGGGTTGCAGTGACACATCCATAACCTGAGTTGAAACCAGATTTCATACCAGAGAGAATACAATAGACATCAGTTGATTATTGACAAGTTTTTCCAACACTTTTAGTAAACAGGGCAAGATAGAAATTGGCCTATAACAGTTAGGATCAGCTTGATCTCCCCCTTTTAAATAAAGGATGCACAGTGGCTGCCTTCCAAGCACTGGTGATAGATAGGCTCGGTGATGACAGGGGCTGCAACCTTAAATAAGGATCTAAACCATCTGACCCTGATGTTTTTTTGGGGTCAAGTTTAAGGAGCTCCTTTAGCACCTCAGACTCTGTGACCGCCTGCAGGGAGAAGCTGTGTAGCGGGGCAGGGGGAAAAGAAGGAGGAGCATCAGGGCTTAGAAGGGCTGGCAGAGGAGGAAGTGTTGGATGGACAAGGAGGCATGGCTGAGTCAAATAGAAATCCTGACTTAATGAAGTGGTGATTACAGAGCTCAGCCATACGCTCCTTGTCAGTAACAATCACATCATCAACATTAAAGGACATGTGCAGCTGTGAGGAGGAGGGTTTATTCTCCAGTCCTTTCACCATTTTCCAGAACTTCTTTGGGTTAGACCCTAAGAGAGAGAAATGGTCCTTAAAGTAACTAAGTTTGGCCTTCCGGATAGCCTGAGTGAACTTACACTATACAGTGCAGTCGGAAAGTTTTCAGACCCCTTGACTTTTTCCACATTTTGTTACGTTACAGCCATATTCTAATTATTATTTTTTTTTTTATAATCCTCATCGATCTACACACATTGACAAAGCAGAAACAGGTTTGTAGAACATTTTGCAAGTTAAAAAACAAGTAATACTGAAATATTACATTTACATAAGTATTCAGACCCTTTACTCAGTACTTTGTTGAACCTTTGGCAGGGATTACAGCCTCGAGTCTTCTTGGGTATGATGCTACAAGCTTGGCACACCTGTATTTGGGGAGTTTCTCCCATTCTTCTCTGCAGATCCTCTCCAGCTCTGTCAGGTTGGATGGGGAGCATCGTTGCACAGCTATTTTTAGGTATCGCCAGAGATGTTCGATCGGATTCAAGTCAGGGCTCTGGCTGGGCCGCTCAAGGACATTCAGACACTTGTCCCGAAGCCATGCTTCACCGTAGGGATGGTGCCAGGTTTCCTCCAGACGTGATGCTTGGCATTCAAGCCAAAGAGTTCAATCTTGGTTTCATCAGCCAGAGAATCTTGTTTCTCATGGTCTGAGAGTCTTTAGGTGCCTTTTGGCAAACTCCAAGCGGACTGTCATGTGCCTTTTACTGAGGAGTGGATTCCGTCTGGCCACTCTACCATAAAGGCCAGATTGGTGGAGTGCTGCAGAGATGGATGTCCTTCTGGAAGGTTCTCCCATCTCCACAGAGGAACTGTGGAGCTCTTTCAGAGTGACCATCGGGTTTTTGGTCACCTCCCTGACCAAGGCCCTTTCCCCCCCGATTGCTCAGTTTGGCTGGGAGGCCAGCTCTAGGAAGAGTTTTGGTGGTTCCAAACTTCTTCCATTTAAGAATGTTTGAGGCCACTGTGTTCTTGGGGACCTTCAATGCTGCAGAAATGTTTTGGTACCCTTCCCCAGATCTGTGCCTCGACATAATCCTGTCTCGGAGCTCTACAGACAATTCCTTTGACCTCATGGCTTGGTTTTTGCTCTGACATGCACTGTCAACTGTGGGACATTATATAGACAGGTGTGTGCCTTTCCACATGTCTAATCAATTGCATTTACCACAGTTGGACTCCAATCAAGCTGTAGAAACATCTCAAGGATGATCAATGGAAACAGGATGCACCGGAGCTAAATTTCTAGTCTCATAGCAAAGGGTCTGAATTCTTATGTAAATAAGGTATTACTGTTTTTCATTTTTTATAAATTTGCAAGAATTTCTAACAACCTGTTTTTCCTCTGTCATTATGTGGTACTGAGTGTAGCTTGATGAGGAAAAACTATTATTTAATCAATTTTAGAATAAGGCTATAACGTAACAAAATGTGGAAAAAGTCAAGAGGTCTGAACTTTCCGAATACACTGTATATACACAAAAGTATGTGGACACCCCTTCAAATTAGCTATTTCAGCCACACCCGTTGTCGACAGGTGTATAAAATCGAGCACACAGCCATGCAATCTTCATAGACAAACATTGGCAGTAGAATGCCTTGCCAAAGAGTTCAGTGACTTTCAAAGTTGCACCGTCATAGAATGCCACCTTTCCAACAAGTCAGTTCTATAAGGGTTGGGTGAGGTGTGTCCCAGGAGCGGTGCAGGATATACAGTAGGCAGTAGAAAGAGATGGTGAAAAAAGGAGCTTTACTGGTGGTCCCAAAGCCAGAATACAAAATAACGGACTTATCACGATAAAAGAAAGGCGGAGCAAATAAGTATCAAAAAACCGACTGACAACCAAAATACAAAATACTACCTAAGACAGAAACAAATAATGAAACAGGGAGAACACTTCTCAAGTACCTGCACATAGGTCTCCGATCAGACACTGAGTAGTACTGCTGGACATAGAGAAACTAGCAGAGAAAACTGAGCAAGGGAACACAGGGAAGTGAGGGCATAAATACACAGATGAACAGATAGACACAGGTGACAAAAATATGATGATGATTAGTCCAGACTGTGAGTGAGGAGGTGCCTATGGTTGTCGGAGGATGACACCTAGTGGGTCGCTCCGGAACTGCAACCCCCTCCTGTAACAAGTTCATCAAATTTCTAACCTGCTAGAGCTGCCACGGTCTACTGTAGGTGCTGTTATTGTGAAGTGGAAACGTCTAGGAGCAACAACAGCTCAGCCGTGAAGTGATACGCCAGACAAGCTCACAGAACGGGGCCGCCAAGTAGTTGTGATCAGTAGTTGTGGGGTTGTGGTCAGTAGTTGTGGTCAGTAGTTGTGTGGTTCAGTAGTTGTGTGGTTGTGGTCAGTTCAAGTTATACAAGCACGCTATTCCAGACTGATCTGCAAGTTTGAAAGTTTGAAAGGCGTTTCTAGCTGAAATGGTTGAAGACTAGTAGTGACCGGAATTTTTCCCATTCAAGGCTATGGCACATGAAATGCATTGGGATTCATGCAAATATGGTTGTAGTATGAAAAGTATACAGTGGGGGAAAAAAGTATTTAGTCAGCCACCAATTGTGCAAGTTCTCCCACTTAAAAAGATGAGAGAGGCCTGTAATTTTCAACATAGGTACACGTCAACTATTAGAAAAATGAGAAATGAGAAAAATAAATCCAGAAAATCACATTATAGGATTTTTAATGAATTTATTTGCAAATTATGGTGGCAAATAAGTATTTGGTCAATAACAAAAGTTTCTCAATACTTTGTTATATACCCTTTGTTGGCAATGACACAGGTCAAACGTTTTCTGTAAGTCTTCACAAGGTTTTCACACACTGTTGCTGGTATTTTGGCCCTTTCCTCCATGCAGATCTCCTCTAGAGCAGTGATGTTTTGGGGCTGTCGCTGGGCAACACGGACTTTCAACTCCCTCCAAAGATGTTCTATGGGGTTGAGATCTGGAGACTGGCTAGGCCACTCCAGGACCTTGAAATGCTTCTTACGAAGCCACTCCTTCGTTGCCCGGGCGGTGTGTTTGGGATCATTGTCATGCTGAAAGACCCAGCCACGTTTCATCTTCAATGCCCTTGCTGATGGAAGGAGGTTTTCACTCAAAATCTCACGATACATGGCCCCATTCATTCTTTCCTTTACATGGATCAGTCGTCCTGGTCCCTTTGCAGAAAAACAGCCCCAAAGCATGATGTTTCTACCCCCATGCGTCACAGTAGGTATGGTGTTCTTTGGATGCAACTCAGCATTCTTTGTCCTCCAAACACGACGAGTTGAGTTTTTACCAAAAAGTTATATTTTGGTTTCATCTGACCATATGACATTCTCCCAATCCTCTTCTGGATCATCCAAATGCACTCAAGCAAACTTCAGACGGGCCTGAACATGTACTGGCTTAAGCAGGGGGACACGTCTGCACTGCAGGATTTGAGTCCCTGGCGGCGTAGTGTGTTACTGATGGTAGACTTTGTTACTTTGGTCCCAGCTCTCTGCAGGTCATTCACTAGGTCCCCCCGTGTGGTTCTGGGATGTTTGCTCACCGTTCTTGTGATCATTTTGACCCCACGGGGTGAGATCTTGCGTGGAGCCCCAGATCGAGGGAGATTATCAGTGGTCTTGTATGTCTTCCATTTCCTAATAATAGCTCCCACTGTTGATTTCTTCAAACCAAGCTGCTTACCTATTGCAGATTCAGTCTTCCCAGCCTGGTGCAGGTCTACAATTTTGTTTCTGGTGTCCTTTGACAGCTCTTTGGTCTTGGCCATAGTGGAGTTTGGAGTGTGACTGTTTGAGGTTGTGGACAGGTGTCTTTTATACTGATAACAAGTTCAAACAGGTGCCATAAATACAGGTAACGAGTGGAGGACAGAGGAACCTCTTAAAGAAGAAGTTACAGGTCTGTGAGAGCCAGAAATCTTGCTTGTTTGTAGGTGACCAAATACTTATTTTCCACCATCATTTGCAAATAAATTCATTAAAAATCCTACAATGTGATTTTCTGGATTTTTTTTCTCTCAATTTGTCTGTCATAGTTGACGTGTACATATGATGAAAATGACAGGCCTCTCTCATCTTTTTAAGTGGGAGAACTTGCACAATTGGTGGCTGACTAAATACTTTTTTCCCCACTGTATATTTTAAAAGAAGCATGGATTATCATTATTTGGACCATATAGATTAATGAGCCAAATCTGTTTATGGTCCAATAACATATTTAAAAGAATCCATCTACCTTGCAGATCTGTTTGAACAATTTACACATTCGGATGAAAATGTTTGTTAATTAATATCATCCCCCCTTTATAGTTTATTTGCCCATGGGAGAAAAAATATGAATGAATGAAATAATCTTACGAAATACTTTTTCTTTACATAGTTGAATGTGCTGACAACAAAATCACACAAAAATTATCTGGAGGTCTGGATTTGGAGTCACCCTCAAAATTAAAGTGGAAAATCACACTACAGGCTGATCCAACTTTGATGTAATGTCCTTAAAACAAGTCAAAATGAGGCTCAGTAGTGTGTGTGGCCTCCACGTGCCTGTATGACCTCCCTACAACGCCTGGGCATGCTCCTGATGAGGTGGCGGAAGGTCTCCTGAGGGATCTCCTCCCAGACCTGGACTAAAGCATCCGCCAACTCCTGGACAGTCTGTGGTGCAACGTGGCGTTGGTGGATGGAGCGAGACATGATGTCCCAGATGTGCTCAATTGGATTCAGGTCTGGGGAACGGGCGGGCCAGTCCATAGCATCAATGCCTTCCTCTTGCAGGAACTGCTGACATGAGGTCTAGCATTGCTTTGCATTAGGAGGAACCCAGGGCCAACCGCACCAGCATATGGTCTCACAAGGGGTCTGAGGATCTCATCTCGGCACCTAATGGCAGTCAGGCTACCTCTGGCGAGCACATGGAGGGCTGTGCGGCCCCCCAAAGAAATGCCACCCCACACCATGACTGACCCACCGCCAAACCGGTTATACTGGAGGATGTTGCAGGCAGCAGAACGTTCTCCACGGCGTCTACAGACTCTGTCACGTCTGTCACGTGCTCAGTGTGAACCTGCTTTCATCTGTGAAGAGCACAGGGTGCCAGTGGCGAATTTGCCAATCTTGGTGTTCTCTGGCAAATGCCAAACGTCCTGCACGGTGTTGGGCTGTAAGCACAACCCCAACCTGTGGACGTCGGGCCCTCATACCACCCTCATGGAGTCTGTTTCTGACCGTTTGAGCTGACACATGCACATTTGTGGCCTGCTGGAGGTCATTTTGCAGGGCTCTGGCAGTTCTCCTCCTGCTCCTCCTTGCACAAAGGCGGAGGTAGCAGTCCTGCTGCTGGGTTGTTGTCCTCCTACGGCATCCTCCACGTCTCCTGATGTACTGGCCTGTCTCCTGGTAGCGCCTCCATGCTCTGGACACTACTCTGACAGACACAGCACACCTTCTTGCCACAGCTCGCATTGATGTGCCATCCTGGATGAGCTGCACTACCTGAGCCACTTGTGTGGCTTGTAGACTCCGTCTCATGCTACCACTAGAGTGAAAGCACCGCCAGCATTCAAAAGTGACCAAAACATCAGCCAGGAAGCATAGGAACTGAGAAGTGGTCTGTGGTCACCATCTGCAAAACCAGTCCTTTATTGGGGGTGTCTTGCTAATTGCCTATAATTTCCACCTGTTGTCTATTCCATTTGCACAACAGCATGTGAAATGTATTGTCAATCAGTGTTGCTTCCTAAGTGGACAGTTTGATTTCACAGAAGTGTGATTGACTTGGAGTTACATTGTGTTGTTTAAGTGTTCCCTTTATTTTTTTGAGCAGTGTATATTATATTATCTTCTAAGCCATTCCAACTATAACAGGCTATACTTATTTCACCATTTACCATAAGGAAATACAAGTTTCAGATCTATTTATCATAATAACAATAATAATATACCATTTAGCAGACGCTTTTATCCAAAGCGACTTACAGTCATGTGTGCATAAATTTTTAAGTATGGGTGGTCCCGGGGATCGAACCCACTACCTTGGCATTACAAGCGACATGCTCAACCAATTGAGATACAGAGGACCAATATGTTTGTGAACTTACCATTAAAAAGTACCATAATTACATTTACATTTTAGCAGACGCTCTTATCCAGAGCGACTTACAGGAGCAATTAGGGTTAAGTGCCTTGCTCAAGGGCACATCGGCAGATTTTTCACCTAGTCGGCTCGGGGATTAGAACCAGCGACCTTTCGGTTACTGGCACAACGCTCTTAACCACTAAGCTACCTGCCGCCCCATAATGATTGAGTGTCCATATACCCATACCATGGTATTTGCACTGCTACTGAGTAAACCTCCAATTGTTCTCCACTATTCCACCCGCTAAAACCTCCCCCCATCCCAAGTTGGATTGTTGTCCTAGTGACTGGCAACCCACCCCTGTCCACCTGTATCCTAGGGCCTTTGAGAGTTTGGGACCCATCCTTTAAAAAGAGCACACAGTGCCTCCCACAGAAAATAAGCAGATTATACAGTTATAAAAAAATATATTTATTTATATATTAGAAAATCTTGCATATCTTCATTTATTTCCACAATTAGCTAATAATATTTGTTACAATGTTGGCTGTTCATACAAAGGATTGTTACCTACAACCAGGATTGGCATTACAAACATTTTTGGTAAGCAATTATTATTTTGGCAAACAATTATTGTGATTCATCCTGTAATTTCCCTAACATCATTATCCCATAGCAACAGATGTGGGATACATACACATCATTACCTCATATGTTTAACAGTTGTTCCATCCCGGAGTCCAACTCATGAGAAGACTTGTTGTGCGAATGCATATACAGTTGTTGCTGTTTGAGAAGGCATGCAACATTTTGCTAGAATGGGGAGATTGATTAACCAATGTCAAGTCCAAGCTGATGGCGCTCAGATACACCCCCCTACCCTGAAACACACACATACACTGGTCCCCCATTGTGACCATTTTCCCAAGCATCTCTGTGCAGTCAGACCTTTTGATTATTTTGTGCTGCCATGGCCACAATAATTTGCCACTTCTCTGATTGTCAGAGTGTGAACCCTCCCCATGAGTTACTGCAGCTAGTGTTGCCAGCACTGCCACTACCTGGGTGGGGCCACCCCACCGGAATCCCCACCGGAATCCCCACCGGCTAGGTACAAGGTCATCAAGGTTCTCATTAGCAGCTTTGAGAAGTTCCTTGTATATTATGCTCACCCATCCGGGGGCTTTGGCTTTATTGGACCAACCATGCCAGGCAGGCTCAGACTCTTGAGGGGGCAGTGCTGCTTTAGTGGGTCTCTGACCGCGTTTATCTTTCTGTCTGGCTGCATATACGCTACTTGCAGTAGGCCTATAAAACAGATCCTTAGTGTGTGGGTCGCTCAGGTGGGTGTCTAGGGCACAGGGTTGGGGACCGCTCCATCATGATAAGACAATAAATAAAAACTATATTTATAATCTATTTTAAAATGTATATCCCATATCTGCACAACATTGAAAGCTCTCTCTGTCACCACTCCTGCTCGCAGACACAGATGGGCTCTGGCATTTGCATCCTTTTTCACTCCAGACTTTTCCAAACCCCAAAACACACACCCCACCTTCCATCACAATACACCTGCACATACCCACATACTGTGCCTTCTATGTCCTCTGGTTGCTATGTTTTTATCCTTACCATGTTGATTCCTACCTAATTTCGGGCTTTTAAGTACTTTTGTGTTCCAGTTCCTTATATTTGAAAATGTATTCTTTCAATAATTATCCTGTCTTTTAATGCTGTCTTTTATCGATTTGTAAATAGAAAGTCGAATACTAATTATTTGACAACATTCCCTATCTTGAATGGTATAGTGTATTTGTAGTTTATTTCTTTATCAATTGTTGTATTTGATTGTTTTCCTGTTTTCATTACAATCCCTACCATGGATAGTATTGGGAGTTCCATTATTCGACTCCTCTATGGGAACTTTGTATTATTTAGAATAGCCATGGAGTAGTCTTGGCGTCTCGGAACAGTTGGTTATCAATGCACAGTTTATCGACTATGAGAGCTACAAGTTTCCCTTTCAATCTATTCACCTTGAAGAATTGGTACAAAGGTGTTCCTAATGTTTGGTATTCTCAGTGTATATTGCATAAAAAACATTGTATAAAGAAGACGGGCAAATCCATGGTTGAGTTTTTATTCAAAGTATACAGATACACAACAATTGATCATCAAACCTCACCACCCACAACTCAACATCCTAGTAATTCTGACCATTTAGAAATGTGCTGGGCTAGCAGTAACATTACAGTCTTCCCATCCTATCCTCTGAGTGACATTTATGTTGTGCAATGCGGCAGTAGTTCTCCTGTCTTTGGCATTGGTTAGGCTATCAGGCATAGGCTTCTTCTTGGCATCCCCTGGTCAGATGTTAACCGGCTCTTTGGAGGTCTGGGGTGTAGATGTAGTTATTTTGTCTTCAATGGATAGAACCTTTTTCTTCTGGACTGAAAGAAGATAAACCATATTGAATCAAGGAAATGTCAATACCATCCTTAAAATAACTGTTTCCATTGGAATTTTGCCTTGAGTGTGCAATAGTGGAGTTCTGATGGAGTTCTGATTGCATTCAATTCGTAGTAATATACACTGAACAGAAATATAAACACAACATGCAAATACATTGCATGTGCTGAAATTGACCTATGAAAATATGATTTGTAAACATAATTACACCACAGACTCTGCATAGTGAATTCATGTGGCGCTTAGCAAAGTAGGCTAGCTAGGCTAGCTTTCTACAACGTGTAAAAAATATATAACCTAATGCTTTGGAATATAGTATGATTAACATTAGATGACTAGCTAGATAGATATAAAATATGATTCATAGAAGAGAGGAATAGCTAGTAAATGTTGCTAAGCTAACATTAGTTTTGAGGTTTGGCTTACCAGGTTTGAGTGCATTGACGTTACGGATTCCAGAAGTATCCACTCCATCACCCTGGTCTTTCCATAACCTTCATTCAACTCCCTTTTGGCTGACCACACTTATTTTTTTAGCAGATAATTGCTGTCTGTCTGCTGTTGACAGCATAGTCCTTGGTTAAGCAAGTGGCCACGCCTCTTGCGTGAGAGCGCACAAGCCACGTTTTCCCGGACACATCGTACCAGACCAC
Source organism: Coregonus clupeaformis (assembly GCF_020615455.1). Lineage (NCBI taxonomy): Eukaryota > Metazoa > Chordata > Actinopteri > Salmoniformes > Salmonidae > Coregonus > Coregonus clupeaformis. The sequence continues at coordinate 40,066,551 of NC_059225.1, forward strand.
TGTAGAGAAGCAACACTGGGGTCTAAAGTTATCATGTAATCATCAAAGCATTTTATTCTCTGATCCATGCCACTTTATTATGGCCATTTAGAGCTGTTTGAATTAAAAATGTGTACATATTGTACCTGTAAGTTTTAGCCTGACAAACAGATCCCTGTACTGTACAAGCATATTATTGTGCTGAAGATGAGAATGAGATAATGGCACACTGGCTTGGTTTTTGCATTGGAGCTCCATAGCTGCCAGCTGGAAAGTTCACCTTATGGCTTGACTGTCATCGCCGATCTCAGGGAGAAAATAATGATAGTGCCAGCCGCAGAAATTGGTTCTGGAACTAAGCCACATTCAACATGTTTTGGTCCCCATGGAGTCCGGACCAGTCATCAAGGTAACATCATGAACCAATTACTGAGGCCCAGATGAAGTCATTTCACAACTCCCTAAAGCAGGGATGGGCAACTCCGGTGCTCGGAGGCCTGATTGGTGTCAAACTTTTCCCCCAGCCCTAAAGCATCTGGGCCTCATGATTAAACTAAATGCATTCTAAACTGAAGACCATGACTAGCTGATTATTGGAGTCACGTTTCTTAGCAGGGGCAATCAGGCCCCTAGGACTGGAGTTGCTCATCCCTGCCCTAAAGTGTGAGAGAAGAAAATAGTGGAATGGCAGATGGCTCAGACTCACTGTCCAGTAAGAGTAGGTAGCCCAGAGGTTAAGAGCATAGGGTTAGTAATCGAAAGGTTGCTGGTTCGAATCCCCGAGCCGTCTAGGTGAAAAGTATGTCTATGTTTCATTGAGCAAGGCACTTCACCATAATTGCTACTGTAAGTCGCTCTGGATAAGAGTGTCTGCTAAATGACTCAAATGTAAATCAGAACGTAAGGATTGGTTGAGACCGAGCTATTCAAAAAAGTTACTTGCACATAGATGTGTGTGCTTATTTTCTGAATAGTTATTAGGTTGAAACTACATTTGATTCAAACATTGTTTTATTTTATATGTCATAATACACTGAGTATACCAACTATTAGGTATATGCAGAACAGTACATGTTGATTCCAATGCTTCCCACAGTTGTGTCAAGTTGGCTTGATGTCCTTTGGATGGTGGCCATTCTTGATACACAAGGGAAAGTGTTGAGCGTGAAAAACCCAGCAGCGTTGCAGTTCTTGATACAAACCGGTGCGCCTAGCACCAGTTTCTTCATGTTTTTTATACTCAGTGTGTATCACAACCTGCCATGACACACATCTTGTCAGTATGAAAGCAGTATGAATCACCTTTGTCAGCAATTACAGCTGTAAGCTTTCTGGGTAAGTCTCTTAGAGCTTTACACATCTGGATTGTGCAACATTTGCCCATTATTCTTTTCAAAATTCTTCAAGCTCTGTCAAATTGGTTATTGATCATTGCTACACAACCATTTTCATGTCTTGCCATAGATTTTCAAGCAGATTTAAGTCAAAACTATAACAGCCACTCAGGAACATTCACTGTCTTCTTGATAAGCAACTCCAGCGTAGATTTGGCCTCGTGTTTTAGGTTATTGTCCTGCTAAAAGGTGAATTCATCTCCCAGTGTCTGGTGGAAAGCAGACTAAACCAGGTTTTCATCTAGGAGTTTGCCTGCGCTAAGCTCCATTCCGTTTCTTTTTTATCCTGAGACAATCGCCAGTACCTAAACGATTACTGTACAGTATTCTGTACAGGCTTCCTTCTTTTCACTCTGTCAATTAGGTTAGTATTGTGGAGTAACTACAATGTTGTTGATCCATCCTTAGTTTTCTCCTATCACAGACATTTAACTCTGTAACTGTTTAACACCATTGGCCTCATGGTGAAATTCCTGAGTGGTTTCCTTCATCTCCACCAACTGAGTTAGGAAGGATGCCTGTCTCTTTGTAGTGACTGGTTGGTATTGATACACCATCCAAATTGTAATGAATAACTTCACCATGCTCAATTACTTTGTGGTCAATTACCTACATGTTTCAAGCAGACCACCTTACTCCCTGTGCCCAAGAATGGCAAGATAACCTATCTGTAGCCATTAAATGCTTTGAATGGCTGGTCATGGCTTACATCAACACCATCATCCCAGACACCGATGGACCCACTCCAATTCGCATACCGCCTCAACAGATCCACAGACGACGCAATCGCTATTGCATTCCACACTGCTCTTTCCCACCTGGACAAGAACACCTATGTGAGAATGCTGTTCATTGACAACAGCTCAGTGTTCTACAAATAAAATCAAAATCAAATTGTATTTGTCACATGCGCCGAATACAACAGGTGTAGACCTTATAGTGAAATGCTGATTTACAAGCCCTTGACCAACAATGCAATTTGAAGAAGAATAAGTGTTGAGTAAAAAATAGATAACAAAAAAAATAAAAAATAAAAAAGAATTAAAGAGCAGCAGTAAAATAACAGTAGCGAGGCTATATACAGGGGGTACCGGTACAGAGTCAATGTGCGGGGGGCACAGGTTAGTCGAGGTAATTGAGGTGATATGTACGTGTAGGTAGAGTTAAAGTGACTATGCATAGCTAATAAACAGAGAGTGGCAGCAGCGTAAAAGAGGGGGTGGGTGGGGAGGGGACAATGAAAATAGTCCGGGTAGCCATTTGATTAGCTGTTCAGGAGTCTTATGGCTTGGGGGTAGAATCTGTTTAGAAGCCTTTTGGACCTAGACTTGGCGCTCCGGTACCGCTTGCCATGCAGTAGCAGAGAGAACAGTCTATGACTAGGGTGGCTGGAGTCTTCGACAATTTGTAGGGCCTTCCTCTGACACCGCCTGGTATAGAGGTCCTGGATGGCAGGAAGCTTGGCCCCAGTGATGTACTGGGCCGTACGCACTACCCTCTGTAGTGCGTACGAGAACGAGAACATTTTGTGGATCTGAGGACCCATGCCAAATCTTTTCAGTCTCCTGAGGGGGAATAGGCTTTGTCGTGTTCTCTTCACAACTGTGTTGGTGTGTTTGGACCATGATAGTTCGTTGGTGATGTGGACACCAAGGAACTTGAATCTCTAACCCGGATCCACTACAGCCCCGTCGATGAGAATGAGGGCGTGCTCGGTCCTCTTTTTCCTGTAGTCCACAATCATCTCCTTTGTCCTGATCACGTTGTGGGTGAGGTGGTTATCCTGGCACCACACGGCCAGGTCTCTGACCTCCTCCCTATAGGCTGTCTCATCATTGTTGGTGATCAGGCCTACCACTGTTGTGTCGTCGGCAAACTTAATGATGGTGTTGGAGTCGTGCCTGGCAACGCAGTCATGGGTGAACAGGGAGTACAGGAGGGGACTGAGCACACACCCTTGAGGGGCACCCGTGTTGAGGATCAGCGTGGCAGATGTGTTGTTACCTACACTTACCACCTGGGGGCGGCCCGTCAGGAAGTCCAGGATCCAGTTGCAGAGGGAGGTATTTAGTCCCAGGGTCCTTAGCTTAGTGATGAGCTTTGAGGGCACTATGGTGTTGAACGCTGCGCTGTAGTCAATGAATAGCATTCTCACGTAGGTGTTCCTTTTGTCCAGGTGGGAAAGGGTAGTGTGGAGTGCAATAGAGATTGCATCATCTGTGGATCTGTAGGGGCGGTATGTAAATTGGACTGGGTCTAGGGTTTCTGGGATAATGGGATAATGGTGTTGATGTGAGCCATGACTAGCCTTTCAAAGCATTTCATGGCTACAGACGTGAGTGCTACGGGTCGGTAGTCATTTAGGCAGGTTACCTTAGTTTTCTTGGGCACAGGGACTATGGTGGTATGCTTGAAATATGTTGGTATTACAGACTCAGTCAGGGACAGGTTGAAAATGTCAGTGAAGACACTTGCCAGATGGTCAGCGCATGCTCGGAGTACATGTCCTGATAATCTGGCCCTGTGGCCTTGTGAATGTTGAACTGTTTAAAGATCTTACTTTCATTGGCTACGGAGAGCGTGATCACACAGTCGTCCGGAACAGCTGATGCTCTCATGCATGCTTCAGTGTTGCTTGCCTCGAAGTGAGCACAGAAGTAATTTAGCTTGTCTAGTAGGCTCATGTCACTGGGCAGCTCGCGGCTGTGCTTCCCTTTGTAGTCTGTAATACTTTACAAGCCATGCCACATCCGACGAGCGTCGGAGCCGGTGTAGTATGATTAAATCTTAGTCCTGTATTGACTCTTTGCCTGTCTGATGGTTCATCAGAGGGCATAGCCAGATTTCTTATTAGCGTCCGGGTTAGAGTCCCGCTACTTGAAAGCGGCAGCTCCACCCTTAAGCTCAGTGCGGATGTTACCTGTAATCCATGGCTTCTGGTTTGGGTATGTACCTACCTGTGGGGACGACGTCATCGATGCGATGCACATCTTGATGAAAACAGTGACTGATGTGATGTACTACTCAATGCCATCGGAAGAATCCCGGAACATATTCCAGTCTGTGCTAGCAAAACAGTCCTGTAGCTTAGCATCTGTGTCATCTGACCACTTCTTTATTGACTGAGTCGCTGGTGCTTCCTGCTTTAGTTTTTGCTTGTAAGTATGAATCAGGAGGATAGAGTTATGGTTAGATTTGCTATATGGAGGGCGAGGGAGAGCTTTGTACGCGTCTCTGTGTGTGGAGAAAGGTGGTCTAGAGTTTTTTTTTCCTATGGTTGCACATTTAACATGCTGTTAGAAATTAGGTAAAACGGATTTAAGTTTCCTTGCATTAAAGTCCCCGGCCACTAGGAGCGCCGCATCTGGATGAGCGTTTTCCTGTTTGCTTATGGCCTTATACAGCTCGGTTTGTGGTGGTAAATAGGCAGCTACGAAAAATATAGATGAAAACTCTTGGTAAATAGTGTGGTCTACAGCTTATCATGAGATACTCTACCTCATGCAAGCAAAACCTCGAGACCTCCTAATATTAGATTTTGTGCACCAGCTGCTGTTTACAAATATATACAGACCGCCACCCCTTGTCTTATCGGAGGCAGCTGTTCTATCTTGCCGATGCAGCGTATTTCCCGCCAGCTGTATGTTATCCATGTCGTCGTTCAGCCATGACTCGGTGAAACATAAGATATTACAGTTTTTAATGTCACGTTGGTAGGATATCCGTGATCGTAGTTTGTCTATTGTACTAATAGGACTGCTGGTAGAGGCAGATTACCCACTCGCCATCGAATCCTTACAAGGCACCCCGACCTACGTCCCCGATATCTTCGTCTCTTTCTCATGCGAATGACTGGGATTTGGGCCTTGTCGGGTGTCTGAAGAAAATCCTTCGCGTCGACTCGTTAAAGAAAAAAATCATCATCCAGTACGAGGTGAGTAATCGCTGTCCTGATATCCAGAAGCTATTTTCGGTCATAAGAGACGGTGGCAGAAACATTATGTACAAAATAAGTTATAAATAACGCGAAAAAACACACACAATAGCACAATTGGTTAGGAGCCCATAAAACGTTAGCCATCTTCTCCGACGCCATTCTCCAACACTATAGTGCCCTTCAAGCTCATCACTAAGCTCAGGACCCTAGGACTGAACACCTCCCTCTGCAACTGGATCCTGGACTTCCTGACGGGCTGCCCCCAGGTGGTGAGGGTAGGCAACAACACATACTCCTCACTGACCCTCAACACGGGGGCCCCTAAGGGGTGTGTGCTTAGTCCCCTCCTGTACTCCCTGTTCACCCTTGACTGCGTGGCTGCGCACGACTTCAACTCCATCATTAAGTTTGCTGACAACACATTGATGGTAGGCCTGATCACCGACGATGATGAGACTGCCTATAGAGAGGAGGTTAGTGATTTGGTTGTGTGGTGCCAGGACAACATCCTCTCCCTTAACATTAGCAAGACAAAGGAGCTGATCGTGGACTACAAGAAACAAAGGGCCGAGCATGTCCCTATCCACATAGACAGGGCTGTAGTGGAGTGAGTCGAGCGCTTCACGTTCCTCGGTATCCACATCACTAAATAATTAACATAATCCAAACACACCAACACAGTCGTGAAGAAGGCACGACAATGCATATTCCCCCTCAGGCGGCTGAAAAGATTTGACATGGGGCCCTCAGATCCTCAAAAGGTTCTACAGCTGCACCATTGAGAGCATATTGACCGGCTGCATCACCGCTCGGTATGGCAACTGCTTGGTATCCGACTGCAATGCGCTACAGAGGGTAGTGCGTAAGGCCGAGTACGTCACAGGGGCCAATTTCCCTGCCATCCAGGACCTCTATACCAGGCGGTGTCAGAGGAAGGCCCTATAAATTGTCAGACTCCAGCCACCCATGTCACAGACTGTTCTCTATGCTACCGCATGGCATGCGGTACCGATGCACAAAGTCTAAAACCAACAGGACCCTGAACAGCTTCTATCCCTTAGCCATAAAACGACTAAATAGTTAACCAAATAGCTACCTGGACTATCTGCATTGACCCTCTTTGCACTAACTATTTTGACTCATCACCTATGCTGCTGCTACTGTTTATTATCTATCAATTCTATGCTGTTGCCTAGTCACTTTACCCCTATCTATACAGTGAGGGAAAAAGGTATTTGATCCCCTGCTGATTTTGTACGTTTGCTCACTGACAAAGAAATGATCAGTCTATAATTTTAATGGTAGGTTTATTTGAACAGTGAAAGACAGAATAACAACAAAAAATCCAGAAAAATGCATTTCAAAAATGTTATAAATCGATTTACATGTCCAGGCCCGTCTGAAGTTTGCTAGAGTGCATTTGGATGATCCAGAAGAGGATTGGGAGAATGTCATATGGTCAGATGAAACCAAAATAGAACTTTTTGGTAAAAACTCAACTCGTCGTGTTTGGAGGTCAAAGAATGCTGAGTTGCATCCAAAGAACACCATACCTACTGTGAAGCATGGGGGTGGAAACATCATGCTTTGGGGCTGTTTTTCTGCAAAGGGACCAGGACGACTGATCCGTGTAAAGGAAAGAATGAATGGGGCCATGTATCGTGAGATTTTGAGTGAAAACCTCCTTCCATCAGCAAGGGCATTGAAGATGAAACGTGGCTGGGTCTTTCAGCATGACAATGATCCCAAACACACCGCCCGGCAACGAAGGAGTGGCTTCGTAAGAAGCATTTCAAGGTCCTGGAGTGGCCTAGCCAGTCTCCAGATCTCAACCCCATAGAAAATCTTTGGAGGGAGTTGAAAGTCTGTGTTGCCCAGCGACAGCCCCAAAACATCACTGCTCTAGAGGAGATCTGCATGGAGGAATGGGCCAAAATACCAGCAACAGTGTGTGAAAACCTTGTGAAGACTTACAGAAAACGTTTAACCTGTGTCATTGCCAACAAAGGGTATATAACAAAGTATTGAGAAACTTTTGTTATTGACCAAATACTTATGTTCCACCATAATTTGCAAATAAATTCATTAAAAATCCTACAATGTGATTTTCTGGATTTTTTTTTTCTCATTTTGTCTGTCATAGTTGACGTGAACCTATAATGAAAATTACAGGCCTCCCTCATCTTTTTAAGTGGGAGAACTTGCACAATTGGTGGCTGACTAAATACTTTTTTTCCCCACTGTATGCAATAACATGCTCTTGGCCATCTCTTTGCTGGATCAGCACCCAAACCAATGTTGCTGTCATCTGTCTGGAGCCTGAATGGGAGGCTGTAGTCTGGCTGCTGTAGGATTACTGCTGCTTGAAGAGCTTTCTTTAGGTCCTCAAATGCGACTTGGCATTCTTGAGTCCGCTCCCATTTGGCAACTTTCTTCTTCAAGGCATTCAGAGGAGCTGATCTCTCGGCGAACCTTGGAATTAATCTGTGATACCAACCAGCCATACCTAGGAAGCGCTGGACTTCATTCACAGACTTTGGGGTAGAGAAGGCCTGTACTGTTTCCACTTTCTGGTTGTCCGTCACAATTCCGTCAGCAGATACGATGTGGCCAAGGAATTGCAAACGGTGCTGCATCAGGTTGCACTTTTTAAGGTTCAAAGTGAGGTTTGCCTTCTCCAGTCGGAGGAAGACATCCGCCAGGTCCTGGAGGTGTTGGGTTTCAGACTTGGAATAGATGATGTTGTCATCTATGTACACAAAGCATTTGACTCCCTTCAGATCAGCCAACACAACCTCCATCAGCCATTGGAATGTGCGGCATTCTTCAAACCGAAACTCATGCACTTGTATTCGAATCGGCCGAAGGTGTCACAAAGGCTGTCTTCTGCTGGCTATCAGGATCCATCTTCACCTGCCAGTAGCCACTCTTAAGGTCCAAGGATCTGAAGACCTTTGCTCCATGCAGTGACTCAAGGAGTTCCTGGAGGTTGGGCATGGGATAGGCATCCAGGTGGGTTTTTGAATTCAGACCTCGGTAGTCAACACAGAATCAGATGCTGCCATCCTTCTTCTTAACAAGGACAACCAGAGCAGCCCAGGGAGATGTGGATGGTTGAATGCAGTCTTTCTCAAGCATTACCTTCACCTCCTTGTCAACAACCTTCTTCATTGGGGATACTCGATAAGCCCTTTTCCTGATTGGATGTTCATCTGTGGTTTGGATCGTGTTGGTTACGACCTGAGTTTGTCCCAGTCGGTCTGTACAGACCTTTGGTCATTGGAGCAGGAGATCATGTAAGGCTTCCTTGGTGGATATGTCCACGTCAGCCTTTTCCACAAGAGCCTTGATGTGGCTGTCCTTCAGATGGTCACTGGGGGCGCTGCAAGATATAGCCCTACCACTGATGATCCTTCACAGCTGGGCTCGTCCCATCCGACCTCGCCCTTGAGAAAAGGATGGTACTCCTGCCGTCCTTCAAGTCGCAATCCATACATGCCTGTCCAGAAGTTGAGTAATGTGCCAGTCTTGCACAGGAAGTCCAAACCTAGCACAATGGGGAAGGCCAGGTGTGAGTTGTGCATCACAAAGGTGTCCACCAACCACAAGTCCTCATGGAAAGTGTAGAGCAGCTTTGCATGTCCACAGGCAGAATGGCTTTGTCCATCTGCCAAGACAAATGCTTGCTCAGAGCATGGGGTCAGAGATTCTTGGGGTTTCTTTATAATGTTCCAGAGGGGTTCTTGCACCATCATGGGTACTACGATCTTGGTCAGGGGTTGTCTTCCCTGGTCACTATTGCGTTCAGGCAAAACTGGGTTACAATTTCCAAGTATCAGATTGACTATTTCCTTTTCAGTGTGACAAGGCTTCCAGCACATACACAGAACTCGGATGCTCTCTTTTTGGCCTTGAATCCTGTCTCGAAACCTCTTCTCCCCCTCTGCCTCAGTCTTCAGACAGAAATGCCCACAGGAATGCAGTCTCGAACCTCCCCCAGGTATCAACCTGTGATCTTTCAACTCACCACCAGTCTTTGGCTGTGCCCTGTAGAACAGTATTTATAGTTGCCAACACCTCTTCATGTGTTAAAAGATTCTTCACATTTCTTCACATTTCTCTAGATAAGTCAAAGGATCTTCATCATCCTCCCGTCCTCCAAAGCTGGGAAACTGGACCTTCACTGGTATTTTGTATCTGTGAACAGCAACGCCACTCTCTTCCCGGCGTGGGCCTCAAGTTGCATTCTCTATTGCCCCAGTAGGCTCCCTTCCTATCCTCAACCCCACGGTGTCTCTTTTCTGTACAAAGCCAGCATATTTTCTTGCTGCAGACCCGGCATCTCTCCTTGTCCCAGACACTGAGAAATTGACAGACGGAGGTGCTCACTTTCCTAGTAAGGTCCTTGAGTTGTGTATTCAACTGTCTGTCTCTCCGCGCCAAACAATCAACCATTGAAAGGCATTTTGCAAGCGTTGGCATTTACAGTCAATATAATACCGGAGAACATCTTCTTACCTTACAGCATTGAAATGGAACGCCTAAATATCTCTTTCCACAGCCTTTAAGCATGAAGCCAAACTATTGTATTCATTGTGGATCGGTTGCCTCGGGCCTGAGGCTGCCTCAGAATGGGCTCGGCCAAGAGGTGGTTATTCAGTACTCTCTTCTTCATCCAGAGAATCTCCCACATACAGTGCATCTAAAGTCACTGTTAGATCCCATACTGGGCTGTGTCTGGTCACAAAGGGACCAGCTGTGAAATCTAAAAGAAGCCCCTTCCTGGTTAAGGGGAGAATCCTCACTCTCACTATGGATTTCAACAAGAGTTGTAGAAGCAGCCATTGATAAGCAATCCTAAACCCCCAATTATCTAATCAACAACACAGAGAATTATCTATCACTGTCCCTTTTTGGTCGCCATTTTCTGTAACAAAGGTCCAAGTGAAAAGGATGGCTCTGAACTATTTTATCAACATAGAGTGGTTTGGGAGAGAAAAGAGGCCTAAAATCCCTCTTTGGCGCACAGCAAAACAATGCCAGTTCTCTCTCAAAATGGGCTTGCAGACAAATTAAGATGGCACCTGTGGCTTGGCCACGCCTCCGACCACACCCATAATGCAGCCTTAAAGACCTACTACATAATAGGCAACTATATTCACAATACGGTGTGATAGTCTAGACTTGGCCGAGTACATACAGCAATACACAATTTTCATTAATTCATCATTTCATTTATTTCAAGGGCATCGTTTCATCTCATTTACATATTATGCTTTAATGATAACGCATCTAACAGAGTGATTCTCAGTAGAAGTTGAGTCATTCTCAGTAGGAGTTGTGTCAGTGTCAGTAGGAGTAGAGTCAGCCTCAGTAGGTGTTGCATCAGCCTCAGTAGGAATTTACTCAAAGACTTTCATCCTTTCCTCTTATCCTAATTCCCTTAATTAATCATTTCCATGCTTCCTTTTCTGCATCACTTTCTTCCTATCCCAACTCTGTTTCCTTCCCCCCCTTCTCTTCCTTCCCCTCTTTTGCTTTCCTAGCTGCCTTTCTTCCTATAATTTCCTCCTTTCCTAGCTTCCTTTCCTAAATCCCTTTCCTTATCTCCTTTCATTTCCTAGCCTTTCCTTTACTCATTTCCTTTCCTAGCTATTTTCCTTTTATCCTTTCTAAGCTTCCTTTTGTTGTTCATTTCCTATTCCCCCTTCCTAGTTTCCTTGATTCCTTTCCTCCTTTCTTAGCTTCCTTTCCTAAATCCCTTATGCAAGGAGAGTTCACATGTATGTGGTAAGGATTCACCAGCACCAGTAATGTCAATAGTAGTGGGCTTTAAAGCTTTAATCAGCAGTTGAAACAATAACAAAGCGATGCAGCGCCTCTGTTTTGGTATAAAAAGCTGAGGGATGGGGCTGGAGAAATATAACCACTTTCAAATTCATAGACATAGCAATGGATGCAAGGGCTGACCATCCATTATATAAAAATTATAGTTTTAACCATGTTTTGAGTCTATATAGCGTTTGTTTAGATTTCCTTTGTTTACAAAAATTGGAGTAAAACAAGCTTATATTTTGGGTTCTGATTGTTGAACTAAGCTCATAAGTTACATTCTTCAAGAATCAATGGGTAAGTATTGTAGCAATCCTCGCTATATGAGCCACATTACAATTCCCACCAAGTGGGTTAACCCTATTGGCACGATGTGTAGTGTGTTTGCCTTTAGAAGAATATGCCATTTAGCAGACCTTTTTATCCAAAGCGACTTACAGTAGTGAGTACATACATTTTCAAACTGGTCCCCCATGGGAATCATACCTACAACCCTGGTGTTGCAAGCGCCATGCTCTCCCAACTGAGCTACACGGAAGCTTTCAAACCGAAGACCCAGTTTTGTTTCCCTGCCCGCTCTTCGCTACACTATCATGAATTTATAAGTCCAAAAATGGATGTAGCAACCCCAGATAATAAGAGGCCAGTTTTTTTGTGACATGCCAGTTTTATTGAAATGCCATGCTGTGGGACTACAGCTGGATGCATCTCTAGAAATATAGCATATATTACAACGAATGCTATTGTTCTCTTGGACATCTTCAGCATCTTACTGACACATCATCAGTAACCACAGCTGTCACTGAAAGGTGGTATCATAACCATAATATAATTACTACTCTCCTTATGTTCGAAATAAATGTGTGTAAATGTTACCTGTGTCACAATCAGCTTTGTTTCCATCACTGTCCCTGCCCCTTTACTGGACTCGAACCAGTGGTCCTCTGATCGCAAACACACGTGATTGCCCGCCTTACAAACAGACCAGGGGTGCATTCAGCAGGATCAAACGTTTTGGAACAACATCCTCTGATACCAAGAGAGATAGAAAGATGGATAGAATATAAGAATAATTACATTCAATTGTTTTCAGATTTTAAATAACCATAAATCATTTAAAGCTGCAATATGTAACTTTTTGGGTGACCCGACAAATTCACATAGAAATGTGAGTTAAACTGTATATCTTTCATTCTCATTGAAAGCAAGTCTAAGAACCGGCAGATCTGTACTATGAGCCATATTTCTATGCTTCCCATTTTTAAGTTGAACTAAATTCAACTCCCACTGACTCTACTTCTACTGAGACTTACTACTCCTGCTGACACAACTTTTATTGACACTGATAACAGCTTTTGTCAGCCTCAGCTGGTGTTGCGTCATTTGGACTGCATTTGGGTTGAATAGTGGGAACCGGGTTAACGAGATTTACCAAGATTTACCACCCAAACAAACTCCCTTTTCCCAGGATAAATAACTAAGTGAAACCGGTAAATTCTACTAAATTATTTATATGAACAGCATGACGTAAATTGGAACTGTTAAATGATATGCGATGTCTAAATCTGGCTTCTCTACGGGCCACGGCCTACTCTCTGCTATCTGCATGATCAATCATCAACGCTCAGGGTGGGGACAGAGAGCGTATCTCAGTATGTAGCGCAGTTCACAATTCATGTATCTTCTCATTGGGTTAACTTTTTTTATTGTGAAAGGTAGGACTACATTTGCTGCAGCATAGCCTATGCTACAGTAATATAAGAACTGAATGCGCGTCTAATTTACAGAAAACAAAAACGGAAATATCACATTTATATAAGTATTCAGACACGTTACTCAGTACTTTGTTGAAGCACCTTTGGCAGCGATTACAGCCTCGAGTCTTCTTGGGTATGACGTTACAAGCTTGGCACACCTGTATTTGGAGAGTTTCTCCCATTCTTCTCTGCAGATCCTCTCAAGCTCTGTCAGGTTGGATGGGGAGCGTCACTGCACAGCTATTTTCAGGTCTCTACAGAGATGCTCGATTGGGTTCAAATCCGGGCTCTGGCTGGGCAACTCAAGGACATTCAGAGACTTGTCCCGACGCCACTCCTGCATTATCTTGGCTGTGTACTTAGGGTCGTTGTCCTGTTGGAAGGTGAACTTTCTCCCCAGTCTGAGGTCCTGAGCGCTCTGAAGCAGGTTTTCATCAAGGATCTCTCTGTACTTTGCGCCGTTCATCTTTCCCTTGATCCTGACTAGTCTCCCAGACCCTGCCGCTGAAAAATATTCCCACAGCATGATGCTGTCACCACCATGCTTCACCGTAGGAATGGTGCCAGGTTTCCTCCAGACGTGACGCTTGGCATTCAGACCAAAGAGTTCAAACTTGGTTTCATCAGACCAGATAATCTTGTTTCTCATGGTCTGAGAGTCCTTTAGGTACTTTTTGGCAAACGCCAAGCGGGCTGTCATGTGCCTTTTACTGAGGAGTGGCTTCTGTCTGGCCACTCTACCATAAAGGCCTGATTGGTGTAGTGCTGCAGAGATGGTTGTCCTCCTGGAAGGTTCTCCCATCTCCACAGAGGAACTGTGGAGCTCTGTTAGAGTGACCATCAGGTTGTTGGTCACCTCCCTGACCAAGGCCCTTCTCCCCCGATTGCTCAGTTTGGCCGGGCGGCAAGCTCTAGGAAGAGTCCTGGTGGTTCCAAACTTCTTCCATTTAAGAATGACGGAGGCCACTGTGTTCTTGGGGACCTTCAATGCTGCAGAAATGTTTTGGTACCCTTACCCAGATCTGTGACTCGACACAATCCTGTCTCGGAGCTCTACGGATAATTCCTTCGACCTCATGGCTTGGTTTTTGCTCTGACATGCACTGTCAACTGTGGGACCTTACAGTGAGGGAAAAAAGTATTTGATCCCCTGCTGATTTTGTACGTTTGCCCACTGACAAAGAAATGATCAGCCTATAATTTTAATGGTAGGTTTATTTGAACAGTGAGATACAGAATAACAACAACAAAATCCAGAAAAACGCATGTCAAAAATGTTGTACATTTATTTGCATTTTAATGAGGGAAATAAGTATTTGACCCCCTCTCAATCAGAAAGATTTCTGGCTCCCAGGTGTCTTTTATACAGGTAACGAGCTGAGATTACGAGCGGGGGGGGGTGGGGGTTGTTGCAAGTCAATATTAGGAAGGTGTTCCTAATGTTTGGTATACTCAGTGTATATTATACAGTATTTACGACTTTTGGGCTATACTTCTAGGCTGCTGAAGGCTTTGTAATGCTTAAAACCTTAGCACCAGGTACACAAGCAACATTTCCCTAAATGCTACATTTTCTTAAAGGGACATGCCCTCTTAAAGGGATGAGCAAAAGGAATGGCTATGGTGGCCATCTTTGATTTGTCACTGCAAATAATGCAGTCAGAACTGGCAGATACATCACAAACAGTATGCAAATGAAGTATGCATAGAAAGGTTTAACCTTGCAAGGGATTTATAATTTTGAATCAGTCATACAGTGAGGGGAAAAAGGTATTTGATCCCCTGCTGATTTTTTACGTTTGCTCTGACAAAGAAATGATCAGTCTATAATTTTAATGGTAGGTTTATTTGAACAGTGAGAGACAGAATAACAACAAAAAAACCCAGAAAAACGCATTTGTCAAAAATGTTATAAATTGATTTGCATTTTAATGAGGGAAATAAGTATTTGGCTCCCAGGTGTCTTTTATACAGGTAACGAGCTGATATTAGGAGCACACTCTTAAAGGGACCTGTCCACAGGTCAAGACCAAAGAGCTCTCCAAGGATGTCAGGGACAAGATTGTAGACCTACACAAGGCTGGAATGGGCTACAAGACCATCGCCAAGCAGCTTGGTGAGAAGGTGACAACAGTTGGTGCGATTATTCGCAAATGGAAGAAACACAAAATAACTGTCAATCTCCCTCGGCCTGGTGCTCCATGCAAGATCTCACCTCGTGGAGTCGCAATGATAATGAGAACGGTGAGGAATCAGCCCAGAACTACACGGGAGTATCTTGTCAATGATCTCAAGCCAGCTGGGACCATAGTCACCAAGAAAACAATTGGTAACACACTACGCCGTAAAGGACTGAAATCCTGCAGCGCCCGCAAGGTCCCCCTGCTCAAGAAAGCACATATACAGGCCCGTCTGAAGTTTGCCAATGAACATCTGAATGATTCAGAGGAGAACTGGGTGAAAGTGTTGTGGTCAGATGAGACCAAAATCGAGCTCTTTGGCATCAACTCAACTCGCCATCTTTGGAGGAGGAGGAATGCTGCCTATAAACCCAAGAACACCATCCCCACCGTCAAACATGGAGGTGGAAACATTATGCTTTGGGGGTGTTTTTCTGCTAAGGGGACAGGACAACTTCACTGCATCAAAGGGACGATGGACGGGGCCATGTACCGTCAAATCTTGGGTGAGAACCTCCTTCCCTCAGCCAGGGCATTGAAAATGGGTCGTGGATGGGTATTCCAGCATGACAATGACCCAAAACACACGGCCAAGGCAACAAAAGAGTGGCTCAAGAAGAAGCACATTAAGGTCCTGGAGTGGCCTAGCCAGTCTCCAGACCTTAATCCCATAGAAAATCTGTGGAGGGAGTTGAAGTTTCGAGTTGCCAAAGGTCAGGCTCGAAACCTTAATGACTTGGAGAAGATCTGCAAAGAGGAGTGGGACAAAATCCCTCCTGAGATGTGTGCAAACCTGGTGGCCAACTACAAGAAAC
Organism: Coregonus clupeaformis; assembly: GCF_020615455.1. Taxonomy (NCBI): domain Eukaryota; kingdom Metazoa; phylum Chordata; class Actinopteri; order Salmoniformes; family Salmonidae; genus Coregonus; species Coregonus clupeaformis. The sequence goes on from NC_059225.1 coordinate 40,082,445, forward strand.
GTCTGACCTCTGTGATTGCCAACAAGGGTTTTGCCACCAAGTACTAAGTCATGTTTTGCAGAGGGGTCAAATACTTATTTCCCTCATTAAAATGCAAATCAATTTATGACATTTTTGACATGCGTTTTTCTGGATTTTTTTGTTGTTATTCTGTCTCTCACTGTTCAAATAAACCTACCATTAAAATTATAGACTGATCATGTCTTTGCCAGTGGGCAAACGTACAAAATCAGCAGGGGATGAAATACTTTTTTCCCTCACTTTATGTGTACTATCACCTCACACTTGTGGCAGCATCCCAATGAAATACCACACACATGCTCAATACAGGGTTTGACAGTAGAACAATTCTGCATAAGATGCAGAAGTGTTTCATACTGCAGATAGTGACAAAGGTCCACTTTTATTGTCATTGATTATCTTAGGAGAACATGGGTGACTATTAACCTGCTCCACAGGATTTCACCATGTGCTGTTCTTCTGCTTCTGCTTTTAATAATGAGCTTTATCTCTCCCGAACCAGGCAATGTTCATTAGTAATTTCAATTTCTTCATCCCACAATAACATGGCCATTTTATATACACATATATACAATATTTGCCACTTCTGCCATTGCACAACGCTCTGTCAGCAATGTTTGTGTCCAAATTTGAAAAAGTAAGTAAAAAATGAAATAACTGCGAATGCAGCTGACAACATTCTCCGGGATAGCACCTACAAATCAGAAGCCCATTGGAAATATGCTTATGCGGACAAAAGCAGAACCGATAACCAGAGGACAGGTTGTTAAATGCAGGATATCCAGTTGTATGGAAAGACCACAATAATGGAGTTGGGAGACAATTTGGAGCTGTTGCTTCGTCGACTGGAGCGCTGCCTGCACAACATCCCATAATTACCTCTGCCAAACCTAGGTGGCTCATTATATTCTGCTTTGTTGGATTTCATGTTTATATTTAGGATTTGAGTCTATGGAAAGGACTTAATAAAACCCTTGTATTATAATGATTATTATAATGTGCACATAAACCGATATTGTCCTATAGCAATTATTAAAGGAAATGAGGTGTCCAAGTGAGATGCATTAATGTCTTGTAAGGGTCTCTTGGAGAGGCCAAACTTTTTATTTTTCAGTGGCGCCACCTTCCCGGTAACCTGAGGAAATGTGTGTTAAAACAGCTTAAATGTCATAATAGAGAATACATAATTTTCAAAATAAACCGGTTTCAGCCTTAAACTACCGGCCCATAAGACACATAGCTGAGAACACCATTCAAAACCACTTAGGTTTTGACTTTCCAAGTTAGTCTTGTGTGGGGAGGGCTGAATCCTCCCTCTAATATGTTCTTGAAGGCCAACAAGAAAAAATATATTAGAGCAAAATTCTCATCATTTCACAAGCTTTGACATATTTATCAGAATGAACCACAGATGATACTTCAAAAATGTTGGGTGAAGCAATTTTCCTTTCAACACACGGTCTCCCCTCAATGTGAATACCGTAAGATCCGGTCATAAGCTCTCAAGTGCATTATTAGTCTAGTGGGTGAGACACATTTCAGAATTTGACCCAATGTACTTAATTCCTCTCAAGTCTGGATGTGGGTGAAGGACCTGCTAAGATTCAAGTTCATGAAGAATCCATGTGGGATAGCAAAATGGGACAGAAAAACACTTGAGAACTTTTCCAACTCAAAAGTGCACATTAATTTCTGTCTTATGTCAAGGAATTCATGGTGATGTGAACATACGAGGAGAAGCTGATATGATTTGTACAGTAGGCTATATTTGTACAGGTTATGCATTACAGGGACTGATGGTGTAAAGACATATTCGTTTCTACTAGAGAGGCCTGCTGATGATTCTGTGAGTGATTTGAGAAAATCCTGAGAATATTAACAGACACAGAGCTAACAAATGTGAAATTGGAAGATTGTAATGTAGGTGAAGACTTCTGAAGACATCAAACAGCTAGCCGGTTAAGTGGTTTAATTGCACTGCATATCCAAAGTGCTCATTAACACCCAACCAGATTTATTATGTACTGGCTCCAAAAATGCAGTGTCAATATTCAGCCTGCACAATGACATGGCAGTTTGACGCCAACTCCAAGTTACTGACACAACTTCTATGGACTTGTGTCCTATGGACACCGTACAGTCAGCATGTGTCACTGTTCAGGTTGTCTCTATCCCCAGGAGGTGACTACGGTATCTGACTGTGTGGCATCTGATCCTAGGGGCACTGTAGTCACCATTGCAATCATGCCCATCTATACAAGACGGAGGCCTTGTCTTACTAACAATGTAATGCATTATTTGTGTGAAGTGTGATAATGTTATTTTGTCACCAGCAAACCTATGAGCCTATTTATGTTGTCTGCACTTCAGCTAAACACAGCTCTTTCTCTTAACACTGATTTGACATCAAATATGTAGGATTATTTTGAGCACCAACTTCGAAATAGGCTAATTGTAATAATCATCATTATCACAAAGAGCAGTTGACCTGTTCTTCCAGCCTGGCTGTCCACAAAAAACCTTGCTCTCCACCTGCCCTGCAAGAAACTGAGCTCCCGGTTTGTGGGGCCGTTTAAGGTCCTCCGGCAGATAAATGAGGTATCGTACCGGCTGCTCCTTCCCCCTCACTACCGTGTCTCACCCACTTTACATGTGTCTCTCCTCAGGACGGTGGTTCCTGGTCCTCTGGCGGATGCCGTCCCCTGGGGTAAGCCTCCTCCGCCCCTGGACATTGGTGGGAGTCTGGCGTATGCGGTGAGGGATCTGCTGAACTCCAGGTTCCGTGGGGGACGGCTCCATTACCTGGTGGACTGGGAGGAGTATGGTCCTGAGGAGAGGAGCTGGGTTCCGGCTGGGGACGTTCTGGACCCTAACCTAATTCGGGACTTCCACCGTCGCCGCCCTGACCGGCCCGCTCCTCATCCTTGGGGTCGTCCTCCTGGCCGGCTACGTCCAGCGGCTGGAGCTGCGCGTCCGGGGGGGGGGTACTGTCACGTCTCCTCCCGTTGCACCCCTCCGGCACTCTGATTCGCCAGTCTACTGAGCCACCAGTCTGAGCGAACCACCTCGGCAACACCGGAATGGAAACCCAACGCACCCTAATCACCAGCGCACCTGCCCCTCATCATCTCATCACTACCCCTATTTAGCCCCGGACTGTTCTGTAGGATGTTGTGTGTGATTGTTTTGCTTCGTGTCATTGACTCTATCTTTGTTAATTCTCTTTGTCATTGTTTGAGTAAACCTTGACCTTGTTAATTCCTGCATCTGCGTCCTGCCTCTTCGTATCCTCAGTACTCGTCAGAATAATAATTATTATTATGTGAGAATATTTGAATTTGTCAAACGGCAGTCAAGCATCAAACATCATGTCACTAGAATCAGATCCTCAATATTTTTTGGAAAGGAGCATCAAGATCACCGTGCATTTTCACTACCCTGTGAAGTTCATCATAAATTACTTAATCTGTAGCCTAATAAACTGCATGGTTTCCCCAATTGTAGTGGGAGGACCACACACCATATCATTGCGTGACTCCAAGTTTACCTTAATATTATCATTTTTATATCAATATTTGCGCATAAAGGCGTTTCCACCACCATTTCTTGCATAATTAATTTTACAGACACAAAAAGATCCCACCATGTCGAACGAACAGATTATCTGACTCCATTATAAAATTGTACCGAAACTTCCTGTTTCCATCACAGCTGTCCTGATTTTTTTATTTATTCGGTATGACTTTACTTGCATTAAAACTGTGGATGGAAACGTGGTTAGTGACACAACTATCAGGAGATGAAAGTAATTGTTCCTATTTTGTGATGAAAGATAGATGACGAAACCATTATTAAATAAATCGTTTACTTCATACTATTTTATGGAGGGACATAAATGTGTGCAATTGTTTTCAAGATTTCCAGCTTCATTAGTAAGCTTTGCCTGAAGTTGCCATAGAATGAACTGTTAAAATGTCAGCAATCATTGAAATAAAATCCCAAGCTCACATGTAATTAAAAGCTAATACATTATTTCAAGTGACTGTTGTATTGAATCATTATTAATAGATTACAATTGAGCCATCTCTCTCCATCTTCATTTGGCCTTGTCGTCATGCATGCTAATTCCGTACTAGAACGATTAATCGTTAACGCAACACAATGGGAATCAGATGAATTAGGGAACAGTGAACAAATCAATCACCCTAAGCAGGTGAATTGCAAATGCACTGTAGATAGTGGAAACTCAACTGAGTACAAGGATGTGCAGATGTGACATGATGTTTTTATGGTCCAAACCCGCAGGTGTAACTCTATCACCTGCGGGTTTGGACCATAAAAACATCATGTCACATCTGCACATCCTTGTGAAGCAAAAATAACTTGTTCTTGAATAAGAAAGCAGTCCTCTTCCTTGGATCTAATAGAAAATCGAGAACAGTCTGTTCTGTTGCTTTTAGATAACTTTGTTGGGGAACAACCGAATATTCAAATCCATCATCCCGAGAGAGAGAATAGTTTGTCAAGACAGTGGCTGACACTGATCTGGTTTGATTAGTGTCTCATTCGGCACACATAGGTGCTAAGGCAATGGTCACAAGAGCTGAAAAAACAATCTCTAACAAGCTAACCTGTGACTGATGTGAAATGGAGCACACTCTACCTGAGGCTTTACCTCTAAACTGTGTTCTGAGGTAGCACCTTTTCATTTGCTCTCCAAGCACTTATTTGACAAATTCAAGTCAGGTGCCCCTATCGAGTTGTGTCTCTAAAAAGTAATCTGCAAGCTTTAAGTATGATAGTTACAGTATCTTCTCCCTCTGGGACATCTTTTGATAGCCTTGAGGCTTCTCAATGTTGAAATTTTTTTGATAAATCATTCAAAATGGAAAACCACTTAGTGTAGTGTCAGCAGGTGAAGGAGCTCCACCAAAATGTCAAATGCCGCTTCCTCAGCATTCACAGAATCAGGGCTAGCAGAGTGGTGTGAAATTGAGTTCATAAGCCACTGCTTACAGTGTTTCTACTGTAATTGTACTGTAGCTAAAACTCCGCTTTTTCAGTTATTATAATAATGTATTCTATAGCTCTGGGGAACGTACTGGCTTAAAAGTTTAACTATGTCCTCTAGCGCCCTTATACTGTATACTGTATGTCGAAAGGAAATGACAAACAGAAGCTTTGCTCATGGGAACAGTATATGTTTTGTAATATGGAAAAAATACATAATGACATAAAGAGGCTTGAAAGAGGTGGCACGGTGAACGTGGGATCAAAACATGGGGAATTGTGACTGTTGATGTTGGGTTTTTGTATCAGACAAATTAGTTTTCTTCCTTGCCTACTATTTCCTCATATCTACCATACAAAACCTTTTGTACATTTGATTATTCACAGCAGAGTGCAAATAAAGACAGCTTTCCCAACCAGGGACTCTATGTACTCACATATTTCTGAAAGGGCCTGAATTTCCAGTGCTTTAATTTTTTATATTTTTTTGTCATTTAGCAGACGCTCTTATCCAGAGCGACTTACAGTTAGTGAGTGCGTACATTTTCATACTGGTCCCCCGTGGGAAACTAACCCACAACCCTGGCATTGCAAGCGCCATGCTCTACCAACTGAGCTACAGTGGGGAGCTACACTTTCCCATTAATATTAGATCAGATTGTTTTGTAATACCTTTAGTGTGAATTTCAGGACCGACTTTGGGAAACCCTGCTTTAGTAGACAGTTTTGACTAAATTGTACCCTTGACTGTCACAGATGATTGAGAAGTATTGACCTACACATCTGTCTATTAATAGAACTATCAATGAGTGAGTAAGTCGCTTAGTCACACATTTTTCGTGACATACACACTTGAAAGTGCAAGATGTTTACCTAATACCCTAGCCTTAACTAACAACTAAAACCATGGGTCACAGATTAAGTCAGATTAAGCCTAGTCCTGGACTAAAAAGCACATTCACTGCTGTGATTGTTGAGAGATTATCATACTGCAATCAATATTTTCCTCAATTTTAATGTTTTAAAATGTTCTCAAATTATTTTGAACCAGCAGCTTCTGCTAAATAAAGCAACCATGCTCAATTGTGTGGAATACCAGCTACCCGGGGACAAAAGTTTTTCAATTATATATCTCTCGGCAAACTCTGATAATATGCCTGAGTGAATATAAAGAACCTGTATTGGTATTGAATGTTGAAGTGCCACGCAAATGTATTCTGCAGTATATAAATGTTATATATATGCAAGCTATGTTTGTAACAGCATTTTGAATTGCTCCATTTTGGGAACAGGTATAAATTGCTTTACAAAGCAAATCATGAAACATCTCAGATGTGAAAATACCATATTTTAGAAGACCTACAAAGTAATTGGAATAATTAAGTGTTTGCCCCTTGAAATTATGGTTTAAGTGGATTTTGGTGCTGCAGCGAGGTACTGTGATCAATGACACAGAGGGTGAGGGAGACAAGGGGAGGCACCCCTCTCTGTCTCCTGCTGTCCACATCGATCTTGCATTGAAGGGAAGGGGAGGGGAGAGAGAACAAACCTCTTCATGAACTCAAAGCAAGGCGGCCCAGTGAGGACAGCTGCCAAAACTGAACATGTCTCTTTCCAGGTTTTAAACAAACAAACAAACTGACCTTTTCACCTACCTTAAAAACAAAAAGCAGACTCACTTTAGGAACGGTTGTTAATGTTGTTGTTTTTTCTTCAAATATGCCCAAATTCTTTCTAGATATTCATATGACCGAAATCGTAGGCTACATCAGCCAGAGTAATACCATGTAACATTCCAAAACAATTTTGTTACAATGCACATGAAGAATAGTTTACAACGTTACAACATATTGCACATTTTTATTCCATAGATTGTCATACTAAAACTAGCCTAGAGTGGAATGATGTGGCATTGCTAATGTTGCATGGGTAGTGTTGTAGCTACATGTGTTGCTACAAAAGTATTTGGATACTCCTTCAAATTAGTGAATTCGGCTATTTCAGCCACACCCGTTGCTGACAGGTGTAAAATCGAGCACACAGCCATGCAATCGCCATAGACAAACATTGGCAGTAGAATGGCCTTACTGAAGAGCTCAGTGACTTTTAATATGGCACCGTCATAGGATGCCACTTTTCCAACAAGTCAGTTCGTCAAATTTCTGCCTTGCTAGAGCTGCCCCAGTCAACTGTAAGTGCTGTTATTGTGAAGTAGAAACGTCTAGGAGCAACAACGGCTCAGCCGTTAAGTGGTAGGCCACACAAGCTCATAGAAAGGGACCAGCGAGTGCTAAAGCACGTAGCATGTAAAAATTGTCTGTCCTCGGTTGCAACATTCACTACTGAATACCAAACTGCCTCTGGAAGCAACGTCAGCACAAGAACTGTTAGTCGGGAGCTTCATATAATGGGTTTCCATGGCCGAGCAGCCGCACACTAGCCTAAGATCACCATGTGCAATGCCAAGCATCGGCTGGAGTGGTGTAAAGCTCGCCGCCATTGGACTCTAGAGCAGTGGAAACACGTTCTCTGGAGTGCTTCACCATCTGGCAGTCCGATGGACGAATCTGGGTTTGGCGGATGCCAAGAGAACGCTACCTGCCCCAATGCATAGTTCCAACTGTAAAGTTTGGTGGAGGAGGAATAATGGTCTGGGGCTGTTTTTCATGGCTCGGGCTAGGCCCCTTGCTTCCAGTGAAGGGAAATCTTAACGCTACAACATACAATGACATTCTAGAAGATTCTGTGCTTCCAATTTTGTGGCAACAGTTTGGGGAAGGCCCTTTCCTGTTTCAGCATGACAATGCCCCCGTGCACAAAGCGAGGTCCATAAAGAAATGGTTTGTCGAGATCGGTGTGGAAGAACTTGACTGGCCTGCACAGAGCCCTGACCTCAACCCCATCAAACACCTTTGGGATGAATTGGAACGCTGACTGTGAGCCAGGCCTAATCGCCCATCATTAGTGCCCGACATCACTAATGCTCTTGTGGCTGAATGGAAACAAGTCCCTGCAGCAATGTTCCAACATCTAGTGGAAAGCCTTCCCAGAAGAGTGGAGGCTGTTATAGCAGCAAAGTGGGGACCAACTCCATATTAATGCCCATGATTTTGGAATTAGATGTTCGTCAAGCAGGTGTCCACATACTTTTGGTGAAGTAGTGTATGTTAACAGTTTACTGTAGCCTATGGTTTTTGCAGGTGAGGCACTCATAGGCCACAGTAATAATGATCTCCGTTTCAAATCATCCTTTGCAATATTGCTTGGTAATAAACAAAGGCAAATATTGCATAATCGGTGGGCAGGCAATCTCTCCAACAGCCAGCCACTGTAACCGTTGAGCAAACATTTTACACCCTAATCCACATTGTTAAAACATTAACCTTAATCCGCACCACCTGCGTTGCAAATGACAACACATTACAGTTGAAAACTAGGCTACTCGTTTTGGTGTGTTATTTACTGATTCTTCCTAATGGTAAAGTGTCTTTACTCGTTTAAATGTGTATGTTCTGACCCTGCAACTTCTCCTCCTCGGCTTGTCCTGTGCGTAAACCATTGTGCTGGGTGTGCCATCTAGAGATTTTCGCAGGTACGTTGCAGTCGAGTCTCACGCCTCGAAATTTCGCGCCAAGCGTCTCAAGGCTCTTCGCGCGTGGACAGCTATTTGTTTCCTAACAAAATGCTCTCATTTTAGCTTAAAGCAACACGTTGGATTATTGTGTTTATTCGTTTAATTCCTGACCTACTTGGATGTGTCCAGCACTCAAGGATTAGTTTAAAACAACAACTGCAAACATGCCATGCTGATTTAGAGGACACACGAATTTGTTAACCAAATAGCGTGCAGGTGAAGAAATTCACCCTGATTTCGTGCCATAATAGCACTTGCAAAACCAACAGGAATATGTGCATGCAGAGCTCCAACTAGGCTATTTTTTCAAACTAACCTGAGGAGGAAACTATACAAGTATGCTGTGAAGCTATCGTAGCCGCATGGCTCTCAGACAGACCAGGTTACCAGTGTTACATTTTTCCGAGGAGTCGTGAATGTGAAGGATGCAGCTTTTCAGATCGTTTTGCGGTTTGTCTCTTGGAATTAGAAGAGGATGCCCTGGAAAGATACACGGGTGAACAACGACGATGAGAATATAACATTTGATAGTACACAATGGAGCCTACGTATGTGGCTGTAAAGGTAAGGGATGCGCCTTCTAATACATTTTCCATTGTCAGACATTAGCCTAACATTCGCTTATATATTGTAAGACAGATATTAAGGGCACTATAAAAAGGCAGACAATTTAAATGTTGTGTTGAATATATTTTATAATAAAATATTAATTGTATGGGGTTTACAGCGTCAGTTAAAGATGCTGGCTGGAAAACGGGAAGCAGTGATCAGAGATAAACCCACTTGAGTTATTGTTTGTGTGGGACAACAAGCGTATTGTTTTATTGCATTTTAGCTGAAACAATAATTCAGTTCTGCAAGCTACAGATAGTTTGAATAATGGCGTCTGCTTTAGGCCTATAGGTGAGAAATTGAAGTAGCTCAGAGTAGCTTTGACGACACAGACATACAGCAACCTTTTTTCATAGTCCAAGTAACATTCACGGGATATGCAATATGTTTGCATCACAGTATTGAGCAAAACAGATATATCCCAAATGTGTAGACTATATCGCTACACAGGTTTACCAGAAAGTAGGATAACTAAAGCTAGTGTCCGTGCAAAGAATCTATAGCTCTCAGACCTAGATCACTTTCAAGTTCTGCGGTGTGTTGGATGGTTCCTAATTCAACCACAGAGGGCAGCGATGCATGCGAAAGCATGTGAACAAAACGTAGCCTAAATGTGAAGATTTTACACAGACTGAAAGTCGAGGTTATAATTATTTTTTTTACGTTGATGATACATAATATGTAGCCTATTAGCTTTTATTGCGGCGTGTGTGCTTGCGCACGCCTGTGTTTGTGTAGGGACCAGTGTATGTGTGTGTGTACGTGTGTTGCTTTTCACAGGGAAAAGTATGTGCACGCGCATCCACTGATGTGTGGAGTTGATAAACATTTCTCTCTAGCCTATTATTGTAGGTGATATTTGAAAGTCGGACTCCACTATAAGCAACTTGAAATCACAATTATAGCCAACTGTAAGACACCGATGAAAGAACGTTGTGTTTTATGGAGAGTGGAAGTGGGAGAGAGTGTGTGGTCTCCCAGAATCATGACAGGTGCTTAAACTTTATGCTCCTTTCTGATTGCAATTACAGTACATGTTAGGCTGCATGTATGATCCAGACAGCAAGCGGTAGCTATTTGAACCCGTGAAAATGAAATGTACTCTAATTTTCCCGACAAATTAGTAGGTAGCAGGATTCAGTCGACTGCGGGTTGCTCTGTTTGATAGGCAACATTTCAGCACCAAGGACAGCGCACTGTAGCAGCTGTATGCTCCGGAGGTGGAGTAGCACCATGGTCAGGCATTGTAACGTCGGAAAAGGTTGGGTTAAAGCTACACCAGATCGGATTTATTTTCTTTCTCAAGTGAATACAAGCAGATAGAGCTGAGATTTAATAAATATGTAATTCTTATTCCAACATAAAGGAAACTTTAAGATTTTAAGTGTTTGGTGTTGCTTAGAATGAAAGACACATTGGGATCTCAAGCCCACAATAAATATGTGCTGAATATATTAAGGTGTGTCTCTACACAGCAAAGACACTTGTTGTTTTCTTTATGGTGAAGGCTTTTGAACAAACGAACAAACAAAGTGATTTGATCAAAAGTGCCCCATTGTTTCGCTGTGTCTGGCATTCTGCCATGAAAAATGTATTCATTGCTGTCACATTTGCATTTACATTTTTGTTATCTCTCTCTTTTGCTCTCTCTCTCTCTCTCTCTCTCTCTCTCTCTCTCTCTTCTCTCTCTCTCTCTCTCTCTCTCTCTCTCTCTCTCTCTCACACACACACACACACACACACACACACACACACACACACACACACACACACACACACACACACACACACACACAGAGAGAGAGAGATAGAGACACACACACAGAGAATGAGAAATAGATCTTACAACAAGGGGAAGGATATGTACAGTGCGGGAAAAAAGTATTTGATCCCCTGCTGATTTTGTACGTTTGCCCACTGACAAAGAAATAATCAGTCTATAATTTTGATGGTAGGTTTATTTGAACAGTGAGAGACAGAATAACAACAACAAAATCCAGAAAAATGCATGTCAAAAATGTTATGAATTGATTTGCATTTTAATGAGGGAAATAAGTATTTGACCCCTCTGCAAAACATGACTTAGTACTTGGTGGCAAAACCCTTGTTGGCAATCACAGAGGTCAGACGTTTCTTGCAGTTGGCCACCAGGTTTGCACACATCTCAGGAGGGATTTTGTCCCACTCCTCTTTGCAGATCTTCTCCAAGTCATTAAGGTTTCGAGGCTGACGTTTGGCAACTCGAACCTTCAGCTCCCTCCACAGATTTCCTATGGGATTAAGGTCTGGAGACTGGCTAGGCCACTCCAGGACCTTAATGTGCTTCTTCTTGAGCCACTCCTTTGTTGCTTTGGCCGTGTGTTTTGGGTCATTGTCATGCTGGAATACCCATCCACGACCCATTTTCAATGCCCTGGCTCATGATCATTGCAACTCCACGAGGTGAGATCTTGCATGGAGCCCCAGGCCGAGGGAGATTGACAGTTATTTTGTGTTTCTTCCATTTGCGAATAATCGCACCAACTGCTTGGCGATGGTCTTGTAGTCCATTCCAGCCTTGTGTAGGTCTACAATCTTGTCCCTGACATCCTTGGAAAGCTCTTTGGTCTTGGCCATGGTGGAGAGTTTGGAATCTGATTGATTGATTGCTTCTGTGAACAGGTGTCTTTTATACAGGTAACAAACTGAGATTAGGAGCACTCCCTTTAAGAGTGTGCTCGTAATCTCAGCTCGTTACCTGTATAAAAGACACCTGGGAGCCAGAAATCGTTCTGATTGAGAGGGGGTCAAATACTTATTTCCCTCATTAAAATGCAAATCAATTTATAACATTTTTGACATGCGTTTTTCTGGATTTTGTTGTTGTTATTCTGTCTCCCACTGTTCAAATAAACCTATCATTAAAATTATAGACTGATCATTTCTTTGTCAGTGGGCAAACGTACAAAATCAGCAGGGGATCAAATACTTTTTTCCCTCACTGTATCTATTTCTTTTCACAAAAACTCTCTAAATGCAGTTCCGGACAAATTATTTCATCCACCTGCTTGTTTACCATGGTATAGACGTTTTTTGGAATGTAACCCATAACAAACTTGTTTAGAACACACGGTCCTACTCTACATCCGGCTAGCTAGCTGCCCCAGAGAACTCAACATGTCAAGTGCATGTTACAAGCAGAAAAGTAAACAACGTCTACTTATAGAGACGGAAAAGCGGTGTTACATGTAACCTACTCAATGTATGGAGAAGTCGGAGGCGGAGCTAGCCAGCCAGCCGGACACTTCAGAGGACGTGGGCTACTTGACCTGGATAGTGGCGAGAAGCAACGGGCCATACGGGGGAGGTGTGCAGCGGACACTGTAGCCTCCAATGGTAGGCTCCTTGTATGACAGGCAGAGATGGTGGGACAACATTTTCCAAAAGCAGTGAAAACTAAAATCCTAGTGTCCGATAAGAATTCACTTTGTCATTGATGCATATTTTAAGTGGTTGAAATACTGACAGCTGTTATGTAAAATGATTAATCACCGAATATGACACCCATATTCGCATTTGTTGGCAAAGTAAACATATTATAATGCGATATATTAGTCTCTCAGAATATCCCAATCTTTCACAATAAACAAGTCATTAACAATAATACTTAAAGTAGGCATAGAAATAAACTCAACATGTATGTGTTCTGAAGATACAGGATAGTTTAAATAGCACAATTAAATAGTAGCCATACATACAGTAATGGCAGTGTAGTACAATACAAGGGATACTTGTACAGTGGTGCAATAGAGGCAATAGCGGTGTGGGTGTAGAGATGTGCAATGAGTCATGTTGTGGCAAGAACATGGATAGAATAGATACTCTACTGTCCATTTGTAAGAAGGGAAATGTGTCTTCTGCTTTTTCCAACACCCTGCAGTGCAGCACTCCTGGGTGGAGAGCAATTGTGGGGGGTTAAGTGCCCTGCTCAAGGGCACAATGGCAGGACACATTTCCTTTGATTATAACCCACAGAACCCCGAAATAAATATATATTTTAAGCCTAGGCAGCTGAAACATTAGGCTTTTGATTATGGGCTGGCATTTCAATAGATATCTATTAGCTAGCTTGCCTCTACTTTAGTTAGTTAGCTAGCTAGGTCCATTACAGGGTTAACTGTGCAAGCCTCCCCATCAGCTTTGTGGGTATAAAGCTATATCACGGTTGTTTGCCAGAGAGCAGCTATGGTAGCTTAGCAGCAATGCATGGATGTAGCTATTATTGTGTCTCACAGAATTAGCTATTCAAGTTAGCTAACTAACATTAGTTAGTTAGAGTCGAGAGCTAGTTAGCTTTTTGGGTGGCATAGACAGCTTTTAACAGAATAGACAGCTTTTGCTAGGCATTCAGACACTGAGTGGATAACAGATAGCTAGCTAGCAGATTAGTTAGACAAATAACACATTCACGTTACCTGAAGTGAAATGTATCCAGACCTTCATAGCAGTGATCCACGCACGTTGTCCTGTTTCAATGAACCCCAACAGCACAGCACTCGACCCTTAGCTACCCCTAGTAGCTAAAGCTAGCTAGACCCCCAAGATGAATATGAAGTAACTGAAATGAATGACCACCGACCTGTAGTACTCAGTCACCGACCCATAGCACTCACTTCCGTCATCATGAAGTGCTTCGAGAGGCTAGTCAAAGACCATATTACCTCCTCCCTCCCCAACACTTTCAACCTTCTCCAATTTGCCTACCGCCCTGACAGATCCACGGACGACACAATTGCCATTGCACTGCACACTGCCCTCACCCACCTGGACAAAAGGAATGCATATGTGAAGATGCTGTTCATCGACTACAGCTCGGCCTTCAATACCATAGTGCCCTCTAAGATCATCACAAAGCTCACGACCCTGGGAATGAACTCCTCCCTTTGCAACTGGGTCCTGGACTTCCTGACGGGCCGCCCCCCAGGTGGTGAAGGTGGGCAACATTACCTCCTCCATACAGATCCTCAACACGGGGGCCCCACAAGGGTATGTCATTAGTCCCCTTCTGTACTCCCTGTATACCCACGACTGCTTGGCCTCACACAGTTCCAACTCCATCAAGTTCGCTGATGACACAACAGTAGTAGGCCTGATTACCAACAACGACGAGACGGCCTACAGAGAGGAAGTAGGCACTCTGATGGCATGGTGTGTAACGATCCCGGCAGTCTGAGTCGGGTCCTGTCTGTGGACTAGTTTTTCTGCTCGTGATCTCCAGTTTCCCGAGGGTTCTGGAACGCTCCGGGGAGCTCTCTTGATTTCCGCACCTGCATCTCATCAGCAATCTGCACACCTGGTCCTGATCATCACCCTTCTTAGGCTCTGGCCTAACATCCATTCCCTGCCGGATCGTTAGCCATGAACAGTAGGTTTACCAGAGTATCAGTCTTAGAGCTTCTAGCGTTAGTTTTGTTGTTTTGCACCTTGTTGGGTTGTTGTTTACTTACCTCCGTTTTGTTCCATCTGCAGTCACTCGTCCGGAACCTTCATCCAACCTCTGCCTGGTGGTCGGCGGCTGCCGAGCCATGATTGGATCAACCACTGCACCCCCAACAACTAATCAACGCCGCCCGCTCTGTTCCCTGGATTATTCAGCATCACTCTTGAATTTGTAAATAAACACTCACCTTCGTTTCAACTTACCTTGTCCTGGTCTGCTTCTGGGTTCTGGCTTTGTAACTCGTGACAGAACGATCCGGCCAGTAATGAACCCAGCGGACCTGGACTCTGTTCGCCATGCCATTACCCATCAGGAGAAGATGTTGGGCCATCATAGCACGGAGCTACAGGAGATCGCGTTGGCAGTTCGGAACCTTTCTACCGGTCTGACGGAGGTCCAGAACCAGCGCAAGTTTCCGGTGGAGGATCCACTACCGGTTTCACCCATCTCGCCTGCCGCGTCTGGAGCGGTGTCCTTCCGTGAGCCCAAGGTTCCGACGCCGGATAAATATGAGGGGGAGCTGGGAAGATGCCGTTCTTTCCTTATGCAGTGTGGGTTAGTGTTCGATCTACAGCCCTACTCTTATGCCACAGACAAGGCTAGGATAGCCTTTGTGATTGAGTTGCTGCGTGGTCGAGCGCTGGAGTGGGCTTCAGCCGTTTGGGAACGACAAGACCCCTGCATGGCTTCATACCAGGGGTTCACGGCCGAGCTGAGGAAGCTTTTCGACCATTCCGTCCGAGGGAGGGACGCAGCTAGGCGCCTGTTTTCGCTTCACCAAGCAACTCGCAACGTGGCCGACTTCGTGATCGAGTTCAAGACGTTGGCTGTGGAGAGTGGGTGGAATGAGGAGTCTCTGCAAGCGGCCTTTTACCAGGGTCTGTCGGAGCAGCTCAAGGATGAGTTGATCTCCTATCCGGAGCCTAGTGACCTGGACAGCTTGGTAGCCTTGTCTATTCGGGTGGATAATCGAGTCCGAGAGCGAAGGAGGGAGAAGCAATGGGGTCCGTCCAATCGATCAGCTTCTCAGGTTCCAGTCGGGTCGGGGATTGGACCAGAATACGTCGATCATCGTCCACCACACAGGATTAGTGGAGAGGTCCTGTCTCCCGATTCGGAACCAATGCAAGTAGGGCGGCACGGGTTAACCAAGGAGGAACGCCAACTCAGACGTAGGACTAACTGTTGCCTCTACTGTGGTGGTTCGGGACATTACCTCGCCACCTGTTCCCGGCGGTCGTCAAACTGCGCGGCTCGCTAAAGTTGGGAGGACTTTTAGCGAGCCAGTTTCGACCTCTCAATACCTCTGTCAGACCCCGTTTCCGGCTACCCTTGTGAACAGGAATCAGAGCTTAGCGATTAACGCTTTTATCGATTCAGGTGCCGATGGAAGCTTTCTTGATGCCGAGTTGGTGGAACAGCTGGGGCTTTCCAAGGAGCAATTGCCGGAAGCCATTGAAGCGACCACTCTGAACGGCAGTAGTCTGGCACGTATCACGATGAGGACTGAACCGGTTAAGATGCTGTTGTCGGGGAATCATTCGGAGATGATTTCATTCTTCATTCTGCCGTCTTCCCATGTTCCTCTGGTCCTTGGATACCCCTGGCTGAAGGAACACAATCCCACGTTCGATTGGGTGACGGGCAAGGTAACGAGTTGGAGCCTTGATTGTCATGCTAACTGTCTCAAGACTGCCTGTCCCCATTCGGTTCCCAGTCAGGTGATTGAGGCTAAACCCCCAGATTTGTCCCTGGTTCCCGAGACATATCACGATTTGGGGGAAGTGTTCAGTAAGCAGAAGGCTCTGTCACTCCCTCCCCACCGACCATATGATTGTGCCATCAACCTGTTCCCTGGAGCTGTCTACCCCAAGGGAAGGTTATACAGTATCTCCCGCCCTGAACGTGAGGCTTTGGAGACCTACATCAAGGAGTCCCTAGCTGCTGGTCTCGTTCGTCCCTCGTCATCACCCCTGGGGGGCAGGATTCTTCTTTGTGGGTAAGAAGGATGGCTCTCTTCGACCGTGTATTGATTATCGGGGGTTGAATGACATCACGGTCAAGAACAAGTATCCCCTGCCCTTGATGAGTTCTGCCTTCGACTCCTTACAGGGTGCTACGGTGTTCACCAAGCTAGACCTACGCAATGCGTATCACATGGTCCGGATCAGAGAGGGAGACGAGTGGTTGACGGGTTTCAATACACCGATGGGTCACTTCGAGTATCAGGTGATGCCGTTTGGACTGACCAATGCTCCAGCGGTATTCCAGAGTATGGTGAACGACGTCCTGAGAGATATGATCGGTCTCTTTGTGTTTGTTTATCTGGATGACATTCTGATCTTCTCGAAGGAGCCTTCCGACCACGTCCAGCATGTCCGGCAGGTTCTGCAGCGATTGTTGGAGAATCGCCTGTTCGTGAAGGCCGAGAAGTGCGAGTTTCACGCCCACACGACATCCTTTCTCGGGTACATCATCTCCAGGGGAGAGATTAGGATGGACCAGGAGAAGGTTAGAGCGGTTCTGGAATGGGCCCAGCCCGGTACGAGATTGCAGCTCCAGAGATTTTTGGGGTTTGCGAATTTCTACCGCAGATTCATCCGGGATTACAGCCGTGTGGCCGCTCCGTTAACTGCCTTGACTTCCAGTATCAGGAGCTTCAAGTGGAATCCGGAGGCGGATCGAGCGTTTCTGGATTTGAAGAGGCGATTCACCAACGCACCGATTCTCTCTCAACCGGACACGGCCCGTCAGTTCGTCGTTGAAGTGGACGCGTCTGATGTGGGAGTTGGCGCCATCCTGTCGCAGCGATGCTCCACGGACAGTAAACTCCATCCCTGCGCCTACTACTCGTCGCCTTTCGCCTGCGGAGAGGAATTACGATGTGGGTAACCGGGAGCTTCTCGCGGTGAAACTTGCCTTGGAGGAGTGGCGCCACTGGTTGGAGGGGGCGGAGCAACCGTTTATTGTCTGGACTGACCACAAGAATCTTGCTTACGTGCAATCGGCTAGACGTCTCAACTCCCCGGCCAGGCCAGGTGGTCGTTGTTTTTCGGACGATTCAATTTTTCCCTGACGTTCCGACCTGGATCTAAGAACGGCAAGGCGGACGCCTTGTCTCGGATGTTCTCCAAGACGGAGGAGAGTGGGTCCAAGACCGAGACAATTCTCCCCGGAACTGCGTCGTGGGAGCTGTTAGGTGGAAGATTGAGGAGGAGGTGATGGCGGCCCTTCGGACGCAGCCCGGTCCCGTAACGGTCCACCCGGTCGGTTGTTTGTGCCTGAGTCGGTTCGTCCTGCGGTCCTCAAATGGTCCCACGCCAGCAAGATGGCTTGTCACCCTGGCGTGGCTCGGACGATGGCGTTTCTTCGCAGACGTTTTTGGTGGCCTGCCATGGCCGAGGATACTCGGGGTTATGTTGCTGCCTGTCCAGTGTGTGCGCAGAATAAGAGTACCAATCGGCCCAGCTCTGGACTACTTCACCCCCTTCCTATTCCCCCGGCGACCATGGTCGCATCTGGCCCTGGACTTTGTCACTGGGTTGCCCGCTTCTGAGGGGAACACGGTCGTTCTGACTATCGTGGACAGATTCAGCAAGTTCGCCCACTTTGTGCCAATTGCCAAGCTTCCCTCTGCCTCGGAGACGTCCGAGATCCTGGTTAGGGAGGTTTTCAGGGTCCACGGTTTGCCCAGTGATATCGTTTCCGACCGTGGCCCTCAGTTTACCTCTGCTGTCTGGAAGTCCTTCTGTTTGGCCATTGGAGCTACAGTCAGTCTCACATCTGGTTTTCACCCCCAATCTAATGGTCAGGCGGAGAGAGCCAACCAGAAGATGGAATCCACGCTACGCTGCCTGGCCTCTTCCAACCCCACCTCCTGGGTCTCTCAGTTGCCTTGGGTTGAGTATGCCCACAATACTCTCCCTACATCTGCCACTGGGATGTCTCCCTTCCAGTGCCTGTATGGCTACCAACCTCCCTTGTTCCCTTCTCAGGAGAAGGAGCTCTCAGTGCCTTCTGTTCAGGCCCATATTCGTCGTTGCCACCGGACCTGGCATCGGGCCAGAAAGGCACTCTTAGAGTTTCGGACCGGTATCAGCTCCAGGCGAATCGTCGCCGGATCCCCGCTCCCACCTATACCATCGGAGATAGGGTCTGGTTGGCCACACGGGATCTTCCTTTACGGACTGAGTCTAGGAAGTTGTTACCGAAGTTCATTGGTCCGTTTGTGGTGGAGAAGGTGATCAATCCGGTGGCAGTTCGACTCAAACTCCCGAGGACGCTCAGAGTCCATCCCACCTTTCATGTCTCCTGCCTCAAGCCTGTTTTCCTCAGTCCTCTGTTGTCTCCTCCGCCTCCTCCTCCTCCTCCTCGGATGATCGGAGGTGGTCCTGCCTACACGGTGCGACGCATCATGGATTCCAGACGGCGGGGCCGGGGTTTCCAGTATCTCGTGGACTGGGAGGGGTATGGTCCTGAAGAGAGGAGTTGGATTCCGCGGCGACAGATCCTAGATGCTGACCTCATCCGTGACTTCTACCGCCTCCATCCTGGCGCTCCGGGGAGTCCGCCCGGTGGCGTTCGGCGGAGGGGGGGTACTGTAACGATCCCGGCAGTCTGAGTCGGGTCCTGTCTGTGGACTAGTTTTTCTGCTCGTGATCTCCAGTTTCCCGAGGGTTCTGGAACGCTCCGGGGAGCTCTCTTGATTTCCGCACCTGCATCCCATCAGCAATCTGCACACCTGGTCCTGATCATCACCCTTCTTAGGCTCTGGCCTAACATCCATTCCCTGCCGGATCGTTAGCCATGAACAGTAGGTTTACCAGAGTATCAGTCTTAGAGCTTCTAGCGTTAGTTTTGTTGTTTTGCACCTTGTTGGGTTGTTGTTTACTTACCTCCGTTTTGTTCCATCTGCAGTCACTCGTCCGGAACCTTCATCCAACCTCTGCCTGGTGGTCGGCGGCTGCCGAGCCATGATTGGATCAACCACTGCACCCCCAACAACTAATCAACGCCGCCCGCTCTGTTCCCTGGATTATTCAGCATCACTCTTGAATTTGTAAATAAACACTCACCTTCGTTTCAACTTACCTTGTCCTGGTCTGCTTCTGGGTTCTGGCTTTGTAACTCGTGACATGGTGCCAGGTAAACAACCTCTCCCTGTCCCCGAGGGCCCTCACAGTGTTCTACAGGAGCACCATCAAGAGCATACTGTCGGGCTGCATCACGGCCTGGTACGGCAACTCCACCGCTGCTGACCACAAGGCTCTACAGAGGTTGGTACGCTCAGCCGAGAGCACCATTGGGTGCTCACTGCTTGCCCTCCAGGACACCTACAACACCAGGTGTCGCAGGAAGGCCAAGAAGATCATCAAGGACCTCAGCCACCTGAGCCAGCCTGTTCTCCCTGCTTCCATCACTCACTATAGGAGTTTCATGGCAAAAACTGTCAAACTGGCCAATAGCTTCTAACCCCAGACCATTAGGCAGCTGAATAGCCACTAGGCAGCTACCTGCTCCCCCTGTCCCTCTCCTGCCCCCCCCGGACTTCCTAATCCTCCCCACACAGACACACACAAACATTTACCCTGCCCCCACCCCCAATGGCCATTTATCATTGTTACAGCTGTAAATATGTATTATTCTTTTTTATTATTGTTTCATTGACTTCTCACTCCCCCCCTGCTGCTCCCCGTATGGACATTCTACATCCTCCCCAATGGACACTTACCCTGCCCCCACCCCCCAAAGGACATTTATCGTTGCTACAGTTGTAAATGCGTATATATTATTATTATTATTATTATTATCATTATTATTATTATTATTATTATTATTATTATAACGGGTCGCCCCCATTATAATAACCTGCACTGTTGGAGCTCGGACCATAAGAATTTCACTGTACCCCCCATTTACATCTCTGTCCCAAATTACCCTGTGCATGTGACTAATAAACTAATCTAATCCTTCCCACAGGTTGGAGTGCGAATTACACATTTGGGACAGAAAAAGGGGAGAGGGGAATGGGAGCTAGCTACAAGTTGTTAACAGCGCTCACTACAATCAAAGCAAAAAAACTTGCACCACGCAACAGGGGTCAGGGGCCAAGATTCAACAAACAACAGTTCTAGAATTTGTCAAAAAGGTCTATATTTAACTGCACAATGGGCAATATTACTTAAGTTTATTGGAACTTTTGCCCTTGTGGACTGTTGTTGACCCTGATGTGTATAAAACTATACAACTAATGATAATACTAATAATATTATAATATAATAATATATGCCATTTAGCAGATGCTTTATCCAAAACGACTAACAGTCATACATGTATGTGCATACTCATACATACACTTAGCGTTACAAACTAGGCTATTTATTCCAGTCCACGGTGTCTGCCAAGCCCTGACATCAGTATAGGACATGGCCCTTAAGGGTTAATGCTAAATGTGGACACTGCCAATCACCGAAAGAGCTATATAGTGCATTCGGAAAGTATTCAGTCGCCTTGATTTTTTCCACATTTTGTTATGTTACAGCATTATTCGAAAATTGATTACATATAAATTTTTTCATCAATCTACACACAATACCCCATAATGACAAATAGAAAACAGATATACCTTATTTACATAAGTATTCAGACCCTTTGCTATGAGACTCGAAATTGAGCTCAGATGCATCCTGTTTCCATTGAGCATCCTATAGATGTTTCTACAACTTGATTGGAGTCCACCTGTGGTAAATTCAATTGATTGGACATGATTTGGAACGGCACACACCTGTCTATATAAGGTCCCACAGTTGACAGTGCATGTCAGAGCAAAAACCAAGCCACGAGGTCAAAGGAATTGTCCGTAGAGCTCCTAGACAGGATTGTGTCGAGGCACAGATCTGGGGAAGGGTACCAAAACATTTCTGCAGCATTGAAAGTCTCCAAGAACACAGTTGCTTCAATTCTTAAATTGAAGAAGTTTGGAACCACCAAGACTCTTCCTAGAGCTGGCTGCCCTGCCAAACTGAGCAATCTGGGGAGAGGGCCTTGGTCAGGGAGGTGACCAAAAACCCGATGGTCAATCTGACAGAGCTCCAGAGTTCCTCTGTGGAGATGGGAGAACCTTCCAGAAGGACAACCATCTCTGCAGCACTCCACCAATCAGGCCTTTATGGTAGAGTGGCCAGACAGAAGCCACTCCTCAGTAAAAGGCACATGACAGCCTGCTTGGTGTTTGCCAAAAGGCACCTAAAGGACACTCAGACCATGAGAAACAAGATTCTCTAGTCTGATGAAACTAAGATTTAACTATTTCGCCTGAATGCCAAGCGTCACATCTGGAGGAAACATGGCACCATCCCTACGGTGAATCATGGTGGTGGCAGCATCATGCTGTGGGAATGTTTTTCAGCGGCAAGGACTGGGAGACTAGTCAGGATTGAGGGAAAGATGAACGGAGCAAAGTACAGAGAGATCCTTGATGAAAACCTGCTCCAGAGCGCTCAGGACCTTAGACTGGGGCGATGGTTTGCCTTCCAACAGGACAACGACCCTAAGCACACCACCAAGCCAACGCAGGAGTGGCTTCGGGACAAGACTCTGAATGTCCTTGAGTGGCCCAGACAGAATCCGTACTTGAACCCGATCGAACATCTCTGGAGAGACCTGAAAATAGCTGGGCAGCGACACTCCCCATCCGACACTCCCCAAATACAGGTGTGGCAAGCTTGTAGCGTCATACCCAAGAAGACTCGAGACTGTAATCCCTGCCAAAGGTGCTTCAACAATGTACTGATTAAAGGGTCTGAATACGTAGGTAAATGTGATATTTCCATATTTTTTTTATTTTTATAAATTTGCAAAAATTTATAAAAACCTGTTTTTGCTTTGTCATTATGGGGTATTGTGTGTAGATTGATGTGGGGGGAAAAAACAATTTAATCATTTTTAGAATAAGGCTGTAACGTAACAAAATGTGGAAAAAGTCCAGGGTTCTGAATCCCTTTCGAATGCACTGTAGGTCTGGTTTGGCAGACAATATACCAGCACTTACAAGCAAACACAATCAGTGTGCTCAAAATGTAGGCCAATGCTTCTCCAGGGATAGCATGGAACTATGCAGGAGGCCACAGCAGAAAGTTGTTTTTGTGCATGGGAAATTAGAAAGAGAAAGAAAGAGAGAGACAAAGAGAGAGGGAGGAATTTTATTAGAGTATAATTGAAGATGATTGAAGATGGATATGACAGGCCCCTTTTAACGTGCCATTTGCATATGCTGTGTTTTGAAACCTCTCTAAGATACATGTCATGTTATGTGTGTTTGTTTTGTTTATGACAAGTGGTCCCTGATGGTGTGGAGGAAGGATGGTCCCTGATGGTGTGGAGGAAGGATAGGTAGAGTAAGAAAAATGGATCCCAAGAGGGCATGAGGAGGTAGGGAATAGAAAAGAAAATAGGAGGTAGGGAATCGTTGCAAATAAGATAAAAGTTGATGTCTCACATGATATGTTGCATGATATGATACACTACAAATCACAGAAACAAACAATATAGCTTACAATTGCTAACAGTGCATGCAACGTGTTTTGACAGGTGTCTTCCTCAGGCAGTCTTATGGTATTCAGGATGATAACACAAGTTGAGTTGAACCTCAATGGCCTGTTCTAACCCCACATTGTTAACACTATCCTGACCTAGACGAAGTTTACAC
This sequence comes from Coregonus clupeaformis, assembly GCF_020615455.1. Classification (NCBI taxonomy): domain Eukaryota; kingdom Metazoa; phylum Chordata; class Actinopteri; order Salmoniformes; family Salmonidae; genus Coregonus; species Coregonus clupeaformis. Next base: position 40,105,908 of record NC_059225.1, read on the forward strand.
TTCGTAATCTTAACAAAGCCAACCTAATCTTGGCCTGTTATCCTGGCGATATCCCCCAAGGGTTTTGGCGGTATAGGGCTCACTAACACAGGGCCGGAGTTAAATCCTCCCCTCCTGTGACCGCGGATTGGTGGGAGACCTTTGAGTAACCTCGCAGCCTCAGAGATACACTGCCTTCAGAAAGTATTCACACCCCTTGACTTTTTCCACATTTTGTTTTGCTATAACCTCAATTTAAAATAGATTAAATTGAGATTTTGTGTCACTGGCCTACACACAATACCCCATAATGTCAAAGTGGAATTATGGTTTAGAAGTTTACAAATGTATTAAAAATGAAAAGCTGAAATGTCTTGAGTCAATAAGTATTCAACCCCTATGTTATGGCAAGCCTAAATACGTTCAGGAGTATAAATTAGCTTAACAAGTCACATAATAAGTTGCATGGACTCACTTTGTGCAATAATAGTGTTTAACATGAATTTTGAATGACTATCTCATCTCCGTACCCGAGTCCCTCAGTCGAGCAGTGAATTTTAAACACAGATTCAACCAGAAAGACCAGGAAGGTTTTCCAATGCCTCACAAAGAAGGGCACCTATTGGTAAAAATAAAAATAAAAATAGCAGACATTGAATATCCCTTTGAGCAAGGTGAAGTTTGTAATTACACTTATCAATACACCCAGGCGTCCTTAACTCAGTTGCCGGAGAGGAAGGAAACCGCTCAGAGATTTCACCATGAGGCCAATGGTGACTTTATAGTTACAGAGTTTAATGGCTGTGATAGGAAAAACTGAGGATGGATCAACAACATTATAGTTACTCCACAATACTAACCTAAATGACAGAGTGAAAAGAAGGACGCCTGTAAAGAATACGAATATTCCAAAACATGCATCCTGTTTGCAATAAGGTACTGAAGTAAAACTGTAAATAATTTGGAAAAGAAATTAACTTTATGTTCTGAATTCAAAGCGTTATGTTTGAGGCAAATCCAACGCAACACATCACTGAGTACCACTCTTCATATTTTCAAGCATGGTGGTGGCTGCATAATGTTGTGGGTATGCTTTTCATCTGCAAGGACTAGGGAGTGTTTTCGGATAAAAATAAACAGAATAGAGCTAAACACAAGCAAAGTCCTAGAGGAAAACTTGGTTCTGTCTGCTTTCCAACAGACACTGGGAGACAAATTCACCTTTCAGCAGGACAATAACCTAAAACACAAGGCCAAATATACACTGGAGTTGCTTACCAAGACGACATTGAATGTTTGTGAGTGGCCTAGTTACAGTTTTGACTTAAATCAGCTTAAACATCTATGGCAAGACTTGAAAATGTCTGTCTAGCAATGATCAACAACCAACTTGACAGAGCTTGAAGAATCTTTTAAAGAATGATGTGCAATTATTGTACAATCCAGGTGTGCAAAGCTCTTAGAGACTCACAGCTGTAATCACTGCCAAAGGTCATTCTAACACCTATGTAATCAAGATACACTACATGACCAAAAGTATGTGGACAACAGCTCGTCAAACATCTCATTCCAAAATCATGGGCATTAATATGGAGTTGGTCCCTCCCTTTGCTGCTATAACAGCCTCCACTCTTCTGGGAAGGCTTTCCACTAGATGTTGGAACATTACTGCGGAGACTTGCGTCCATTCAGCCACAAGACACATTAGTGAGGTCAGGCACTGATGTTGGGCGTTTAGTCCTGGCTCGCAGTCAGCGTTCCAATTCATCCCAAAGGCGTTCGATGGGGTTGAGGTTAGGGCGCTGTGCAGGCCAGTCAAGTTCTTCCACACTGATCTCGACAAACCATTTCTGTATGGACCGCACTTTGTGCATGGGGGCACTGTCATGCTGAAACAGGACCTAGCCCGAACCATGAAAAACAGCCCCAGACTATTATTCCTCCTCCACCAAACTGTACAGTTGGCACTATGCATTGGGGCAGGTAGCGTTCTCCTGGCATCCGCCAAACCCAGATTAATCTGCCTGACTGCCAGATCGTGAAGCGTGATTTATCACTCCGGAGAACGCGTTTCCACTGCAGTTCCACACAGTTATTGTGCTAACGTTGCTTCCAGAGGCAGTTTGGACCTCGGTAGTGAGTGTTGCAACCGAGGACAGATGATTTTTAAGCGCTATGCGCTTCAGCACTCGGCGGTCCCGTTCTGTGAGCTTGTGTGGCCTACCACTTCGCGGCTGAGCCTTTGTTGCTCCTAGACGTTTCCACTTCACAATAACAGTAATTACAGTTGACCGGGGCAGCTCTAGCAGGGCATACATTTGATGAACTGACTTGTTGGAAAGGTGGCATCATATGATGGTGCCACTTTGAAAGTAACTGAGCTCTTCAGTAAGGCCATTCTACTGCCAATGTTTGTCTATGGAGATTGCATGTGTTCTCGATTTTATACACCTGTCTGCAATAGGTGTTGCTGAAATAGCCGAATCCACTAATTTGAAGGGGTGTCCACAAACATTTGTATATATAGTATATATTAGTATTTTTTTTAATTATAATTTTCTTTATTACAAATGTTAGAATTTTTCTTCCACTTTGCATTACAGAGTATTTTGTGTAGATCGTTGACAAAAAAAAAGACAATTAAAACCATTTTAATCCCACTTTTTAACACAACAAAATGTGGAAAAAGTTGAGGTGTGTGAATACTTTCTGAAGGCACTGTATGTCTGAGAAACCACACCAGGCTAGGGGGCTTGCCTCGCATGTTAATCTTGTCGTCTGGCATTTGAACAGCTGCCTTGTTTCCAGCCTGCGGGGATTAGGGACATTTTCCCCGAATGAACTTAACCATTAACCTTGTCACCTACTGTTGGTGCTTATGGCGATTTCAATGCAGAGTCACAGTCATACAGTATGTTGAAGTGGAACTTGATGTATGTGCAGTGTGTAGGAATGAGTTGCTAGGAACTATTTATTGCATGCTGTTGAAGGATTGGTTTGTTTTGTTTTGCATTGAAACAAGACAGTGAGATATTACCAATTTGGAGAGTTTCTATTTGATAGGTTGTCCAGTGGTGAGAATGCACATATACATCGACACGCAGACACACGCGCGCAAACACACACAAACACACACACACACACACACATCAGCCCTGCTGCTTAAAGGTGTGTCTGGCTGCTCTCGGAAAGTTATCACCGGCCACTGTTTAGAATTCCTGCTGAGATTGTAATGGCCCGTTGGTCGAGTGTCACTTCCTGGTTATGGGTAATATGTCACTTCCTGGTTGTGGCAGTCGCAGACAGACAATGGATAACTGAACTCCCCCTCTCATTGAATCCACGGAAACTACAGGCATTGTTTGCAGAAAACAGGATCCCCCGTTATAGTGAATGGAAAATTTTCAATTTTTGAAGAAGTTATAAGGATAATTTAGTTGCTAATGGCAGCTTGCAGTACCCCGGCCTTCAACTTCAGTCACTCAATGAGAGGGGCAGCATTGAGCTAGCCTGCAACATCACTTCCTAGAGTAGCTAAAACTGTGCATGTTATTTCTCTGTGAGACACCATCTTAACCAACTTAATTTGTCTTGCACTACTGAGTCTTCACATAGGAATGAATGGTTTCACATGATCTACAGTCATTGTTCTGGAATCAGAGTCACCTCAGGAGATTTATATTGACACAGAGAGTTTCTCTTTTTACACAGTGAAACACAATATTTAGACCATTAAAATGTAATTACCGGCCAAGCAATATGACTATAAGGACACAGCTCAATGACAGCAGAGGGACGGGAAACCAGAGCGCTTAAATTAAGTCATCAAGGAGAATGTGATAGTTATCAGTGCCTCAATTTCGAGATACAGGGCGTTTTCACATTTGAAATTCGGTACCCTGATGCGGATCTCTGGAGTTTTTGCGAGAACTCTACAGAATATGTTTTGCTTTCACGCGACCTGAAAATAACTGTTTCAGGGTGCGATTAGCAAGATCCGCATTCTTCATAACGTTAGCGAGCTAGCTTGTTTACAACGGGCAAGAAAGTTCCATGCGACTCCCACTGCCGTGTCACAATACCTGGTACTCTGGTTCTGGATCTTGGACCCGCTACTCACGCAGGTCCAGGATTAATTTCAGCCAGGGTTCATTTGCGTTTCATACATGCTTTAAAGCGCAGATCAGGGTACTAAACACTCCAGGATCCGGATCATAAGGGGATATGTGAAAGCACCTTTAGGGAATCATTTTACATTTTAGTCATTTAGGAGACGCTCTTATCCAGAGCGACATACAGTTTGTGAGCACATACATTTTTCATACTGGCCCCCCGTGGGAAACGAACCCACAACCCTGGCGTTGCAAGCGCCATGCTCTACCAACTGAGCTACAGGAGAGAATCAATACATGTAAGCAGTTAGACCATTATGTGTAATCAACCGGGAATCAAATGGTGGTCATTGTCAGGATGCTAGATGGTGTTAGCCCGCTGAGCTGTTAACGTTAGGCTAATGGGTAACATGCAGTGTCTTTTTATGTTACATTAGCATGCACATACTTTTTCTGCGCTTTTGTTGCCATTTCACTTTGTGCAATAATAGATTCAGATGAAGGTCAGGGTCGCATTCTGAATGGACAGAGAGGCAGAGAGGTGTTCACTCGTGCTGTTTTTTTCCCACACAAAGATAATTACTCTCGGAAATTGATCCTTTGAATAGAGGAGCCTCCTTTCAGAGAGACAGAGTGTGAATCCCTGGCAGTCAAAACACATGCATATAGTTAGCTCTGAATTTCAAAAGCTTGGTGTAATAGTGTTCAAAATGTACATTGTCACTGACTACATTTTGCATTGTTGCATTACAGTTTGTGCTGTTACATGCACGCTTGTGAAATGTTTGATTCCGCTTACAAACAATAGTCTTCAACTTTCCTCATACACCTGAACTATAGCCTTATTGTCTGTCCTCCCCAAACTTGTATGAGTCCAATTGCACCTCTCTCTCTCTCTCTCTCTCTCTCTCTCTCTCTCTCTCTCTCTCTCTCTCTCTCTCTCTCTCTCTCTCTCTCTCTCTCTCTCTCTCTCTCTCTCTCTCTCTCTCTCTCTCTCTCTCTCTCTCTCTCTCTCTCTCTCTCTCTCTCTCTCTCTCTCTCTCTCTCTCTCTCTCTCTCTCTCTCTTCTTCCCCCCCCCTCTCTCTCTCTCTCTCTCTCTCTCTCTCTCTCTCTCTCTCTCTCTCTCTCTCTCTCTCTCTCTCTCTCTCTGACACACACTCACCCACAATGCCAGCAGCCAGTGTCAAAACCAGTGAGACGGTGGGTCATGTTCCAGTGTCAAAACACTGCCACTCTTCCAGTTATTACCACCAGCCCATAAGCAGCATCTTGGCTTGGTTTCCCATTGCTGAGGAGGTGCACTGGGCCCTAAGATTACTGTTAAAAACATTTTTGCTCCAGAGAGCTAAAATGGAGAGTTCCTTGTACCGCCGCTGAGCGATAACATTCAGGCTCCGTTGGGGACATTTTCCTCTGTGAAGTAGCTGTAATTTAGGGAGGGTTGGTAGCTTATCAAGCAGAGTCCCTGTGCAACCTGGGGGGAAAACACACTCCAAAAGAGGAAGGAATGAGTCACTTTCAGTGGTTTTCAAAGTCTAAACACTAAAAACACTGCCTTGCCTGAACTTTTTTTTCATGCCAAAGAGAGAAGTCACAAAGTGACAATTAGTGCATTCATCTTAAGATAGCTAAGTGAGACAACACATCGCAATCATGTCAAGTACATTTTCCCTCAACGTTTTTTATCAGCAAAGTCAATGCTAGTGGGAAAAGACCCACACAAGGGGGGGTATGCTGCCGGGGGCGCCGTGAGGGTTATTTAAGATCCTCTTCAAAGAGGTAGGGTTTGAGACGTTTTCAGAAGATGGGCAGGGACTCCACTGTCCTGACTTTAGGGGGAAGCTTGTTCCACCATTGGGGTGCCAGGACAGAGAAGAGCTTTGACTGGGCTGAGTGGGAACTGCACTCCCGTAGGGGTGGGAGTGCCAAGAGACCAGAGATGGTGGAACAGAGTGCTCAGGTTGGGATGTAGGGTTTGAGCATAGCCTGAAGGTAAGGAGGGTAGGGCTCGGAATTGCTAGGGACCTCAGAATACGATATTATCACAATACTTACGTAGGTGCCGATGCAATATATATTGCAATTCTCACGATACTTGGAGTCAAATATCGATATAATATAATCCCAAAATTATATTGCAATATGTAACTGTATCAATTTTTTCACCCCATCGCTAAAGGTGGGGCAGTTCCCCTTGCTGCTCCCTAGGCAAGCACCAGGGTCTTGAAGATGATGCGAGGTTTGACTGGAAGCCAGTGGAGTGTGCGGATGAGAGGGGTGACATGGGAGAACTTAGGAAGGTTGAACACCAGGCGGGCTGCGGCATTCTGGATAAGTTGCAGGGGTTTAATGGCACATGCGGGGAGCCCAGCCAACAGAGAGTTGTAGTAATCTAGACAGGAGATGACAAGTGCCTGAATTAGGACCTGCACCGCTTCCTGTGTGAGGAAAGGTCATACTCTATGGATGTTGTAGAGCATGAACCTGCAGGAGCGAGTCACTGCTTTGATGATTGCAGAGAATGACAGGGTGTTGTCCAGGGTCACGCCAATGTTCCTGTGGAGTTGTCCAGGAGGAAGAGCAGCTTGAGGTGGCGGGCTGACATCCAAGCAGAGATGTCTGCTAGGCAGGCAGAGATGTGTGTCACCTCCTGGTGTCAGAAGGGGGGAAGAAGAAGAGTGGTTGAATGTCATCCACATTGCAATGATAGGAGAGACCATGTGGGGATATGACAGAGCCGAGTGACTTGGTGTAAAGAGAAAACAGGAGAGGGCCTAGAACAAAGCCCTGGGTGACACCAGTAGTGAGAGCACGTGGTGCAGACACAGATCCTCTCCATGCCACCTGGTGGGAGCGACCTGCCAGGTAGCATGCAATCTAGGAGTGTGCAGAGACTGAGACGCCCAACCCTGAGAGGGTGGAGAGAAGGATCTGATGGTTCACGGTGTCGATGGCAGCGGAGAGATCTAGGAGGATGAGAACAGAGGAGAGAGAATCAGCTTTGGCAGAGCGGAGAGCCTCTGTGACACAGAGGAGAGCGGTCAGTTGAGTGAGCCGCCTTGAAGCCTGACTGGAGCATGCAGAGAAAAAACTGCCCACTACCGGCTTCTGCTGGTTGTGACACTGACAGAGAGCAACATCTGCACACAAAAGCATGTCACTCAGTCTTCCATCGCCATCTATCCTATGGCTCATTTCACGATAGCAATTTCACCTGCATGCTCCATTTTCACCCATCTACACGTAGTGTCGTGCACGGGGCCTGTGTCGTCAACAGTTCCCTGAGAGCTCGCAAACGAGCCACCCGGTATGTGAGCGTCACACCAATCCGTGTGTCTCTTTTACTCCAGACAAGTCCCATTCACAAGTGATACTCCTGTCCACCAGCATGACTCATCATTCCACGCTAAGCTGCAACAGTAATTGTCAGAATCAAGAATAGTCGTGACATCACAGAGATGGTTAGAGGTAAAACCTGCTAGCGACGTAATTTCCTGCCTGGTCGGAGATTACCCTCAGTTGGCACCGCAACCTCATTTGCAGGCCCTTGCCTGGTGAGTTTGCAGAGAGAACCGTTACAGACAGATAAATACAATGATGTGTCAGCGCTGCCCAGAATCGGCCATGAAACACAAAAGCACCTTTGTACTCAGGGTAGGGATTTATAGATGGGCTGCTTTGGCTTTTTGTGTACTTCATGAAGATTTCTCGGAAATGGACGGCTTGTTTTACTCCAATGTTTGTAAACAAAGTAAATGTAAACAAACACTATATAGCTCCAAAACATGGTTAAAACTATCATTGTCACGATCGTCGTAATGAGTGGACCAAGGCGCAGCGTGAAATGCGTACATCTTTTATTGAGTACTATTAACAATTAACAAAACAACAAAACGAAACGTGAAGTCCTCGGTCATAAACACAAACCTACACGGAACAAGATCCCACAAAAGACAAGTGCACAACAGGCTGCCTAAGTATGGTTCCCAATCAGAGACAACGAGCCACATCTGTCTCTAATTGGGAACCACCCCGGCCAACATAGAAACACATAAACTAGAACAAGAACATAGAAAACGAAACATAGAACCTAACACCCAGAAACTGACACATAGAAACTAACACCCTGGCTCAACATATAAAAGTCCCCAGACCCAGGGCGTGACAGTACCCCCCCCCAAAGGCGCGGACTGCGACCGCGCCAACTAAACCCAACAGGGGAGGGGCCGGGTGGGCATTCCGCCTCGGAGGCGAATCCGGCTCCGGGCGTGACCACCACCCTCTAACTAACCCCCCGTAGCGCCCCTGGTCTGGTCCCGCTGGCTGGAGCTGGACTGGACATCGACCGGGCTGACGACACGCACCACTGGCTTGGTGCGGGGAGCAGGAACGGGCCAGACCAGGCTGGCGACGCGCACCACTGGCTTGGTGCGGGGAGCAGGAACGGGCCGGACCGGGCTGACGACGCGCACCACTGGCTTGGTGCGGGGAGCAGGAACAGGCCGGACCGGGCTGGCGACGCGCACCACTGGCTTGGTGTGGGGAGCAGGAACAGGCCGGACCGGGCTGGCGACGCGCACCACTGGCTTAGTGCGGGGAGCAGGAACAGGCCGGACTGGGCTGGCGACGCGCACCCCAGGCTTGGTGCGAGGGGCAGGAACAAGCCGGGCCGGGCTGGCGACGCGCATCACAGGCTTGGTGCGAGGGACAGGAACAGGCCGGACCGTACTGGGAACACACACCACTGGCCTTGTGCGGGGATCAGGAACGGGCTGGACCGGACTGGTAACACACCCCAGTACCTCTCGCCGTGCCTCTACACTCTCCTTCCCTCTAATGACCAATGGCCCCCGTAACCTGGTGGCCTTCTCTCCTAGTCCACAATCTCGCCCTGTAGCTGCCTCCAGCAGCCCCGTCGTCCATGCCGTGTGCCCCCCCAATTTTTTTTATTGGGATTGCCTCTCGCCTGTCCGACGACGACACTGTTGGCGCCTTACCTCCTCTCTCGCCAGGGCTTTAACTTTAACTGGTGAGTTTGCAGAGAGAGCCGTTACAGACAGATAAATACAATGATGTGTCAGCGCTGCCCAGAATCGGCCATGAAACACAAAAGCACCTTTGTACTCAGGGCAGGGATTTATAGATGGGCTGCTTTGGCTTTTTGTGTACTTCATGAAGATTTCTCGGAAATGAACGGCTTGTTTTACTCCAATGTTTGTAAACAAAGTAAATGTAAACAAACACTATATAGCTCCAAAACATGGTTAAAACTATCATTGTCACGATCGTCGTAATGAGTGGACCAAGGCGCAGCGTGAAATGCGTACATATTTTATTGAGTACTATTAACAAAACAACAAAACGAAACGTGAAGTCCTCGGTCATAAACACAAACCTACACGGAACAAGATCCCACAAAAGACAAGTGCACAACAGGCTGCCTAAGTATGGTTCCCAATTAGAGAAAACGAGCGTCTGCTAAATGACTAAAAAAGTAAATAAAAATATTTGGAGACAGTAGCCAGGTAAAAAAAAAATAAAGCATGCTTTGCTGTGTTACCTTACACGGTAAGGAAACCAATATGTAATTTGTATGTCATCTAATTTGGTTGAACTATCCCTTTCACTTCCTTGGCATTTAAAGATGGTTTTCGGAGGAGCCTTTACAGTTGGATTGGTAATTATCCAACATTGAGATAAGTATCTTCTCTGTAGACCACAGTCAAGGATATTACAAACTAATAACCAGATAAATCTGTCGTGGGATGTATTTATGTGTGTGAGAGAGAGAGAGAGCGAGAGAGCGAAAGAGAGAGAGAGAGAGCGAGAGAGAGAGAGAGATTTCACCATCTGTTCTAGTGTTCGGCCCGGTTCATTTCCTGTCACTTCTGGCCCTCTGACTCCCAACTAGCTAAAGATTAATATTTTCTCCTGTATGACGCCACATGATTTAATCAGCCTATTATTAGTTAAAATATTCACATCACAGAATAGGGATTAGGCCTCCTGCATGTAGGGCTGACGAGCAGCTGATGTGTATATTGAGTTACATTTACATTTTAGTCATTTAGCAGACGCTCTTATCCAGAGCGACTTACAGTTAGTGAATACATATATATATATATATATTTTTTATACTGGCCCCCCGTGGGAAGTTATAATGCAGTTCAATTATAATACATGTAATCCAAGGCTTATCATTAAGCTATATTACCCCCTAGTAATGTGTTATAATCATATCATAAGCTGCATGGCAATAAATGTGTTCTAGCATGACAGAGTCTTTAGCAAGATGCTGGTCTACAGTTAATAAACTGTACTATCCAGCAACGGTTTTCATACTTCAACAATACAGTACTGAGTATTTGGCAAGGCCAAGAGGAAAAACCAGAGACATACAGTGCCTTGCAAAAGTATTCATCCCCCTTTGTGTTTTTCCTATTTTGTTGCATTACAACCTGTAATTTAAATGGATTTTTATTTGGATTTCATGTAATGGACATACACAAAATAGTCCAAATTGATGAAGTGAAATGAAAAAAATTCTAAAAAATAAATAACGTAAAAGTGGTGTGTGCATATGTATTCACCCCCTTTGCTATTAAGCTATTAAATAGGATCTGGTGCAACCAATTACCTTCAGAAGTCACATAATTAGTTTAATAAAGTCCACATGTGTGCAATCTAAGTGTCACATGATCTGTCACATGATCTCAGTATATATACACCTGTTCTGAAAGGTCCCAGAGTCTGCAACACCACTAAGCAAGAGGCACCACCAAGCAAGAGGCACCATGAAGACCAAGGAGCTCTCCAAACAGTTCAGGGACAAAGTTGTGGAGAAGTACAGATCAGGGTTGGGTTATAAAAAAATATCCAAAACTTTGAACATCCCACGGAGCACCATTAAATCCATTATAAAAAAATTGAAAGAATATGGCACCATAACAAACCTGACAAGAGAGGGCTGCCCACCAAAACTCACGGACCAGGCAAGGAGGGCATTAATCAGAGAGGTAACAAAGAGACCGAAGGTAACCCTGAAGGAGCTGCAAAGCTCCACAGCGGAGATTGGAGTATCTGTCCATAGGACCACTTTAAGCCGTACACTCCACAGAGCTGGGCTTTATGGAAGAGTGGCCAGAAAAAAGCCATTGCTTAAAGAAAAAAATAAGCAAACACGTTTGGTGTTCACCAAAAGGCATGTGGGAGACTCCCCAAACATATGGAAGAAGGTACTCTGGTCAGATGAGACTAAAATTGAGCTTTTTGGCCATCAAGAAAAACGCTATGTCTGGCGCAAACCCAACACCTCTCATCACCCCGAGAACACCATCCCCACAGTGAAGCATGGTGGTGGCAGCATCATGCTGTGGGGAAGTTTTTCATCGGCAGGGACTGGGAAATTGGTCAGAATTGAAGGAATGATGGATGGCGCTAAATACAGGGAAATTATTGAGGGAAACCTGTTTCAGTCTTCCAGAGATTTGAGACTGGGACGGAGGTTCACCTTCCAGCAGGACAATGACCCTAAACATACTGCTAAAGCAACACTTGAGTGGTTTAAGGGGAAACATTTAAATGTCTTGGAATGGCCTAGTCAAAGCCCAGACCTCAATCCAATTGAAAATCTGTGGTATGACTTTAAGATTGCTGTACACCAGCGGAACCCATCCAACTTGAAGGAGCTGGAGCAGTTTTGCCTTGAAGAATGGGCAAAAAATCTCAATGGCTAGATGTGCCAAGCTTATAGAGACAAACCCCAAGAGACTTGCAGCTGTAATTGCTACAAAAGGTGACTCCACTGGGGGGGGGGGGGGAGAGAATAGGTATGCACGCTCAAACCCCCCAAAAATCAATTTGAATTCCAGGTTGTAAGGCAACAAAATTGGAAAAATGCCAAGGGGGGTGAATACTTTCGCAAGCCAGTGTAGCAGTCTGTTACAAACAGTTTGGGATTGACAGTGTCCAGAAGACAAGGTGGGGATAGCTTATGGCAGTTCTAGTTACCTGGCAGCCCTTTCCCTCCCGTCCCACATGTATTCCCCTCTGGCTCTGTTACTTATACAGGACGTCTGACACACTCACGTAGTCTGCTGATATCAGGTACCAAGGCCTTGTGACCAGTCTGGAGCCTGAGGGTTGCTGGCTAACTCTATACCACTCTCTCTCTCTCACACACACATGCAGGGGCTTGCGCATGCACGCACACACAAACACAAGCTATTGTTGGACACCCTTTATCTCTCAAAGTAGGCCAGGGCTCTACAACCCTGTTCCTGGAGAGCTACCGTCCTGTAGGTTTTCACTCCAACCCTAATCCAGTGCATCCTATTCTAATAATTAGCTGGTTGATAAACTGAATCAAGTTACTTACCGCTGGGGTTGGATTGAAAAGCTATACGTGGTTATATTTCTCCAGCCCCATCTCTCAGCGTTTTACCAAAACGGGCTGGGAAGAGTTTTTTGATTGTTTCTACTGCTGATTGCCCCTTTAAAATACACTTAAGGGATAGTTCACTCACATTAGAAAATCTATTTGGAGACAGTAGCCAGGTAAAAAAATAACTTACACGGTTAGGAAACCAATATGTAATTTGTATGTCATCTAATTTGGTTGAACTATCCCTTTAACTTCCTCGGCATTTAAAGATGGTTTTCGGAGGAGCCTTTACAGTTGGATTGGTAATTCTCCAACATTGAGATAAGTGTCTTCTCTGTAGACCACAGTCAAGGATATTACAAACTAATAAACAGATACATCTGTCATGGAATGTATTGATGTGTGTGTGAGAGAGAGTGAGAGAGAGAGCGAGAGAGAGAGAGAGAGTGAGAGAGAGAGAAAGATTTCACATCTGTTCTAGTGTAGCTAGAGAGAGAGATTCTCTAGAACTGTTCTAGAGTGTAGCTCTCCAGGAAAAGGGTTGGAGAGCCCTGATATATGCATTGAATGAGCCCCTGCCCTTGAGAGAGGGCTAATTTGCCTGAAGTCCCACGACAGAGCCCAAGTTTAATTCATCTTCTTTTCATTTTCATTGCCACAAAAGAGCATTAATGCAGGTAATTATGTCCATTCTACACTGTAAAACGTATTACAGCATCCCTGCTGTAAAACAACATTACAGTATTAAACTGGCAACTCTGTGGCCAAGATAATGCTGTAAATTTACAGTGAAAATCTCCCTGAAATCTAAATGTAAGAAAAACAATACATTTGTACATAAAATACATTTATTCAAATGGTTAACAACAAATTAACAACAGATTTGACAATAGAAGTAACAACAGTTAACACATACACTGAATATACAAAACATTAAGAGCATCTGCACTTTCCATGACATAGACTGACCAGGTGAATCCAGGTGAAAGCTAGGATCCCTTATTGATGTCACTTGTTAAATCCACTTCAATCAGTGTAGATGAAGGGGAGGAGACAGGTTAAATAAATATTTGTAAGCCTTGAGACAACTGAGACATGAATTGTGTATGTGTGCCATTTAGAGGGTTAATGGCAAGACAAAAAATTTAAGTGCCTTTTGAACGGGGTATGGTAGTAGGTGCCAGGCGCACCGGTTTGTGTCAAGAACTGCAACGCTGCTGAGTTTTTCATGCTGAACAGTTTCCTGTGTGTATCAAGAATGGTCCATCACCCAAAGGACATCCAGCCAACTTGACACAACTGTAGCGAGGGGGTGCAACTTAATATTAGGAAGGTGTTCCTAATATTTGGTATACTCAGTGTATGTAACCAAATAAGAGCATCATTACAACACTATACGGATGTGCATCTTTCCCCTTCCAAGACGATTTGATACGTATATCGATACATGGCATCCGATACGATACAGGAACGATATGTTTTAGTTTTAAACAATTCATCCAATTTGGTTTGATTCGGTTCAATGCAATACGTTTCAACATTTGTTGCATAAACACATTCATTTTCCATTCTAAATTCAAATCTGTTGCTGATGGAGCTCATGAGCTGGGCCTCTGAGCTGACTGGTGTTTGTGTGTGTGTGTGTGTTTGTGTGTGTGTGTGTAAATGATGTATGTGTATGGTACAATGTAGGCACCTGATCTGAGCCAGGTGCCTACCTAGTACCATAGACATACAGTTGAAGTCGGAGGTTTACATACACCTTAGCCAAATACATTTCAACTCAGTTTTTCACAATTCCTGACATTTAATCCTAGTAAAAAGTCCCTGTCTTAGGTCAGTTAGGATCACCACTTTATTTTAAGAATGTGAAATGTCAGAATAATAGTAGAGAGAATGATTTATTTCAGCTTTTATTTCTTTAATCACATTCCCAGTGGGTCAGATGTTTACATACACTCAATTAGTATTTGGTAGCATTGCCTTTAAATTGTTTAACTTGGGTCAAACGTTTCTGGTAGCCTTCCACAAGCTTCCCACAATAAGTTGGGTGAATTTTGGCCCATTCCTCCTGACAGAGCTGGTGTAACTGAGTCAGGTTTGTAGGCCTCCTTGCTCGCACACACTTTTTCAGTTCTGCCCACAAATCTTCTATAGGATTGAGGTCAGGGCTTTGTGATGGCCACTCCAATACCTTGACTTTGTTGTCCTTAAGCCATTTTGCCACAACTTTGGAAGTGTGCTTGGGGTCATTGTCCATTTGGAAGACCCATTTGCGACTAAGCTTTAACTTCCTGACTAATGTCTTCAGATGTTGCTTCAATATATCCACATAATATTCCTTCCTCATGATGCCATCTATTTTGTGAAGTGCACCAGTCCTTCCTGCAGCAAAGCGCCCCCACAGCATGATGCTGCCACCCCCGTGCTTCACGTTTGGGATGGTGTTCTTCGGCTTGCAAGCCACCCCCTTTTTCCTCCAAACATAACAATGGTCATTATGGCCAAATATTTCTATTTTTGTTTCATCAGACCAGAGGACATTTCTCCAAAAAGTATGATCTTTGTCCCAATGTGCAGTTGCAAACTGTAGTCTGGCTTTTTTATGGCGGTTTTGGAGCAGTGGCTTCTTCCTTGCTGAGCGGCCTTTCAGGTTATGTCGATATAGGACTCGTTTTACTGTGGATATAGATACTTTTGTACCTGTTTCCTCCAGCATCTTCACAAGGTCCTTTGCTGTTGTTCTGGGATTGATTTGGACTTTTCGCACCAAAGTACGTTCATCTCCAGGAGACAGAACACGTCTCCTTCCTGAGCGGTATGACGGCTGCGTGGTCCCATGGTGTTTATACTTGCGTACTATTGTTTGTACAGATGAACGTGGTACCTTCAGGCGTTTGGAAATTGCTCCCAAGGATGAACCAGACTTGTGGAGGTCTACAATTTTTTTGGCTGATTTCTTTTGATTTTCCCAAGCAAAGAGGCACTGAGTTTGAAGGTAGGCCTTGAAATACATCCACAGGTACACATCCAATTGACTCAAATGATGTCAATTAGCTTATCAGAAGCTTCTAAAGCCATGACATCATTTTCTGGAATTTTCCAAGCTGTTTAAAGGCACAGTCAACTTAGTGTATGTTAACTTCTGACCGACTGGAATTGTGATACAGTGAATTATAAGTGAAATAATCCGTCTGTAAACAATTGTTGGAAAGATTACTTGTGTCATGCACAAAGTAGATGTCCTAACCGACTTGCCAAAACTATAGTTTGTTAACAAGACATTTGTGGAGTGGTTTAAAAACTCCAACCTAATTGTATGTAAACTTCCGACTTCAACTGTAGCTTGTAGTCTTGCAATTTTGGAGAAGCTATTTTTCAACATAGAAATGCACCTTTATAACAAGGACTGCGTGCCTCTATCATTGCATTTGCAGACTAATGTAAGCCTACTATTCCTAATGTGATGAGTAGATTGGATAGTGATAATTGAGGCTATTAATAAGCGTGTAGTGGTATAGGGATAAAGGTTAAATCAGAAATCAGCAGAATATTTTTTTATACAATGGTAGCCTAGGCCTACACTACTGACACTGACAACAGATCAAGAAAAATGACCTTGTCTTGAATGCAACCACGTAATGTAGGCCTATGAAAAAGAGGTCCTGGCTAAAAGGGATCCAGCTTTTGTCAAATTCTCAAAATATATATTTTTAGCATTTTAGTTAACCCTAACACTTTTCCTAACCGTAACCTAATTCTCCGAACCTGCTACCTATATTCTCCTAATCTGCTACGAAATGCCAAATATGACGTTAATTTGACAAAGCTGGATCCCTTCTAGCCATGACCATGAAAAGGGGAGACACAAATTGTACAATATGACGTCCGTATAGCCTGGAGGACATTATTGTCCCCCATAAAAACTCCAGTGGTTATTTTATATTTTAGTCATTTAGCAGACACTCTTATCCAGAGCGACTTACAGTTAGTGAGTGCATACCTTTTCATACTGGCCCCCCGTGGGAATCGAACCCACAACCCTGGCATTGCAAGCGCCATGCTCTACCAACTGAGCTACACGGGACCATCATATGATAACCCAGTGATAATTTGTTGAGAACTTTATTCATAAGAGGAGGGAAAACGTATGGACAGTACAGCATAGGACAAAGGCCTCAATGGGATAGGACAACCTGCTGTGTTGGCTATTGGTTGTTCCAGCCCAATAATAGATTGAATCTTTATATGACACTAAAACGCCTGAAATAATTAAACACAACCAAACAAGTAAGTGCCCTGATGGTATAGGTGACCTGAAGAAATTATATTCAAACATCAGGTGGGCTTTTCATTTGTTTATGTACTACTGTAGGTTCACCAGCTGACCTCTATCAAGACACCCATGTCGACTGGATTCCCACTGTGAAGATGAGCAGTGCTGCAGCAGCATCAGTTTCTACTTCTACTACTTTGTCCTTTTCCAGATATGAAAGGATACATCCCTCAGTTATACGAGGTGGTTGTTATATGCTGTGCTTTGGTCAATCTGAATGAGTAGATCACCATTTGAGTAGATCACCTTCACCTTGTCATCATGACGAAAGTGCCCCCTTAAACCGTATGAATATATGAAATGTAATTTGGAACGTGTAAAAGATTATTGTTTATGATATTGTAAACATACTGTAGTTTAATAATAGGCTATATTGTTGTATGGGGGTATTATTAAAGTATTTTGTCATCTCTGCTTTTCCTAGCCCCATTAAATAAAAAGTATTTCTTATAGTCCAACTATTTTTTTTCTTTACAATTTAAACACATTTAGCATAGACAATGTAATTGTTATGGTAGTCTTAGGCAAACCGTCTTCATTATCACAGTGGAACCTGCAAGTGCCACTCAGACCTGGCAGTATCTGGCATTGGACTTGGTAGTAGTAGTTGTGTGCATTACACTCAAGTTAGACAGCCCTGAATATTATGTTGCTATATCTCTCGGTCCTCAGTTTTTCTCGCTAGGGACTGGAACTGGATAATAGTTTCATAATGTCCTCCCACAAAGTTACCTGCCCTATCCAGAGTAGTCTACTCTCCCTTCTCTGACAGCTGGAAGTGTTAGCTAATCCTTTCACCCTCTTCCATGGCTGTTAGCTAGCTACCTGCCTAGCTACAAATGCATTTGGATACATCAAGATAGCTAACTAGCTAATATGAAGTTAGCAAACTGGTGATATGTAATTCATGTAGCAAGCTATACAGTATGTAAAGTTAGCTAACTAGCGAACATTACGTTAGCAGCTCATTTGAGTTAGCCTGCACATTAAGTTTCTGTAGCAAGCTAGCTAGCTAATAATACATCGTTGTTGATCACTTTCAAAATATATTTACTTACTCGAATAGATTCTTCCACTGCCTCTGTTTTCTGGGTCCTTAGAAAAACTAAATCATGGGCAATCTTCCCAAAGTTTCCGGTGGTAGCTAAATGCAGCCAGCCATGTGGACGACTTCCAACAGACTGAGTTTGGTCTTCCAACATGGTGCTTGGTGCGGTTGCTAGGTGATTATAGATGCAACTGCAAGCCCTCTATTATACAATTTTTACATTTTAGTCATTTAGCAGACGCTCTTATCCAGAGCAACTTTACAGTTAGTGCATACATTTTTTTTTTCTTCTTCATACTGGCCCCCACGTGGGAATCGAACCCACCACCCTGGCGTTGCAAGCGCCATGCTCTACCAACTGAGCTACACGGGGCATTATGAAGGCTCATACATGCTTATAACATGTTATAGAGCAATATACCTGCAGGCTTTAAGTAAAGTGTTAAAGAAAAATGTTAAAGAAAAAAGATATGACAGCAGTGTTACCAACATCTCTAATCGAAACACAGAGGGAGCTGCACTGGTGCCGTTGTTGTGCCTAATCGCAAAAAATAATCAGTATAGATGATGACTGCATATGGTTTTGAGGTAATGTCATTAACTTATCCCAGGTGTTAATGATATGCAGATTGGAAATCAGTCATCCCTACAGCCCTGCAGGACCAGTTGGGAAATGCCTTAAAATATTTGGGTTGCATATAAAAATAAAAATATATTCTATAGAGCAAGGTAGTTCAGGAACACAGTTTGCCAGTTATGGATTGTGTCAGTATTCACAGTAAATACAATAAAAAATGTTCACATGGGGAATGGATTACCAAGATTTTTGATTAATGTCGGAAATCTGCACAGCTCTGTTTCGTTAAACTCTCCAATGACAGTCTACGGACTACCAGTACTTCTGAGGTGGACGGGGGTACGTGAGAGCTTTGTGAAGCGGCTCGCTCACGAATCCCGTAGAAGAAGGGATCATTGATTTTTCCTTGGATAACAAGCCTTCACCGACTTTAGTGCCAGCCAGAGTTCTGTAGCTTCCTCTCCCGAATGGTCACCCATCCCAATATCTGACTTCCACTCAAAATGCTAAATGCCTTTGCACAGTTCTTCGAAAATCATTGGAGAGACAAAACAACTCAAAACACTCACAATGCTATAGTAGTACTACAGTATAATAGGTTTTTGGTTAATCTGTGAAAATCCTGGGTCTGAGTGGGGCATAGACTTGCCTACCCCCATGAAATCTGTCTCACCTTTGACTGCTGAGCAAATGGATTGAACCAAGTTCTCATGCTGGCCTTGTTTTGGAAGGGAGGAGAAAGCGATGGAACAATGACCATTTCGATCTAGTGTAGTAGCTTACAGACAACACCTTTCTATAAAATATGTAAATATTGAAGAGCAGAGCTGTTGCATTTCAAAAGCCATTTGTAACTTTCAATGCTCCCAGTACTTACAGTACTTGGTTTTGGATATTGAACCACCACACGGGTCGTTTAAAGTACATGACCTTCAGTGGAGGCAATGCACAGAAACATATTACTCTGCTTACTAGGGTTGGGAATTGGCAGGGGCCTCACAATTTATATTTGATCACAATAATTAGGTTACGATTCAAAACATATTAGAATTCTATATGTATCACAATTCTATATGTATTGCGATTTGATACTGCAATTTGATATTCCAAACATAGTGCTCACTGTATATCTGCTGCAGAGGGACAGAAGAGAGCCATGAGAAAACAAATGTTGATAAGTAATGGAATTAAAAGTGCTGACAACATGTTATCTCACCATTGAAAAATATATGTAAAAAAATAATCAGATGGAAAACAAGCTATAGGATGAGAAATACCAGAGTTTTGGCGCAGGTAAGCCAACTAGCGCTATAACTAGCAAAAATTATAATATATTCAGAATCGATTAATTGAGTGATTCTCTCTAACTGGCACTGAAATACAAATATTCCAGCCCCAATATGACATGGTACTAGTTGGTCGGGGGCCAGTTGCACCGGTTGGGCATAAAAATAGTTGGTAACAAAAAAATACAGCAGTACGATTATTATGTGAAAACTGACACGTTTGAGAAGGAGCATCCAAATCCTTGGAGTCATAATACAGCCATAGAGTTTTATTTGAGATCTTGCTCTAATCTCATTGTCTCATGCATGGAAACATATACACATATATTTTGATCCGAGTAAGACAAATATGAGCTTATATGTGATTGTTTCTCCTGAGCAGAATTTGAGAAATATGAGAAAATGCTCTTAGTCAAATGTTGGTGTTAAAGAGAGCTCATTTGTGTCTAGAAGAAACAAAGGCAAATAAGATTAGCTCTTCTTGGATTTTGCTTTCCTATGGGTACCAAGCAGAAATTATAATATATTTAGAATAGATTCAGAACCATGAAAAATAGAATTGCGATTCCACCCATACTGCTTATGCATACCCACATGTGTTACCTGATGGGAATCTGGACCATACAAGGTTGCCCACTATGCCCAGTTTACTTTTTTTCATGCGACTAACTCTCCAGCTCTACTTTAAAAGCACTCACAATCTTTTAGTAGATGAATCAAGGCTTTTGTCAACAGACTGCAGGGGATTGCTCTCCTACAGGCAGGTGACTGTCATCTATCTGTTTCCTGGTCTGCCCAACAGCAGCCATAAATAATTCAAAGGCATGTGGATTGGGAATACGTGTCAAAAACAGTATGAGCGCTACACTGTGGCGGCTGCTCAGTTCTTACATCAAGTCATTACACATTAATGAGGCCCAAGGCTCCAACCCTGCTCATTTTTTATTAATTTTTTTATTTAACCTTTATTTAACCAGGTAAGCCAGTTGAGAACAGGTTCTCATTTACAACTGCGACCTGGCCAAGATAAAGCAAAGCAGTGCAATAAAAACAACACAGAGTTACATATGGGGTAAAAAACATAACGTCAAAAATACAACAGAAAATATATATACAGTGTGTGCAAATGTAGCAAGTTATGGAGGTAAGGCAATAAATAGGCTATAGTGCAAAATAATTACAATAGTATTAACACTGGAATGCTAGATGTGCAAGAGATTATGTGCAAATAGAGATACTGGGGTGCAAAAGAGCAAAATAAATAACAATATAGGGATGAGGTAGTTGGGTGGGCTAATTTCAGATGGGCTGTGTACAGGTGCAGTGATCGGTAAGGTGCTCTGACAACTGATGCTTAAAGTTATTGAGGGAGATAAGAGTCTCCAGCTTCAGAGATTTTTGCAATTCGTTCCAGTCATTGGCAGCAGAGAACTGGAAGGAATGGCGGCCAAAGGAGGTGTTGGCTTTGGGAATGACCAGTGAGATATACCTGCTGGAGCGCAGACTACGGGTGGGTGCTGCTATGGTGACCAATGAGCTAAGATAAGGCGGGATTTGCCTAGCAGTGATTTATAGATGGCCTGGAGCCAGTGGGTTTGACGACGAACATGTAGTGAGGACCAGCCAACAAGAGCGTACAGGTCACAGTGGTGGGTAGTGTATGGGGCTTTGGAGACAAAACGGATGGCACTGTGATAGACTACATCCAATTTGCTGAGTAGAGTGTTGGAGGCTATTTTGTAAATGACATCGCCGAAGTCAAGGATCGGTAGGATAGTCAGTTTTACGAGGGCATGTTTGGCAGCATGAGTGAAGGAGGCTTTGTTGCGAAATAGGGAAGCCGATTCTAGATTTAACTTTGGATTGGAGATTCTTAATGTGAGTCTGGAAGTTGAGTTTACAGTCTAACCAGACACCTAGGTATTTGTAGTTGTCCACATACTCTAGGTCAGACCCGTCGAGAGTGGTGATTCTAGTCGGGTGGGCGGGTGCCAGCAGCGTTCGATTGAAAAGCATGCATTTAGTTTTACTAGTGTTTAAGAGCAGTTGGAGGCTACTGAAGGAGTGTTGTATGGCATTGAAGCTCGTTTGGAGGTTTGTTAACACAGTGTCCAATGAAGGGCCAGATGTATACAAAATGGTGTCGTCTGCGTAGAGGTGGATCTGAGAGTCACCAGCAGCAAGAGCTGTTCTTTGAAAGCCCTGTTTTTTTGTATTTTGTTTTTATGAGCGCGAATAACAATGTTCCCAGCTTTTAGGTTTTTGGGAGGGCGGCGGTGTTTGTGGAGACGATTTTTAAGCTGGGCACTTATTTGGAGGTCTCGTATTATTTTGGGATGAATTTTAATCTACATATGAAGAGTTTCATTCCAAAACGCTATATATCCATTTTCAGAAATGTTGGTAAATTAGCTTTTTTTGTTTATAGAAATTATGAAAGAGATTGTACATGTTCAATGACAGTCATGTATTTGTTTAAAATCTATCACTTGATGGTTTCATTTAAGAGAGAGTCTACAACTTGGAGTCCACCTGTGGTAAATTCAATTGATTGGACTTGATTTGGAAAGGCACACACCTGTCTATATGAGGTCCCACAGTTGACAGTGCATGTCAGAGCAAAAACCAAGCCATGAGGTCGAAGAAATTGTCCGTAGAGCTCCGAGACAGGATTGTGTCGAGACACAGATCTGGGGAAGGGTACCAAAAAATTTCTGCAGCATTGAAGGTCCCCAAGAACACAGTGGCCTGCATCATTCTTAAATGGAAGACGTTTGGAACCACCCACTCTTCCTAGAGCTGGCCGCCCAGCCAAACTGAGCAATCGGGGGAGAAGGGTCTTGGTTAGGGAGGTGACCAAGAACCCGATGGTCACTCTGAGAGAGCTCCAGAGTTCCTCTGTGGAGATGGGAGAACCTTCCTGAAGGACAATCATCTCTGCAGCACTCCACCAATCAAGTCTTTATGGTAGAGTGGCCAGCCGGAAGCCACTCCTCAGTAAAAGGCACATGACAGCCCACTTGGAGTTTTCCAAATGCACCTAAAGGACTCTCAGACCATGAGAAACAAGATTCTCTGGTGTGATGAAACCAAGATTGAACTATTTGGCCTGAATGCCAAGCGTCACGTGTGGAGGAAACCTGCACTATCCCTACGGTGAAGCATGGTGGTGGAAGCATCATGCTGTGGGGATGTTTTTCAGCGGCAGGGTCTGGGAGATTGGTCAGGATCGAGGGAAAGACGAACGGAGCAAAGTACAGAGAGATCCTTGATGAAAGCCTGCTCCAGAGCGCTCAGGACCTCAGACTGGGGTGAAAGTTCACCTTCCAACAGGACAACGACACTAAGCACACAGCCAAGACAACGCAGGAGTGACTTCGGGACAAGTTTCTGAATTGTCCTTGAGTCGCCCAGCCAGAGCCCGGACTTGAACCCGATCTAACATCTCTGGAGAGACCTGAAAATAGCTCTGCAGCGATGCTCCCCATCCAACCTGACAGAGCTTGAGAGGATCTGCAGATACAATACCCCAAAATGACAAAGCGAAAACACGTTATTCAACATTTTTGCTAAATTATAACAAATAAAAAACTGAAATATCACATTTACATAAGTATTCAGACCCTTTACTCAGTACTTTGATGAAGCACCTTTGGCAGCGATTACAGCCTCAAGTCTTCTTGGGTGTGACGCTACAAGCTTGCCTCACCTTTATTTGGGGAGTTCTCCCATTCTTCTCTGCAGATCCTCTCAAGCTCTGTCAGGTTGGATGGGGAGCGTTTCAGCACAGCTATTTTCAGGTCTCTCCAGAGATGTTGGAGTGCTGCTTAGATGGTTGTCCTTCTGGAAGCTTCTCCCATCTCCACAGAGGAACTCTGGAGCTCTGTCAGAGTGACCAGCGTTTTCTTGGTCACCTCCCTGACCAAGGCCCTTTTTCCCCGATTGCTCAGTTTGGCTGGGCGGCCTAGGTAAAGTATTGGTGGTTCCAAACTTCTTCCATTTAATAATGATGGAGGCCACTGTGTTCTTGGGGACCTTCAAAGCTTCAGAATTTTTTTGGTACCCTTCCCCAGATCTGTGCCTCAACACAATTCTGTCTCGGAGCACTACGGACAATTCTTTCGACCTCATGGCTTAGTTTTTGCTCTGACATGTACTGTCAACTGTGGGACCTTATATAGACACGTGTGCCTTTCCAAATCATGTCCAATCAATTGAATTTACCACAGGTGGACTCCAATCAAGTTGTAGAAACATCTATAGGATGCTCAATGGAAACATGATGCACCTTAGCTCAATTTCGTGTCTCATATCAAAGGGTCTGAATGCTTATGTAAATAAGGTATTTAAAAATATAAAAAATTAAACATTTGCAAACATTTCTAATAACCTGTTTTTGCTTGCTCATTATGGGGTATTGTGTGTAGTTTGATGAGGAACATTTTATAATAAGGCTGTAACGTAACAAAATGTGGAAAAGGTCAAGGGGTCTGAATACTTTCCGAATGCACTGTATACTGTCTATTTGCAACTCATGATCTTTGGTCAAATTCCTGTTACATGTAAATGTACTTGGCGAATAAAGGTGATTCTGATTAATTTCACCTTGTGGTGAAATATGACAACCTTTACATAATTTTGATCATCCAGTAGGTATTCATTATATTGTACATAACATTTTCAGAGGTGTTAAGGGGTGTTTTGGGGCTATATGTTGTCTACCGAAACAGTAGATTTTTTAATAGGTTGCGATAATGTTTTGTCAATAATAATTACATATTGTATCCCACTGCTTCCACCAAATTTCATACAGGAGGGCATTAAATGCTGACCCCCAAGTGGAGATATGCACACCATAATTAAAAGGGCCAGCCATGCCTTACAGTTTCTCTGTTGCTGCAGTTATGGACTGTTATGGTGTTTTCTTTGGAGATTGTGTTGCTTTATTAGCCTACAACGGACACTCATCTAGACAGACATTTCAAATTCATTGAACTGTAGCAACAACTACAGTGTGGCTTATCATGGATTCCCCAACTGTTACTGTTGTATATTTAAGCAATAAGGCTTGAGGGGGTGTGGTATATGGCCAATATACCACGGCTAAGGGCTGTTCTTATGTAGGACGCAACGCGGAGTGCCTGGACACAGCCTTTAGCCATGGTATATTGGCCATATATCACAAACCCCCAAGGTGCCTTATTGCTATTATAAACTGGTTACCCAATAAATTAGTGGGAGTTACAGTTTTTCTCCATTGGTTTGGCTCATTTCTTGAAACAGAAATTACATTCTCAAAACTCTAAGATCATTTGGCAAAACAGTCTTACAGTTCAGCACAACACTATAGCTCACTTGCAAAAGCTCATATCTCTCCTAAAACTGTTCACTCATGCTTCAAAACTAAATTCCTTTCCCATATAAGGAGTCAGTGCCACGAAAATGGCAAAGATCCTTCTCAATTGCTTTGGCTCATTTCTTGAAACAGACCGGACGTTCTCAACACTCTTGGTGCTTTAGCCAAAATAACGTGGATGGTTCGGCACAACACCATGGTTCACCTGCAAAAGCTCATACCTCTCCCAAAACAGTTCACGCATGTCAAAACTAAATTTCCTTCTCATTTAAACAGTCAGTGCCCCCAAAATGCTTCGTCCCTTTGGCATTGTGTAAGCACTGCAAGTCAAAATGTTTAGATGTTTTGTCACTATGGCAGAGGACCATTGAAATATCCCTCATGTCCACCTTTCAGTCTTAGCCCAGTCCTTCATTGACAATGGTTACTGTACTGTTTTTTGTCTAGCTAACAGAATACAATTGTGTATAAAACTGAAAAAAATTAATAGGATTTTAGGGTAAGAGTAGCCTCCAAGGTTTGACATCACACATTGCACTCATACTGCCAAGGAAATTGTAACCATTATCATTCACACACATAAAGTAACTTCCATACATCAGAGTAAAAAGAAAATGTATACAGCATAATATACTGTAATATAAACACACAAACAAAAAACAATGAAAATTATATGCAGCCTACAGTGCTGTAAATAAAGCTGGAGTTTCACAACTAACAGTTCTTCACTGGTCGCTGTCCTCACCCTCCTGGCCATCCACACGCTGCTGTCTGTCTGGCCACAGATTCTCGTCCACATCACAGCGTATATTCTCCCTTGCGATGCAACGAGGGAAGAAACGGCGTGCATGTCGCAACCATCCCCTACACTGATCTCCTGTAATATCCTCACACGCAGCGTCCATTGCATGGAGCAGGGACCTCTGATCTTGAGCCCGATGCTCATACACTCTCCACCTCCAAGCGGAGAAATACTCCTCAATAGGATTGAGGAAAGGAGAGTAAGGTGGTAGGAACACCATGACCATCCTTGGATGAGTAGTGAACCAGGCCCTGATGAGCGGGCCACGGTGGAAATTCACATTGTCCCATACAATGACATATTGTGGTAGGTGAGGCCCTCACGAGACCGCTCTCATTTTCAGGGATCAAATCAACATGAAGGCGGTCCAAGAAGATGAGGAGCTTCTGTGTATTGTATGGGCCAAGACTGGGGATGTGAGTGGCCACACCATTCTCCGATATGGCAGCACACATAGTTATATTGCCCCCTCGCTGGCCTGGGACATCCACCATGGCCCGGTGGCCAATAATATTACGGCCACGTCTTCGGCCCTTGGCCAGGTTGAAGCCAGCTTCATCCACAAACACGAGGATGTGATGGGTCTCGTTTCCTTCCAATGCCATTATTCTCTACAATAGCGTAAAAAAAGAAAACATCAAATCAGTCATACAGAAGAGTCATACACTACAGTTACAGACAATTACATAGGAATGTTCTATGTTCTCCACAAGTTCAATATACTACTGGCCACTACTCCAGTGGTTCCAAACCTGGGGTACATGTACCCCTATGCAGAGGTACTACAGGGGGTATTTGACAGAAAGGGGAGGGGGAAATCATCAATGACTAGACTTACTGAAATGTTACAGTAAAACCCACAGTATTAGATAGATTTACATGGGAGGCACTAATTGCAGCTCTTTGACCCCTTTTCTTATTGTATGTTATATTCTTCAAAATAAGGATTATAATGATAATTGCATCATACAGTAAGCTGCAGTTTTTAGGCGAAATGTTGAAGTCAGATGAATCAAATACTTCCATACCTGGATTACCTGGATACACAAATCAGGTAAAGTGGGTACTGAAGCCAAAAAAGTTTGGGAACCACTGCTTAATTGTAAAAATGTTATAATGATGGACAACCAGTAACTGACTTACATGTACATACTGGTACCGCAGCTCTTTCACTCTGTCAGAGTTCCTCTCAAATGGTACCCTGTAAATTTGCTTCATTGTCATCTGATGCTTCTTCAATATCCGGTCTATTGTGGAGATGCTTATAGAGTTGACATTTTGGAATATGGCATTGTCTTGTAGGATTGCAGCGCGGATCTGTCTCAATGTGATGGCATTATTTGCCATCACCATGTTACAGATCTCTTGTTCTTGTTGTTCATTGAGAAGTTTTCCTCTGCCACCTGTGCAAGGTTGTCGTCCAATCCTAGATATAGAAGTCAAAGGACAACACTCCATTCGTAATGTATACCTTATGTATTCCTTACAGAATGAGTTACCTATGTAATTGTATTGTTGTTTTACTTACAGTAACTTTACCACAATTCTAATGCATCACTGCACAGTGACTGGAATACTACTGTAAACTGTATCATCAATACTGTAGAAAATAAACTATTCCATAGTTTATTTTCTCCAATGTTTTTCTTGTCATTTTTAGTATCATAACATCCCATTGAGGTAAGATATTACTGTAGGCCTATCACACACACACACTAAATGAATAGGTAAATATGTAAATAAATATATTTATTGCTCTATGCACAGTGTCCTGTCCTATACAACATATAATTCCATCATTGACTGACTACATACCTGTTTTCCCTGCGAAAGGTTTGGATGATGGAGGAGACTGTTGAGCGAGGCACATTAGGCTGCACTCGGCGACCTGCCTCCGCCATTGTGAGGCCATGGTTGATGACATGGTCTATAATTGTGGCCCGAATTTCATCCGGGACAGCATGGTGTCTTCGTGCTCCTCGGCCTCTTCCCCCTATTCCACCACCACGCACCCTTACTCCTCCTCCTCCTCTTCTTCTTCTTCCTCTTCCTCGAGCAGGCAGTTGCCCTTGTTCATTTACTTGGCCAGGTGCCTCCATGTTCAGAAATTGTACTGGTCCTGCATGGTCAAGCTCTTTACATACATGTTTGGCAGCATTCACAGTCATGGACAGCACCTGTCAGGTAACTAAACATACTGTTTGATTGGTCATCTGAGATGTGTGAAACTCCTCCTTCGTTAGTCAAGTTCTAGTTTCACCTGACTGTCAATTGCTGTAATAAATTTATCAAATGTTCCAAGGGATTCATATATGGTATTCATGGTATTATGTTCTTGACTAATTTTGACAATTGAACAGACTATTGTGCATGTGATGACTTATACAATGAAATGACGCTGACACGTTTTGGAGCGAACAACCATTAGACTGAGAATCAACAATCAGTTTAGATCAACAAGATCTATTCACTTGGAAATTGTGCTAAATGTAGGCTACCTGTACTTAATCATTTGCAAAGATGTACTGAGACATTGAGACATGTACTTAGACATTTGCAATTTGATGAAATGAATGAGAAATTCAATTCTGTTGTGAACAATTGCCAAGTGGTTTGGAGGTTTGTCCATGTAGTTTTGAGAATGTAATTTCTGTTTCAAGAAATGAGCCAAACCAATGGAGAAAAACTGTAATATAGAGTGTGCGACTCTCTTTATTTATTTTCATAGTTACAGTTTATTCGCTGTTAGTCACCACCTCTACACTAAATCATTTTCTCTGGGTGTGCGCCAGCTCATGCTTTTTATTAGACCAACGTAAAAATATATATTTTTATATATACAGCTCAGTGGTGATAACAAAGTGCAGTGTTTGTGAGTTAAATACACTGGCATAAAGTAAGGACAAAATAAACTTGCTCGCGCAAACTCGGGATACTTGTTTACATCAAGATGAACCTATTAAATGGAACAAAAATATAAACTCAACATGCAACAATTTCTAAGATTTTACTGAGTTACAGTTCATATACAGTACCAGTCAAAAGTTTGGACACACCTACTCATTCAATGATTTTTCTTTATTTTTACTATTTTCTACATTGTAGAATAATATTGAAGACATAAAAACTATGAAATATCACATATGGAATCATGTAGTAACCCAAAATGTGTTAAACAAATAAAAATATATTTTATATTTGAGATTCTTCAAAAAGCCACCCTTTGCCTTGATGACAGCTTTGCACACTCTTGGCATTCTCTCAACCAGCTTCACCTGGAATGCTTTTCCAACAGTCTTGAAGGAGTTCCCACATATGCTGAGCACTTGTTGGCTGCTTTTCCTTCACTCTGCGGTCCGACTCATCCCAAACCATCTCAATTGGGTTGAGGTCGGGGGATTGTGGAGGCCAAGTTATCTGATGCAGCACTCCATCACTCTCCTTCTTGGTAAAAAAAACCTTACACAGCCTGGAGGTGTGTTGGGTCATTGTCCTGTTGAAAAACTAAGGATTGTCCCACTAAGCCCAAACCAGATGAGATGGCGTATCGCTGCAGAATGCTGTGGTAGCCATGCTGGTTGTGTGCCTTGAATTCTAAATAAATCACAGACAATGTCACCAGCAAGTCTCTTCTTTTTCTTGGTGTCCTTTATTAGTGGTTTCTTTGCAATAATTCGACCATGAAAGCTCCTCTGAACAGTTGATGTTGAGATGTGTCTGTTACTTGAACTCTGTGAAGCATTTATTTGGGCTGCAATTTCTGAGGCTGGTAACTCTAATGAACTTATCCTCTGCAGCAGAGGTAACTCTGGGTCTTCCATTCCTGTGGCGGTCCTCATGAGAGCCAGTTTTATCATAGCGCTTGATGGTTTTCCGGATTGACTGACCTTCATGTCTTAAAGTAATGATGGGACTGTCGTTTCTCTTTGCTTATTTGAGCTGTTCTTGCCATAATATGGACTTGGTCTTTTACCAAATAGGGCTAGCTTCTGTATACCCCCCCTAGCTTGTCACAACACAACTGATTGGCTCAAACGCATTAAGAAGGAAAGACATTCCACAAAGTAACTTTTAAGAAGGCACACCTGTTAATTGAAATGCACTCCAGGTGACTACCTCATGAAGCTGGTTGAGAGAATGCCAAGAGCGTGCAAAGCTGTCATCAAGGCAAAGGGTGGCTATTTGAAGAATCTCAAATATATAATATATTTGGATTTGTTTAAGACTTTTTTGGGTACTACATGATTCATATATGTTATTTCATAGTTTTAATGACTTCACTATTATTCTACAATGTAAAAAAAAAATAGAAAAACCCTTGAATGAGTAGGTGTGTCCAAACTTTTGACTGATAGTGTAAGTAAATCAGTCTATTGAAATAAATTAATTAGGCCATAATTTACATTTTTACATTATAGTCATTTAGCAGACGCTCTTATCCAGAGCGACTTACAGTTAGTGAGTGCATACATTTTCATACTGGTTACCCATCTAATCGGTGGTGATAGTGTTTCCTAGCCTCAGTGCAGTGGGCAGCTGGGAGGAGGTGCTCTTATTCTCCATGGACTTTACAGTGTCCCAAAACTTTTTGGAGTTAGTGCTACAGGAAAAAGCTAGCCTTTGTTTTCCTAACTGCTTGTGTATATTGGTTCCTAACTTCCCTGAAAAGTTGCATATCGCGGGGGCTATTCGATGCTAATGCAGTACGCCACAGGATGTTTTTGTGCTGGTCAAGGGCAGTCAAGTCTGAGGAGAACCTGGGGCTATATCTGTTCTTAGTTCTGTATTTTTTGAATGGGGCATGTTTATTTAATATTGATAGGAAATTACTTTTAAAGAACAACCAGGCATCCTCTACTGACGGAATGAGATCGATATCCATCCAGGATACCTGGGCCAGGTCAATTAGGAAGGCCTGCTCGCTAAAGTGTTTTAGGGAGCGTTTGACAGTGATGAGGGGTGGTCGTTTGACCGCGGACCCGTTACGGACGCAGGCAATAAGGCAGTGATTGCTGAGATCCTGGTTGAAGCGGAGGTGTATTTAGAGGGTAAGTTAGTCAGGATGATATCTATCCAAGATGGCGTAGCAGTGCGGTCGCTTTTATTCATTGTCCTTGTGTAAATATCCCGTTTCTTGTTTTTTTTGTCTATTTTTGTATATATTTCTCAATTTTTACTTTTCATTCTTGAACTAAATATACTTTCCTGCAACCCGCCTCACCCAACGTGGAAAATATTCTATTATTTCTTTATAACTTTCATCAAGAACCTTAAGCCGATAGCTAGTGTAGCTGCAACTGAATGGCTACTTGCTATTAGTCACCGTTAGCGTCTTCACCACTGTCCGTGGCCTACACTATCCACCAGCCAGCTCTAGCTCTAGCCTGGACAATTCGTCGGCCAGTCTGCACAGCGTGCTATCGACCCAGAGCTTATTGGACTTTCTGCCGGAATCACTGGACCCTAGCGCCGGATCATCGCAACCAGCTAGCTAGCTGCAACCTGTTGTTGGCTAATTACCATTGCCCTGTAGCAAGCACCAGTTAGCCTTGAGCTAGCCTCAGGCCCATCTCCCGGCTATCTACCTCTCTGTCAACCGGACGGGACTTCCTAGTGTTGACACTGAGCCCCGCCGATCCAACACGACTGGTTTGCCGACTAAATAGTCTGATGTGGTTTCAACAGGCTTCCCGTTGCGACGACCACGAAGATCCATCTGCCAGCCCCGGCCCGCTAGAACACGCAAACTACAACTGTGCTCCCTGCTAGCTGTGCTGAAGCACAAATTTGAACTGCTCTCGGACTCACATATTGCTGTTCACTGGACCTTATGATCACTCAGCTGCACAGCTGATGCCTGCTGGACTGTTCCTTTACACGGTACCCAGTCCTGTTTATTCTGTTTAGCCTTAGCCCAAACGTTATCGCTATTTCCAGTTGTTGTCTTAGCTCTTTCTAATAACACCTGTGACTGCTTTATGCCTCTCTCCCATGTCAATTATGCCTTGCCTATTGCTGTTTGGGTTAGTTCTTATTATACAATTTCACTGTAGAACCCCTAGTCCCTCTCAAACTGCCTCAAATAGTTCCTTTGTTCCACTCCCCATACACGCCGAGACCGGCTCAATCGGTGCCTCCAGTGACGCTATCTCTTTCATTGTTACCCAACGCTTAGGGTTACCTGAACTGTACTCATATCCTTCCATATCCTTTTCTGTACATAATGCCCTGAATCTTTTCTACAACGCCCGGAGAACTGCCCCCTTTATTCTACAGTGAGGGAAAAAAGTATTTGATCCCCTGCTGATTTTGTACGTTTGCCCACTGACAAAGACATGATCAGTCTATCATTGTAATGGAAGGTTTATTTGAACAGTGAGAGACAGAATAATAACAAAAAAATCCAGAAAAACGCATGTCAAAAATGTTATAAATTGATTTACATTTTAATGAGGGAAATAAGTATTTGACCCCTCTGCAAAACATGACTTAGTAATTGGTGGCAAAACCCTTGTTGGCAATCACAGAGGTCAGACGTTTATTGTAGTTGGCCACCAGGTTTGCACACATCTCAGGAGGGATTTTGTTCCACTCCTCTTTGCAGATCTTCTCCAAGTCATTAAGGTTTCGAGGCTGACGTTTGGCAACTCGAACCTTCAGCTCCCTCCACAGATTTTCTATGGGATTAAGGTCTGGAGACTGGCTAGGCCACTCCAGGACCTTAATGTGCTTCTTCTTGAGCCACTCCTTTGTTGCCTTGGCCGTGTGTTTTGGGACATAGTCATGCTGGAATAACCATCCACGACCCATTTTCAATGCCCTGGCTGAGGAACATGGCCCCGTCCATCGTCCCTTTGATGCGGTGAAGTTGTCCTGTCCCCTTAGCAGAAAAACACCCCCAAAGCATAATGTTTCCACCTCCATGTTTGACGGTGGGGATGGTGTTCTTGGGGTCATAGGCAGCATTCCTCCTCCTCCAAACACAGCGAGTTGAGTTGATGCCAAAGAGCTCCATTTTGGTCTCATCTGACCACAACACTTTCATCCAGTTCTCCTCTGAATCATTCAGATGTTCATTGGCAAACTTCAGACGGCCCTGTATATGTGCTTTCTTGAGCAGGGGGACCTTGCGGGCGCTGCAGGATTTCAGTCCTTCACGGCGTAGTGTGTTACCAATTGTTTTCTTGGTGACTATGGTCCCAGCTGCCTTGAGATCATTGACAAGATCCTCCCGTGTAGTTCTGGGCTGATTCCTCACCGTTCTCATGATCATTGCAACTCCACGAGGTGAGATCTTGCATGGAGCCCCAGGCCGAGGGAGATTGACAGTTCTTTTGTGTTTCTTCCATTTGCGAATAATCGCACCAACTGTTGTCACTTTCTCACCAAGCTGCTTGGCGATGGTCTTGTAGCCCATTCCAGCCTTGTGTAGGTCTACAATCTTGTCCCTGACATCCTCAGAGAGCTCTTTGGTCTTGGCCATGGTGGAGAGTTTGGAATCTGATTGATTGATTGCTTCTGTGGACAGGTGTCTTTTATACAGGTAACAAACTGAGATTAGGAGCACTCCCTTTAAGAGTGTGCTCCTAATCTCAGCTCGTTACCTGTATAAAAGACACCTGGGAGCCAGAAATCTTTCTGATTGAGAGGGGGTCAAATACTTATTTCCCTCATTAAAATGCATATGAATTTATAACATTTTTTACATGAGTTTTTCTGGATTTTTGTGTTGTTATTCTGTTTCTCACTGTTCAAATCAACCTACCATTTAAATTCTAGACTGATCATTTCTTTGTCAGTGGGCAAATTTACAAAATCAGCAGGGGATCAAATACTTTTTTCCCTCACTGTATGTACCCAACGCACTAGAAGACCAGTTCTTAAAGCCTTTAGTCGTATCCTTATTCTAGTCCTCCTCTGTTCCTCTGGTGATGTAGAGGCTAACCCAGGCCCTGCAGCCCCCAGTATCACTCCTACTCCCCAGGAGCTATCATTTGTTGACTTCTGTAACCGTAAAAGTCTTGGTTTTCTGCACGTAAATATCAGAAGCCTCCTTCCTAAGTTTGAGTTATTCACTGCGTTAGCACACTCCGCCAACCCTGAAGTTCTAGCAGTGTCTGAATCCTGGCTTAGGAAGGCCACCAAAAATTCTGAAATTTCCATCCCCAACTATAACATCTTCCGTCTAGATAGAACTGCCAAATGGGGTGGAGTTGCAATCTACTGTAGAGATAGCCTGCAGAGCTCTATCATACTATCCAGGTCTGTGCCCAAACAGTTTGAGCTTCTTCTTCTAAAAATCCTCCTTTCCAGAAATAAGTCTCTCACTGTTGCCGCTTGCTACAGACCCCCCTCAGCCCCAGTTGTGCCCTGGACACCATATGTGAATTGATTGCCCCCCATCTATCCTCAGAGTTCGTACTGCTTGGTGACCTAAATTGGGATATGCTTAACACCCCGGCCATCCTACAATCTAAACTAGATGCCCTCAATCTCACACAAATTATCAACGAACCTACCAGGTACAACCCTAAATCCGTAAACATGGGTACCCTCATAGATATCATCCTGACTAACTTACCCTCTAAATACACCTCCGCTGTCTTCAACCAGGATCTCAGCGATCACTGCCTTATTGCCTGCATCCGTAACGGGTCCGCGGTCAAACGACCACCCCTCATCACTGTCAAACGCTCCCAAAAACACTTCAGCGAGCAGGCCTTCCTAATTGACCTGGCCCAGGTATCCTGGATGGATATAGATCTCATTCCGTCAGTAGAGGATGCCTTGTTGTTCTTTAAAAGTAATTTCCTCTCAATCTTAAATAAACATGCCCCATTCAAAAAATACAGAACTAAGAACAGATATAGCCCCTGGTTCTCCTCAGACTTGACTGCCCTTGACCAGCACAAAAACATCCTGTGGCGTACTGCATTAGCATCAAATAGCCCCCACGATATGCAACTTTTCAGGGAAGTTAGGAACCAATATACACAAGCAGTTAGGAAAGCAAAGGCTAACTTTTTTCAAACAGAAATTTGCATCCTGTAGCACTAACTCCAAAAAGTTTTGGGACACTGTAACGTCCATGGAAAATAAGAGCACTTCCTCCCAGCTGCCCACTGCACTGAGGCTAGGAAACACTATCACCACCGATAAATCTACAATAATCGAGAATTTCAACAAGCATTTTGCTACGGCTGGCCATGCTTTCCACCTGGCTACCACTACCCCGGCCACCAGCTCTGCACCCTCCGCTGCAACTTGCCCATGCCCCCCCCGCTTCTCCTTCACACAAATCCAGACAGCTGATGTTCTGAAAGAGCTGCAAAATCTGGACCCCTACAAATCATCTGGGCTAGACAATCTGGACCCTTTCTTTCTAAAACTAGCCGCCGAAATTGTCGCAACCCCTATTACTAGCCTGTTCAATCTATCTTTCGTAACGTCTGAGATCCCCAGAGATTGGAAAGCTGCCGCGGTCATCCCCCTCTTCAAAGGGGGTGACACTCTAGATCCAAACTGTTACAGACCATATCCATCCTGCCCTGCCTTTCAAAAGTTTTTGAAAGCCAAGTCAACAAACAGATCACCGACCATTTCGAATCCCACCGTACCTTCTCCGCTATGCAATCCGGTTTCCGAGCTGGTCATGGGTGCACTTCAGCCACGCTCAAGGTCCTAAACGATATTATAACCCGATCGATAATAGACAGTACTGTGCAGCCGTTTTCATTGACCTGGCCAAGGCTTTCGACTCTGTCAACCACCGCATTCTTATTGGCAGACTAAATAGCCTTGGTTTCTCAAATGACTGCCTCGCCTGGTTCACCAACTACTTCTCAGATAGAGTTCAATGTGTCAAATCGGAGGGCCTGTTGTCTGGACCTATGGCAGTGTCTATGGGGGTGCCACAGGGTTCAATTCTTGGGCCGACTCTTTTCTCTGTGTATATCAATGACGTCGCTCTTGCTGCTGGTGACTCTCAGATCCACCTCTACGCAGACGACACCATTTTGTATACATCTGGCCCTTCATTGGACACTGTGTTAACAAACCTCCAAACAAGCTTCAATGCCATACAACACTCCTTCAGTAGCCTCCAACTGCTCTTAAACACTAGTAAAACTAAATGCATGCTCTTCAACCGAATGCTGCTTGCACCCGCCCCCCCGACTAGAATCACTACTCTCGACGGGTCTGACCTAGAGTATGTGGACAACTACAAATATCTAGGTGTCTGGTTAGACTGTAAACTCTCCTTCCAGACTCACATTAAGAATCTCCAATCCAAAGTTAAATCTAGAATCGGTTTCCTATTTCGCAACAAAGCCTCCTTCACTCATGCTGCCAAACATGCCCTCGTAAAACTGACTATCCTACCGATCCTTGACTTCGGCGATGTCATTTACAAAATAGCCTCCAACACTCTACTCAGCAAATTGGATGTAGTCTATCACAGTGCCATCCGTTTTGTCTCCAAAGCCCCATATACTACCCACCACTGTGACCTGTACGCTCTTGTTGGCTGGTCCTCACTACATATTCGTCGCCAAACCCACTGGCTCCAGGCCATCTATAAATCACTGCTAGGCAAATCCCCCGCCTTATCTTAGCTCATTGGTCACCATAGCAACACCCACCCGTAGTCTGCGCTCCAGCGGGGTATATCTCACTGGTCATCCCCAAAGCCAACACCTCCTTTGGCCGCAATTCCTTCCAGTTCTCTGCTGCCAATGACTGGAACAAATTGCAAAAATCTCTGAAGCTGGAGACACTTATCTCCCTCACTAACTTTAAGCATCAGTTGTCAGAGCACCTTACCGATCACTGCACCTGTACACAGCCCATCTGAAATTAGCCCGCCCAACTACCTCATCCCTATATTGTTATTTATTTTGCTCATTTGTACCCCAGTATCTCTATTTGCACATCATCTCTTGCACATCTATCATTCCAGTGTTAATACTAATTGTAATTATTTTGCACTATAGCCTATTTTATTGCCTTACCTCCATAACTTGCTAAATTTGCACACACTGTATATTATATGTATTTCTGTTGTATTTTTGACTTTGTTTTGTTTTACCCCATATGTAACTCTGTGTTGTTGTTTTTATCGCACTGCTTTGCTTTATCTTGGCCAGGTCGCAGTTGTAAATGAGAACTTGTTCTCAACTGGTTTACCTGGTTAAATAAAGGTGAAAGAAAAAAAAAAAAAACAGTCTATGACTGTCATACAGTACACACTTACATTTTTTGTTGTCGTAGGCTACCTGGCTAAAATGCTTGCTCGCTAGCCTAACTTCCTTTCATGGGCAAAATTAGCTAGTTAACATCAGCCTTCTACATCTAGCTACATATTGAACTTCCATACTCTAAGGCCAGGGGCACAATATATGAATTTATGGTTGGATCAGAATCACCGTTATAATCATTGGCCAGTACAGAGAATTAAGTAAAACCACAGTCCAAATCCCTATCTCCATCCATGGCTAATTTAGGAAAGGGCCAATTTTAGCCAGCTAGCTAGCCACCTGGAGGACAACAACACATGAGATGCAACAATTCAAGTTGTTTCTGTCAATGGCTTATTTATCTTGATGCAATGTGATATGAGTGAAGCCAAATCCAAACTGGCTTCTCTTGACACTTTTTTTTTGGTGCGCCAGGACCATTCACAGTTGAGCCCACTCAGTTTAGTTCAACGCTGATTGGGTATTTTTTTATACTTTTTTTATCAAGGGAGGCGAAATGCTCGCTGGCTTCCCTTGCTTTCAACGCTACGGGCGGCAACAATGTCATACTCTTTATGACCAGACAGCATTGCGTAGATAGCCTACACATACAGAGACAGAAGGAAGCAGTTTTGCTTGCTCTGATGCTTTCTCCGTTGAGAAACCGTACATTCAGCCTCTTGCGAATAGAAGGAACATTTTAAAAACGCAGAGAGACAAAATATATCTCTTTTTACATGTTTAAAAATATATATAGACCCTTTTTGGGGATCCCCTGAAATTCATGAATACACGCCACTGCTGCACACCATCTCCCCTCCCCATTATCAACTGTAAAACTCACACCTCACTGGAAATAATAGTGACACCAATTCAAAAAGAAGCTTCTTAATACATTCATAGTTCACAGCTCATCTTTATGGTAATGGTATGATCTGCATCCCAAATGGCATCCTTTTCCCTTTATAGTGCCCTGCGTCCCAAATGGCATCCTTTTCCCTTTATAGTGCCCTGCGTCCCAAATGGCACTCTTTTTCCTTTATAGTGCACTACCTTTGACTAGAGCTCTATTGGCCCTGGTCAAAAGTAGTGCACTAAATAGGAAAAAGAGTACCATTCTCTGTTAAGTCTGTTTATACAAGTGAAACATGTTACAAAGCAACCCCATCATATGGGTCCATAAATAAAATCAATTTGTATTTTCACATGCACCGAATACAACTGGTGTAGACTTTACAGTGAAATGCTTGCTTACAAACGCTGTTTTTCTTTAAATGACGTGCAGCTTATGAAAGCTTCGTAAAGCCTTTATAAACACTACATAAATGTGGTACAAATCATCTTTAACCGTATATCACGCTTTATAAAGGGTTCACAAATGTGGCAAAACTGTGTGACATAACCACCAATCTCAAATATGACATAACCCACTATATCAAATATGACATAAACCTGTGCTTTATAAAGGGTGGCATAAGCACTGCTTATTAAATTGAGGCTTCACAAACATTTATAACCCTGTCATGCATCTTGGTAGAGCATTGCAATGGCAGGACATTGGGTTTGATTCCCGGGACCACACTACGTAAAAATGTATTCATGCATGACTAAGTTGCTTTGGATAAAAGCGTCTGCTAAATTGTATATATTATATTACTCTAAAACATTTCTAGGATGGCCCAACCTCTTTTCCACTTGGGAGCATAGTCAATATTGGACCTGACCTCAACTTCACCCTAAATGCTGTGCTGCAGGATGACACACACTCTAAAGTGCAGTCATGCACAGCAAAAAAACGTTTGTAGGGCCTTTTAAAATCAGTTTTTATTTTTTGCCTACTTCTTGGTTTTGTTTTCCAGGTTTCGGATTTCCCCCATTTTTTCTGGATTACTTTTGAGGTCTGGGTAAAATCTAAGAAATGTAGGTTTTTTTAATGTAGTTGCACTTTAATTTATAAAAATGTCACTTAAATATGAACAAATATGAATCATTGTTAATGTTTAAATTTGATTTTAAACCTAACCCTAACCAATAAAGGCCAAGTTTGATGCGTTGGTCCCCCAGACCTTCCACACATTTTGGCAGAAGTGTCTGGGAACAAGATTAGGTGTAATGTGACTAACATGACATCACTTTAAAGCACATGTTTATATTATATTTGACATAGTGGGTTATGTCACATTTGACATTGGTGATTATGCCACATAGTTATTCCACATTTATGAACCCTTTATAAAGCATTACATACAGTTATAGATGCTTTGTAACACATTTATGTAGTGCTTATGTGGGCATTATGAAGGCTTTATGAAGCCTTTATAAGCTGAACATCAATTAAAGCGGGACCGAACTGGTCTTCTGTACATAAAAAGTAAAGATAAACACGATAAAATAAGACCTTTGTGCCCCTTGGAACCGTGCGGTTGAAGCTAGCCCTCTGCAGCCACTGTAAAAATAGTGCACCTCTTTAATTCTTCCACTACGTGGAACTGAGGAAAGGAAATATCAGATCGTAATTGACTGCGGCTCTCCTACTGCTCAAAATCACATGGTCGTGTAAGAGGCTTTGCTACAGACTAGGGGCCGGTGAATAGGGATAATTTAATAAAACATTATAAGAGCACTCCACAGTCCTTTAACAAATTCCTTCACCTGCTGCCCGGGCTCAGTTTGGTTGGTGAGGCTGCTGGAAGGTACAGGCAAAGAGAGAAATAAGAATGAACGAGATATTCATTCTGTCATGGCAGACAGAACAAGGCACTGTAGATGAGAGGAGATGGAGAGGAGAGCGTAGCCTGGGCCCAGATCTGTAGATGTACGGCATGACAATGACAGTCAAATGAGTTGGTGAAAGCACATACAGATCTGGGACCAGGCTAGTAACATTGTGGATAGGATAGGGAAAAGAGATGGCATCGTATCCTGGGTCCCATGTATGGTATGACAATGACAGTAAAATTAGTCAGGCTAATAAAACTCTGTATAAAGCCAAGCAGATTAAAAGTTCCCAGTGAGACAAGCAGTACAGAGTAGTCACTGCACAGTAGGTTGGCAAAGATGGGTGGCTCTGGGGTGGCATCACGAAGCAGCGTTTCTCTGCTGTACAGTCTGCGTGGGATTTAAGAGCAGGCAGGAAGTAAAGCCTTGAATTAGCGTAATTAGAATGGAAAGGCAGCCGACACATTGCTCACGTGTAAGTGATTAAGACACATTTACACACAAAGTGCATACTAACCACATAGTGTCAATATCAGTGGCGGTTGGAGCCGTTTAAGATGAGGGAATATATACACTGCTCAAAAAAATTAAGGGACCACTTAAACAACACAATGTAACTCCAAGTCAATCACACTTCTGTGAAATCAAACTGTCCACTTAGGAAGCAATACTGATTGACAATACATTTCACATGCTGTTGTGCAAATGGAATAGACAACAGGTGGAAATTATAGGCAATTAGCAAGACACCCCCAATAAAGGACTGGTTTTGCAGGTGGTGAACACAGACCACTTCTCAGTTCCTATGCTTCCTGGCTGATGTTTTGGTCACTTTTGAATGCTGGCGGTGCTTTCACTCTAGTGGTAGCTTGAGACGGAGTCTACAACCCACACAAGTGGCTCAGGTAGTGCAGCTCATCCAGGATGGCACATCAATGCGAGCTGTGGCAAGAAGGTTTGCTGTGTCTGTCAGCGTAGTGTCCAGAGCATGGAGGCGCTACCAGGAGACAGGCCAGTACATCAGGAGACGTGGAGGAGGCCGTAGGAGGACAACAACCCAGCAGCAGGACTGCTACCTCCGCCTTTGTGCAAGGAGGAGCAGGAGGAGCACTGCCAGAGCCCTGCAAAATGACCTCCAGCAGGCCACAAATGTGCATGTGTCTGCTCAAACGGTCAGAAACAGACTCCATGAGGGTGGTATGAGGGCCCGACGTCCACAGGTGGGGGTTGTGCTTACAGCCCAACACCGTGCATGACATTTGGCATTTGCCAGAGAACACCAAGATTGGCATATTCGCCACTGGCGCCCTGTGCTCTTCACAGATGAAAGCAGGTTCACACTGAGCACATGTGACAGACGTGACAGAGTCTGAAGACGCCGTGGAGAACGT
The DNA here is from genome assembly GCF_020615455.1 of Coregonus clupeaformis. Classification (NCBI taxonomy): domain Eukaryota; kingdom Metazoa; phylum Chordata; class Actinopteri; order Salmoniformes; family Salmonidae; genus Coregonus; species Coregonus clupeaformis. The sequence goes on from NC_059225.1 coordinate 40,147,134, forward strand.
TTTGCTGCCTGCAATATCCTCCAGCATGACCGGTTTGGTGGTGGGTCAGTCATGGTGTGGGGTGGCATTTCTTTGGGGGGCCGAACAGCCCTCCATGTGCTCGCCAGAGGTAGCCTGACTGCCATTAGGTACCGAGATGAGATCCTCAGACCCCTTGTGAGACCATATGCTGGTGTGGTTGGCCCTGGGTTCCTCCTAATGCAAGACAATGCTAGACCTCATGTGGCTGGAGTGTGTCAGCAGTTCCTGCAAGAGGAAGGCATTGATGCTATGGACTGGCCCGCCCGTTCCCCAGACCTGAATCCAATTGAGCACATCTGGGACATCATGTCTCGCTCCATCCACCAACGCCACGTTGCACCACAGATTGTCCAGGAGTTAGCGGATGCTTTAGTCCAGGTCTGGTAGGAGATCCCTCAGGAGACCATCCGCCACCTCATCAGGAGCATGCCCAGGCGTTGTAGGGAGGTCATACAGGCACGTGGAGGCCACACACACTACTGAGCCTCATTTTGACTTGTTTTAAGGACATTACATCAAAGTTGGATCAGCCTGTAGTGTGGTTTTCCACTTTAATTTTGAGGGTGACTCCAAATCCAGACCTCCATTGGGTTGATAAATTTGATTTCCATTTATAATTTTTCTGTGATTTTGTTGTCAGCACATTCAACTATGTAAAGAAAAAACGTATTTAATAAGATTATTTCATTCATTCAGATCTAGCATGTGTTATTTTAGTGTTCCCTTAATTTTTTTGAGCAGTGTATATATATATTTTTTTAGGAACATGGCCTTATTTCTATTACAGCATATTGGATGACTGTCATTCATATTCCATTCACCCAGCTCAATGTAACATCGATAGGTTTAGGCTACTACATGACACTCAAATTATCCCTGTACCCATCATGAGGTTGCTACAACCTATGAACATTTACAGCGTAGGTGCACAGGTCGAGAGAATTTTGAGTAATCAAGGTGACAGACAGTGACACTTTCAATACTGCCTTGCACACTCTTGCCTGCATCTAGCTGATCTAGGGTGTACATTTGGCTATGTTTACCCACGTTTCGTTTGCTTCCATTAAAGAAACGTTTTTCAACAGAATCGGCACAATGAATACACCCCTGATCACACTCAAACACAGTTCACTTTCATAGCAGCCACATACAAACAGCTCATTGATATATAATTCCTTCTCACATATATCTACGCGCTCTCCTCCTCTCACCGTATCCCTTCGCTTGAGGACATCAGTGCACAACACATCAGCTGTCTGCGACCAGGTGAAAAAACGTTATCAAGCCAAACCTTCATATCATGACCGCTAACTGCTACACACAGCCTACATCGTTGTCACGTCATAGTCAACATAGCTACTAGAACTAACGCGTTAGTAAACCCTCTACAATCATGCAGTCAGCAGTTTAGCAGTTATACCGGCGGGCCCCGGTGTCAATAAATTAATAAAACCAAAAGCTTACCTTGACTTGGAAGAGTTCCAGTGTTGGATAGCCATAGCCAGCTAGCTAACATAGCATCCCTCTCTGTTTGAGTAGGCTAAACTATACTGAACAAAAATAAGTGCAATATGCAACAATTTCAATGATTTTACTGAGTTACAGTTCAGATAAGGAAATCAGTCAATTGAAATCAATTCATTAGGCCCTAATCTATGGAATTCACATGACTGGGCAGGGGCGCAGGCAAGTGTGGGCCTGGGAGGGAATAGGTCCACCCACTTGGGAGCCAGGCCCAGCCAATCAGAATGTGTTTTTCCCCACAAAAGGGCCTTATTATGGACAGACATACTCCTCAGTTTCATCAGCTGTCCGGGTGGCTGGTCTCAGATGATCCCGCAGGTGAAGAAGCCGGATGTGGAGGTCCTGGGCTGGCGTGGTTACACATGGTCTGCGGTTGTGAGGCCGGTTGGACGTACTGCCAAATTCTCTAAAATGACGCTTACAGTAGAGAAATTAACATTACATTCTCTGGCCACAGCTCTGGTGGACATTCCTGCAGTCAACATGCCAATTGTACGCTCCCGCAAAACTTGAGACATCTGTGGTATTGTGTTGTGTGACAAAAGTGTCCTTTTATTGTCCCCAGCACAAGGTGCACCTGTGTAATGATCATGCTGTTTAATCAGCTTCTTGATATGCCACACCTTTTAAGTGTGTTAAAAAAAGGTTAATAAAATAAAAAATAAAAGGTGGATGGATGATCTTGACAAAGGAAACATGCTCACTAACAGGGTTGTAAACAATTTGTGCACACAATTTGAGAGAAATTAGCTTTTTGTGCGTAGCTAGCTGTAGCTTATGCTTTCAGGACTAGATTCATTCTCTGATCCTTTGATTGGGTGAACAACATGTCAGTTCATGCTGCAAGAGCTCTGATAGGTTGGAGGACGTCCACCGGAAGTTGTCATAATTACTGTGTAGGTCTATGGAAGACGGTGAGAACCATGAGCCTCCTAGGTTTTGTATTGAAGTCAATGTACCCAGAGGAGGACAAAAGCTAGCTGTCCTCCAGCTACACCATGGTGCTACCCTACAGAGTGCTTCTGAGGCTACTGTAGACCTTCATTGCGAAACAGTGTGTTTTAATCAATTATTTGGTGACGTGAATATATTTAGTATAGTTTTATCTAAAAAGGATAACTTTTTAAATGTTTCACTATTTACATTTTTCTTAAATTCACTGAGGAGGATGGTCCTCCCCTTCCTCCTCTGAGGAGCCTCCACTGGTCAATACCCCTGTCTGGAACTCAAAGGGTGAAGACAATAAGCAAAGGGAACAGTGTAAGGATTACTCCAGATAGTGGTGTGTGTGTGTGTGTGATTGCCCAAATATGTGTGTCTTGAGGTATAAAAAACATATGCCACATAGCAGATGCTTGCTATTCAAAGCAACTTACTATAACAACACAGGATGAGACCCATATGCAGACACAGGAGGCAGATGGTTAGAGTCTCTGATATTTATTAAAATACAAGGGGCAGGCAAGAGGCAGGTCGAGGTCAGGCACAAGTTCGTAAACCATGTCTGAGTCCGAAAGGTACAGGGCGGCAGGCAGGCTGGAGGTCAGGGCAGGCTGAATGGTATGGCAGGTGGGCTCAGTGTAAGGGCAGGCTGAAAAGGTCGGAACCGGAAGGACTAGAAAACAGGGACTAGGAAAAACCAGGAGTACGGAACAACACGCTGGTAGGCTTGACGAGACGAACTGGCAACAGGCAGACAGAAAACACCGGTATAAATACACAGGGGATAATGGAAATAAATGGGAGACACCTGGTGGGGGGTGGAGACAAGCACAAGACAGGTGAAACAGGTCAGGGTGTGACACTTACAGTAGAGTGAAAGCATACATTTTTTGCATGTGATCCCTGCAGGAATTGAACCCATTACCTTAGCGTTGCTAGCACCATACTCTTACCAACTAAGCCATATAGGACCTCTATACATCCATCCATGATGTGTGTAGCAGTATTCTATAGGAAGGCTCAGTGATAAACACAGAACCCAATCTGGCAAACGTGGGCAGGCTGGCACAAACACATACACAGTGATAAATCAACCTGGTAGACGGAGCTGTCTGGGTATAGTGGAGCTATGGGGATTTAGCTTCCTCCAAAATCACATAAGCTCCACATTGTAGATGAATAGCCTACATCCGCTACTTAACATACTTAATTGATGTATTTATTTACACTAATGAGGTACATAGCAAACTGGAGATATTGGGGTTTCTATTGGTAATGACTATCTGCCATAAAACAACATTGTGATGAATTTTGACCTCAATTCATGGTCACCAATTCTATTGTCTTTAGGAGAGCTATTAGAATATCACCAGGACAGTTTGTGTGGAGTAGCTTTACTCCCTCGAAAGTTAGAATCTCACTCTAACACCTTGACTTCCACTTAGATGTATCTTGTTAAAGCTGCAATACATAACTTTTTGGCCAACCCGACCAAATTCACATAGAAATACGAGTTAAAGATCTGTCATTCTCATTGAAAGCAAGTCTAAGTAGCGGTAGATCTGAGGCAAGTTCAACAAGGCTTCTGTTTGCGGCGAACATGTTGTCAGAGTAACAGTTCTATATCGTGGAGCTCCGCCCCATAGGGGAGCTCTGCTCTTATTGGTTTACCCACTGCCCTAAGGCAGCATCAGCCTGAGACAAAATTATGCACACACCTGCAGCCAATAGGAGTACAGGTGTCCCTATAAGAGGGGATGCCTCCCCTCAATCAGCCTCCCTTTATCTTCAGCGACTGGACTAGACTGAAGAAGCCAAGAAGAGACGAAGAGAAGAAGAGAAGACTCAGGACGAGAACGCCGTCGAATTTCCAGTCATCGATGTCGTCCTAAAATGAGCACACCAGGAGATTTTCCACCCCCAAAAGCTCTTTTCAGAGCTCAATGCAGATGCTCCTCCATGGCGGCCGGCGACTCCCACGACTTATGTTTCGTGTGTCTAGGGTCCCAGCATGCCAAAGAGGGCGTCTGCAGTCCCCCTAACTGCGTCTCCTGCGCCCTCCTTTCTACAAAGAAGAGGAAGCAGCGTTGGGCGTTTTTTAGGAAGGATATCCCCCTAGAGGACGTGCTGTCGATACTAGCCTCTGCTTCAGAGGCGTCATCCGACGGCGCAGACTCAGGGGATGATGGGGACTATGAGGAGGAGGCTGACATTCCAATGGAACAGTCAGACCCCGTCCCTCATACATTCAAGCCCCCCTTTCCTTTGGTTAGAGAGAGGGCTTGTAGTTCCTATGGTGATGACGACACGGGCTCTGAGAAGTCAGAAGCCCTGTCCTTCACCGCAGCGTCTCTGAGAACAGACTTTCCGGGTCTCATTGAGAGAGCTGCTAGACGGCTGGAAATACCGCTGCCCCCTATTCCCTCCGCACCGGAGGTTGACTTAATGGAGGGCGGCCCCTATTCCAGGCCAAGAAGAGCGGCAGAGCCTTTAGCTCCTGCCATGCCTTCATTGGCAAAATACGTCGAGGGCTCATGGGAGGCACCTTTAGCGGCGCGTTCGCCGGCTAAAACGTATCTCCCATTCACTAGAGTGGAGGGAAGGTTCCAGGGCCAAGCTAAGGGAATCCCCAGGTTAGAGAGCGCCATGGCGGCGTATCTCGTACCGGGTTCGAGTCCCTGGCCCTCTTCCAAGAAAGCCACGTTGCCATCTCAGAAGGACCGTCTCACAGCACAGCTGTTAGAGAAGTCCTTCAATTTGGGAGCCCAAGCTGTAGCAGCAGCTAACAACATTGCCCTCTTGGCAGCCACTCTGTCCCGTTTAACCACGGGTAAGACAGAGCTGGAGCCAGAGGAGGTGGAGGAGGCATCTAGAATTTCTGGCGCCATCCTACACCTAACACAGGCATCGGCCGTCTGCTCGGGGAGGTCCATGGCCACCTCGGTGGTCGCGGAGCGACACCTCTGGTTGTCACTGACAACAATGAAGGAAGCAGACAGAACGTCCCTGTTGAACGCCCCCCTCTCTGACGACGGGCTCTTTGGAGTCGCCGTCAAAGAGGCGACTGAGAGGTTTTCCAAACTGGACGAGGAAAAGAAGCAGCTGGCCAGACACCTGCCACTGGCAGGGAGGTTAGGCCCTGCACCGTCTCGTAAACCATCCACTTCCGCCCCCCAGAGTAGACAAGGATCTACAGCGAGGCGGCGTATCCGGCGCCAGTTGGCGGCCACAGGAGGCAGGAGAGCGGGCCCAGCCCCCCCAGCAGCCACGGTGGCCCCATTGCAGCCGGCGAGGGAGGTGGTGAGAGCGCCGACCTGGGCCCCTAAGGGAGGCCACAAGAGGAGGCGCACATGACGGGACGCGGGGTAGCGAATGGAGGACACGCCATCCTTGAACGTGTGACCACTGTTCCCCCCCACCCTTCGGTTGAAGGGATGGGTGATGATGTAAATGCTTTTGTTGATGTGTTTAATAAAGAGTTGGCTTTTCCATAATACGTCCGAGAGCGTTCAAATCTCACCCTCTCTCCCTTACCACTCTAAGCGCCGTTCAGCCCACCAAGGGTGCATTGCTGAACAGGCATTCAGAGTAGGTTCACATAACACTTCAGGTATAAGACGTGCTTCACATAGCAGACGGCAGTCTCTGTCAGACTCTGACATGATGACGCAGTCGCTATTTGGGGATGGCACACTATCACAGACTAAGGTCTCTGTTAGTACGACCCAGACCCATGCTGCGTTCAAGGAGGGCCCGATTACCACGGTCACGAAGGTGCCCAGTGTATCGGCGCCCCCACTTTTTTCTGAACGCGCCAAGGCTCACCACACTGAGTGTAGTTCAGCCCACCAGAGGTGCAGAGCTGAACGCACACAGGAGGTGAAAGGAGGAAAAATACCTAGACGCCGTCTTGGTTTATCTCAAAGAGACCTCACATTACAGACTCCAAGGAGTACTGTAGTGAGTGCCTCTCATAGCAGGCTGCAGTCTCAGTCAGGAGACATGATGACGCAGCCGCTATTTGGGGATGGCGCACTATCGCAGACTAAGGTCTCGGTTAGTGCGATTCAGACCCATGCTGCGTTCACGGAGGGCCCGATTACCACGGTCACGAAGGTGCCCAGTGTATCAGCGCCCCCACCCTCCTTTGAACGCGCTAATACTCACCACACTGAGCGTGACTCAACCCACCAGAGGTGCAGAGTTGAACACACACAGAAGGTGAAGGGTAAGACGGTATCAAGGCGCCACCTTGTGTTACCTCATAGAGACCTCATATTACAGACTTCGAGGAGTATTGTAGTTAGTGGCTCTAATAGCGGATTGCAGTCACCTACGATGATGCAATCGCTTGCTGGGGAGGGTGCCCTGTCGCAGGCTGTGGCCTCGGTCAGTGCAATTCAGACCCGCGCTGCGTTCATGGAGGGCAGGAATACGACGGTTACGGGTTTAACTGACGTTTCTGCCCCCCCTTTTGGTTCAGAACGCACTAATGTTTCCTCTCCCTTTCTTGGGAGGCCCGCCTTGGGCTGTTCCACTACCTCAGTGTTGGGGAACAGCGGCGGCAAGGGCCATAGAGGAATACAGGTCCTTCCTACTGAATGTACCACAGCTTCGCGCTCGGCCGCTTTCTCTGTATTGCTGGCAGTGGCAGCGAAGCTGCACCCTCTCACGCTGGCTACAACAGACGTTGCAGAAGGGTTATGCTCTCCAATTCCATCGGACCCCACCCCCATTCAGGGGAGTGGTAGAGACGGTGATGAAAACGCCCGAAAAAGTGGCCGCTCTGGTTTCAGAGATTACGGAACTTTTGGCGAAGGAGGCGGTCACAGTGGTTCCCCAGGAGCAAAGGAACATGGGGAATGAGGCCAATATTGGATTTACGCATTCTCAACGAGAGCGTAACCAAACGGCCCTTTCGAATGCTAACGACAAAACGTCTGCTGGAATGTGTCCAGAAAGGAGACTTTTGTACGAGCATAGACCTAAAGGACACGTACTTTCATGTGTCGGTACAGCCGCGTCACAGGAAGTTTCTGCGATTCGCCTTTCAAGGGGTGGCGTACGAATACACGAGGATGCCATTCGGGTACGCCCTGGCACCTCGCACGTTTTCCAAGTGTGTGGAGGCAGCATTGGAACCGTTGCGTCGTCAGGGAATACGGCTACTAGCCTACCTAGACGACCTACTGGTTCTCGCCCCGCCAGCAGAGCTGGCGATCACTCACAAAACACAGACAGTGATTCATCTCACACGTCTGGGGTTCGCTGTGAATTGGAAAAAGAGCACGCCCTGGCCCAGTCATCAGATTGTCTACCTGGGGATACAGCTAGACACTGTAATGATGAGGGCTCGAATTTCGGACCCCCGAAGGGTAGGTTTGTTGCTAGCCCTGAGGAAGTGTCGTCCGAATCACATGGTGACGGCGCTGTCGATCATGTCACTCTTGGGTCTCATGTCGTCAGCCCACTCTGTGGTTCCGCTGGGACTCCTGCACATGCGCAGGATGCAGCGATGGTTTGCCCAACTGAGACTAGACCCGTTGTGTCAACGTCATCGGTTGGTGGTGGTTCCCCTCTCGCTCAGTGCAGATCTGAACTATTGGAGAAACCCGTGCGTTCTCACGCACGGAGTCCCGATAGGCAAAGTGTCCTCTTACATCCCAGTGTTCACAGATGCGTCTCTGACGGGATGGGGAGGGACATGTCAGACCCAAGCGATAGGAGGTGTGTGGCCTCCTTCGAGTCGCCACATCAACCTCTTGGAGTTGGAAACGGTTCGACTGGTTTTGACCCACTTCGCGTCTACCCTTCGGGGTCGCGATGTGCTGGTCTGGTCAGACAACCTGACCACAGTAGCCCACATAAATCGCCAGGGAGGAGTCAGGTCTCCTGCTCTCCATCGGGCGGCAGAGGAATTGTGGCTGTGGGCTCACGAGCACCTTCGCTCATTGAGAGCAGCACACATTCCGGGTTACTTGAACGTAGGAGCAGACCTCATGTCAAGAGGGGGTCCTCGAGACGACGAGTGGTGTCTGCATCCGGACATTGTTCTCCAAATTTGGGAACAGTTCGGGAGAGCCGAGGTGGATCTATTCGCGCCACGTGTGAAGGCGCAATGTCCCCTATGGTTCTCTCTAAGGGAACAGGAAGAACCGCCACTAGGAAGAGACGCCTTTGCGCATCACCCGTGGCCGAGAGTTCTTCTGTATGCATTCCCTCCGCTGTCCTGCATTCTCCCACTGTTAGCCAGGGTGAGATCAGGAGGGCTGTCAGTGGTACTGGTAGCCCCCGATCGCCCAGGGGCTCCTTGGTTTGCCGAGATGAGTCAGATGTTGATTGCGCCACCTTGGCCAATTCCACATCGACGGAACGCGTTGTCTCAGGCAGGGGGCACGATAGGGCGGTTGCCCATAATCGGCCAACCACTGAAGGCCTGGCTGCTGAGAGGGACAGGCTAGAGCGCCGTGGGTTATCTGATACGGTGATCAGGACCATACAGGGTTCACGTGCCAGTTCCACTTCTAAGATGTACGCCAGTAGATGGAACGTGTTTTCACAATGGTGTGTCACACAAGGTGTAGACCCCATGAGCTGTCAGGTTGAGAGTATTCTCTCTTTCCTACAGCTTATGTTTGACAAGCAGCGATCACCCGCCACCATTAAGGTGTTTGCAGCGGCGATTTCAGCTTGTCATGAGGGGTTTGGCAGAGACAATGTCTTTAGCCACCCTCTAGTGAAACGTTTCCTATTAGGAGACGGCGGCTTAGGCCAACACCTAGAGCCACGCTTCCTCAGTGGGATTTGGCTTTGGTACTCGAGCGCTATGTAAGTCGCCGTTCGAGCCATTGAATCAAATACCCCTCAAGATGCTGTCTTTGAAGACAGCGCTGTTGCTCGCTTTCACTACGGCTAAGCGTGTTAGTGATTTGTGTGCTCTTTCGACGAGACCCGACTGCCTGGCCATTAATGGCGATCTGAGCAGAGCGGTGTTACGTCCTAACCCGGCATTTGTGCCGAAGGTTATTAGGAGTTCATATAGATCACAGACCGTGGAGCTGTGGGCTTTTTCTCCTCCTCCTCATAGAGAGAGGAGTGAAGAAAAGCTCCATCGCCTGTGCCCAGTACGCGCCTTGGCGTGTTACGTTGAGCGCACAGCAGCGATTAGGTCATCGCCTCAGCTGTTTGTGTGTCATGGTGAGGCTGCACTAGGTAGACCACTTTCAAAACAGCGTCTGTCTCATTGGCTCTGTGAGAGCATTGAGACAGCTTATGAGGCAGCAGGGCGACAGTTGCCTCAGGGTATCAGAGCTCACTCCACTCGTGGAGTAGCAGCTTCTACTGCCCTTTTCAGAGGAACAGGGGTGGAGGATATATGTAGAGCGGCGTCATGGTCAACACCGTCTCCATTTATCCGTTTCTATCTCTTGGATATGTCTTCTAACTCTTTGGCTCAGTCTGTACTCAGCGTGGCTGAAGGGAGACTTTGAGCTAGGAGGAGAGGAATGCAGGACTGTGGAGACAGGGTCTCTATCAGGTCCACTTCCGATAGAAGGACATATTTTTGGCATGACACCTGACTGACAGGTTCAGTACAGTAGAGGTCATGTATTGATCTGCCCACCAGTGTTTCACTGGAGTGAGGCGGGATGGTGAGGGATAATAGTAGTAACCGGGGTTACGATACTGTTAGACCGGTCATGACAATTGGACGGAATGTGATGTCATCTATCTGCTTGTTCAGATTAGTATGAATCATGTTCTGGGATCTGCCCACTAATCTCTGGGGTCCATTGATTGAGTGAGGCGGCCTACCGTGTACACAATGTAGAGTGACACTTTGTGTCATTCCATTAGTGGTCGGTAGTATTGTAACAGGATACTGAGGTACCATCTATCTGCTAGTTCAGATTAGTATGGCCTGTATTCTGGTGATCTGCCCACTAGTCATTGGTGTTGCCATTGGACTAGGTGGGGCGGGTCTTTAACCGATGACGCGGTATATTGTGACGCCTGTATGGGTACAGTGGTTACAGTACTGCGGGAATTGGTTCCAGCCATTGCTAGGCCTGACCTTTCCATTTTGATGGGAAGTGTTGGGCTCGGCAGGGAGTACATTTTGGAGCGCTACGCTCCGCCTTAAACCAATAGGAGCAGAGCTCCCCTATGGGACGGAGCGCCACGATATAGAACGATTAGTTACCGGAGTGTAACTCCAGTTCTATGAGTGGAGCGGAGCCCCATAGGACTTAAGGCCCTGCCGACCCTCTCTAGTCTCGCTGAAGATAGATATCTCGGGAGGCTGATTGAGGGGAGGCATCCCCTCTTATAGGGACACCTGTACTCCTATTGGTTGCAGGTGTGTGCATAATTTTGTCTCAGGCTGATGATGCCTTAGGGCAGTGGGTAAACCAATAGGAGCAGAGCTCCCCTATGGGGCTCCGCTCCACTCATAGTACTGGAGTTAAACTCCGGTAACTAATCGTTTCAGTTGAACGAATTGAATGAACATTCCAAAATGGTACGGTGAAATGTCAAACAGCTACTTTTTGTAAGGATTACTGTGGCTTTTTAGCAACAATATTCTAACTGAAAATGACTTAGCTATACCTACTAAATATAGTAGAAACTCTACATGGCCACTTGTTATACACCGAACACTACCGTCTCAGACTGCTAGCTAACTTAGCGAACGGTCGCGCCTAACACAAAACAAATGGAATATGTTACCTAACGTTAGCCAACATTCACAACTATTTCCCTTGTTGAATGCACCACTGTTCTATGTGCGTTATTTCTATGCTTCCCGTTCTTAAGTTTTTGCTTCTTTTACTTTCGGTTTTGTACACCAGCTTCAAACAGCTGAAAATACAATATTTTCGGTTATGGAAAATATTTTTCACAGCGGTTTACATGGTACAATGATTCTCTACACTATACTTGCTTTTTTTGTCACATAAACTGAAATTAGGTTAACTATTCAAATTTTAGCAACCAGGAAATGGCTGAGCGATTTCTGCATAGTGGATCTTTAAATGAGTTTGTCTTGGTAGATCCAATAAGGGTCAATTGTGTAGGACCAGCACACATTTTCCCAAGCCTGATCCCAGATCTGCTTGTGGTCTTGCCTACTCCATTGGCATTGTCGAGTTGGCATAATAGCTCAAACAGACTGGCACTTAGGCAGTTTTCCCCATTTCTATGTTCTCAAAAGAGCATCAAGTCACTATACACCACACAATGGGAATACCTAGGGCTACATATGCAAAATCCGTGCTAGATTCAATCTGATCACCTCTTTTCGGCTATGCACCTTTTAAAGGCAATGTTTCCACGTTCGCGGAGACTGCATTCACGATAAACGCTGCATATATCGTTGCGCTATAACGTCAATGTCAATCGCACTATAACGTGGATCTTCCACTGTCCGGATTGAATCTAGGCCTCAATCTCTTCTTCTATCTGAGAAACATCTTTTTGAACATCTATGCTCATCTACAACAATAACCAGTGACTCTAGAAGATAAAACTTAGCCTATATGTCAAAATCCAACAGCAGCATTGAGCTTGTCCACAGCTCCAATAAAACTATTTTTTGTTGGAGATTCTCTATTAAGTTAGCTTTTTAGTCCAGGACTAGGGGTAATCTGTATCTGCGAAACTGCCCCTATATTGATTGCTGAATTTTGTTTAAAGAACTCAATGAGGCCTTTCACAGAGGCAAACCACAACTAGGGCCAATAAGCATTGTTTATAGCATTCATTTCCATGGAGTCTCTGTAAAATACAGAGTATGTAAATGCTGAAAAATTAGGCAGCAGTTCACTTGAATATCAACTTCTACATAGCAACAGCTTTTGTTTATCTTTTAGCTGTTCCATAGTACATGTATCTGGTTTGCCACCACTTTCTTTTAGATTAAATGAAGCTATTTCTCTTGGGTGCACATCGCTTATCATCGACACCTGTAATTGGCAAGTCATTTGTTAGATTGAGTTTACTTTCTCAAAGACTGACATGTACATTTCTCTCCACACCCACTGTAGAATGGTGTCCAACAACAGCTTGCATAGTCTGCGGTACATTGTGAATTTTGGCTCATTTGCATTTGCCGTAGCCTAGTTCTAAGTAACAGAAAACGTCTCTCTTAGTTACACATGACAGAAAATGGTAATTCATAAATTATTGTAAACTAATGGGGTACATGAAGCAATAAACAAGCCAAGGGGTATCAAGCCATTTGGTTAAAAAAATTATGTACCTTTCAACTCATTACTTCAATATAGGCTGTTTGTGTCATTTCATGCCAATTAAATTACAATAACATTCATGTGATTGCGTGCAATTAATAAAACAAAATAGGCACAAAGGTTTCTTTGTACAGTTTTCTAATAACAACAAAATAATAACACAACAATGGCACAAATTGGTTGTTCAGAGGTGTCACTGACTGCTACAGTAAGGTCAACCTAGTTGAGATCAGCAATTTATCTACTAATACTTACTGTAAAGCAGTTCTATTTCTGTGTGTGTGTGTCTCCATGTTGTTAGTATACTGTCGGAATGGATTGTGTGGCGTCAATCCCCTCGCTAGAATTTGACTGACAATATCTTTCAATTTTCAATCTCTCTTTCCCGCACAATGCATCTGCCATATGATTGTGTTCCATTTTCTATGTTTGAATGCACCACAGTGTGACTCGGAGGTGGTCAGAAAGGTGATATTGTCTTTGTTCTGACAGCTCGTCACACGGGGTGAATGACTGGTAGTGCACTCGCTGTCATCTTGTAGTCACAGAGCATCACTGTGTTATTCATTCAACCGATGGAAATATTAACTGCGATGAGGGCGAAGCTGAAGGACAAGACAGAACCAAGTTCACTTTAAAGTTTGGGATAGTATACTGGGGAGAGTAAATTGATGGGAGTTTGCTTTAACCGTGAATGCCTGGATAGGCGCTGCTGTATAGGCAGGCTACATTTATCAGACAATGACAAGCAAGGTTAGAGTCGGCTCCATTTTTACCAAGTTAATGAATGCTATTCCATTCATGAATTAGACCCTGTCTGTTAAGAATTTAATTACATTTCACATAAATGCCAATCAATAATATGAACATAGTTTGCTCATTAAATAAAATAGAAACCAGTAAGAATTTGGTGATGATTTGAAAGTCCATTGGATTCCAGTCTGTTGTGTGCATAAAATAGTTTAAATCTGAGCACAGGCAGCTAGCTAACAGCACGGCTGACAAGCATAGGAGAAAAATCACATTCAACTCTGCATCATCTGCAAGGTAGATTGGTTTTTAAGAGCGTTGTGCCAGTAACCGAAAGGTCGCTGGTTCTAATCCCTGAGCCAACTAGGTGAAAAATCTGTCGATGTGCCCTTGAGCAAGGCACTTAACCCTAATTGCTCATGTAAGTCGCTCTGGATAAGAGCGTCTCCTAAATGACGTAAATGTAAATGTAATGTCTTAACTAAGTGTGGGGGGATGTGATGTGAGAGATAGGAGAGCAGAAAGCTCTGCCATCAGTTATCGCATGAGGTGTTACGTTCCCCAATAACCAATCAAAAATTGTTGCTCAACATAAAAAAGGGAACTAACAAATGAGTCATTAACCACGTTTCCATCCACAGTTTTTATGCGCGTAAAGTCATGCCGTATAAAAAAACCCCACTACAGCTGTGATGGAAACAGGAAGTTTCTATACCCTATTTTATAAATGCCGACAGATAATTTGTTCTTTGGTGTTTTTGTGTCTGTAAAATTAATTATGTGAAAAATGGTGGTGGAAATGCCTTTATGCACAAATATTGATAGAATAACCAACCACAGGAGGCTGCTGAGGGGAGAACGGCTCATAATAATGGCCGGAACGGAGCAAGCGGAATGGCATCAAACACCTGGAAACCATGATGTATTCGATACCATTCCACCTATTCCGCTCCAGTCAGTACTAAGAGGCCATTCTCCTCAATTAATGTGCCACCAATCTCCTGTGTAACCAACATATCAAAGTAAACTTGGAGTCACGCGATAAAATGGTGTGTGGTCCTCCCACTACAATTCAGGAAACCATGCAGTTTATTAAGCTACAGATGAAACTTCACAGGGTGGTGAAAGTGATCTTGATGCTTCTTTACAATAAATATTGAGGGTCTTATTCTGGTGATCGATGCTTGACTGCCATTTGACTAATACAATTCTCGCTCTTATCCATAATAATCTCATCATGTAGACTATTCTACCCGCACAGGCTACCCGCACTGTATCTGCGAGCTGTTGGCTAGAGCGCACGTGCCAAGACCAGAGTAGGCACATTTGCTATTTAACGCAATAGTTTTTGTGACAAAACTATCGGTAGAGTTGAACATGCGATGGAAACACATTGAACTGTACATGAAAACGTAAGCGAAAAGGTACATTTTGTGTGCACTACGTTATTTGGTGGAAACACAGCTGGTGGAAAATGCACATATTTTCTTTATAAGGATTCCAGAATATTCGTTTGAAAATCTGTCGCTAATTGGATGGAAACCTAGCTGCTGACAACCAAAACGAAACCAGGTGGGGTTTTAAAATGGGTTCTGAAAGGCATCCATTTTGGTGCCTACTGAATGCTGGCCAAGCAAACTCGAGTAGGTCTTAACACACACCCACTATGGACGCCCACTAGATTTGCCTGATAACAGACAAACTAAAATAAAAGAAAACCCACACCAACTTAGTGAAAATAAATGTGGAGCAAACCAAACAGGGAGACACAAAATAAAATGCTTTGTAGTCACAAACTTAAAGAGGGAGCGTTAAACAGCAGTCTAGCTCTTCCAACATATCTCATGCCAACTGGAGCGTTGGCTCTGCAGCTCTTAAATATCAGCTGCAACACATCCTGACTAACGAGGATGATTCCAATCAGGGCAAGCAACACCCAAACAGAACCAACCTCGAAATCGAGCTAAACACCAAAGCCCACAACAGAGGTAAATACCTGAAAGCCAGAACACCTACAGTGGATGAATAGGCAGCGTACTGTAAATACATAAGCAGCCATATCCATATTGCCCATAATCCCCTGCGAGACTAGCAATATGTCTCATGCTGGCGCCCGGCCTGAGCTGTGAAGCTATCTGATGTGTGTACTTTCAAGTATCTGATGCCCCAGACTGGTTGCCCAAGTTTGTGTGAGGAGGTGGTGGTCAACGTTAGCAAAAGCAGTTTTCTGGTTTTCTATCTATTTACTGTTTTTATCTATATATGTATCTAGTATAACATAGGCCTGCCATACTCAATAGACTGTGGTCCGGATCCGGAACCAGAAGGGGGTCAATATGGACCGCGGGTCCCGACTAAGTAGGGCTTTCAACTTACTGCTGTTGAGAGTTGTAATTGTATAATGCACAAGGTGCAATTTCGAAATTAGCTTTAAAACTGCAACATTTTATCTCAGCCCCATGGCAAAATTTGTAAAGTTGCAGGAAATGAGCTTTAAGCTGCTAAATTCTCTCTGGTGTGAACAGGTTGGGTTGCATGTGTTGCGAGGTGGGGGTTTGTTACTACGCCGATAAATGACAATATCCACCTGGACCTTTGCCACCTAGGAAATTTGTGTGACCGTACCTTGTCAATAGTAGTTGAGCACCCCTGGGATAGGCTAACTTAAAAGCCTAAAAAACCAACAATACCTCACTGTGCTGACACAGTTATTCCCACCACAGCCCAGACGTCCCTGAGCTGAGAAGTCAGCGGTGTCTCTCATTGTCATGACTTCCTCCGAAGCTGCCTCCTCTCCTTGTTCGGGCAGGCTTTTGTACCGGGATAATTCCCAATGTGCCTTGTAATTTCCAGTGCGCCTGTTTTGCGCACTGGAGTGTGTTGACGCATTACTGCGTAACTTTGTGCTTCAGAATAAATCCTGTTATTCTGTGATTTACCCTCCTGCGCCTGACTCCTTCAAAATCACCTCATCACACTCATTATTTACTGCGTTACCTCTGAATGATCCCCCTTTCCAAGAAGAGACAGTGGGCCTCCCTGATGTGTCCCTCAGGATAGTGGAGAACTCTGGGCCGCCTAGAGGACTAGATGTTCCCAGGCAAACAGAAAGCAGCACAGCCATGCAAAATTCACAACCTCCTTTCTAATGGAGCCACTCAGCTTCATTGGGGAAAGGAGAGAAGAACACACTCACATCAATGAGGCAGG
The DNA here is from genome assembly GCF_020615455.1 of Coregonus clupeaformis. Taxonomy (NCBI): domain Eukaryota; kingdom Metazoa; phylum Chordata; class Actinopteri; order Salmoniformes; family Salmonidae; genus Coregonus; species Coregonus clupeaformis. The sequence goes on from NC_059225.1 coordinate 40,163,831, forward strand.
AGGAGGACAGGCAATGGCCCGTTAAATAAGAGCGAAAGAAAAGACACTGCTCAGAGATTCAACGACGGCGATGCGCTGATGTGTTCATTTGTTTGTGTCTGCCCAATGGAACAAGAAAGATGGGGTGCACTGTAAGACTTTTCTGTCATTTCAACAGTAAAACACTGTAAAATATCGTAAATGTGTTTTACAGCATTAATGCTGTAAATTGCACTGCATTATGGGTCAAATGCTGATATTAACTGTAAGCCGCCTGTAAAAATGTCTAACATTCTCTATTTCTTTACAGTACCCTTACCGAAAAAACAGGCTTCTGGCAAACAGTTATGGCAAATCTTTGGGCAATTTGCTGCAAATTTGCAGCGAGCTCATATTTTCACATGCAAATTAGTTTTCTGACAAACTGTTGCGGTAAATTTGCAGCAGCTTGTGAACTTCTGGCAAACAATTGTGGGAAACTTGTGGCGAACATTCTGTTTGATGCAAACTCAGTAAGAATATGCAGATTAGATCAGGTTTTTGGTTACTGTGTGATAAACAACATTGCAATGTACAGTGCATTCGGAAAGTATTCAGACCCCTTGATTTTTTCCACATTGTGTTACATTACAGCCTTATTCTAAAATTGATTAAATAAATATTTTCTTCATCAATCTACACACAATACCCCATAATGACAAAGCAAAAACTGTTTTTTTTGGGTGGGGTGGGGGCAAATGTATTAACAATAAAAAAACATACCTTATTACATTTGACATTTTAGTCATTTAGCAGACACTCATATCCAGAGCGACTTACAGTTAGTGAGTGCATACATTTTTTCATACTGGTCCCCCGTGGGACTCGAACCCACAACCCTGGCGTTGCAAGCGCCATGCTCTACCAACTGAGTATTCAAACCCTTTGTTATGAGACTTGAAATTGAGGTCAGGTGCATCCTGTTTCCATTAATCATCCTTGCAATGTTTCTACAACTTAATTGGAGTCCACCTGTGGTAAATTCAATTGAGTGGACATGATTTGGAAAGGCACACTCCTGTCTATATAAGGTCCCACAGCTGACAGTGCATGTCAGAGCAAAAACCAATTAATGAGGTCGAAGGAATTGTCCATAGTTCTCAGAGACAGGATTTTGTCAAAACACAGATCAGGGGAAGGGAACCAAAACAATTCTGGAGCATTGAAGGTCCCCAAGAACACAGTGGCCTCCATCATTCTTAAATGGAAGAAGTTTGGAACCACCAGGATTCTTCCTAGAGCTGGCCGCTCGGCCAAACTGAGCAATCGGGGGAGAAGGGCTTTAGTCAGGGAGGTACACCAAGAACCCGATGGTCACTCTGACAAAGCTCCTGATTTCCTCTGTGGAGATGGGAGAACATTCCAGAAGGACAACCATCTCTGCAGCAATCTACCAATCAGGCCTTTATGGTAGGCCAGACAACTACAGGTGTGCTAAGCTTGTAGCGTAATGCCCAAGAAGACTCGAGGCTGTAACCGCTGCCAAAGGTGCTTCAACAAAGTACTGAGTAAAGGGTCTGAATACTTATGTAAATGTGATATTTCAGGGGGGTTTTGTAGGGGGGTTTGTGCAAGAATGTCTAAAAACGTGTTTTTGCTTTGTCATTAGGGGGTATTGTATGTAGATTGATGAGGAAAAAATGCAATTTAATCAATTTCAGAATAAGGCTGTAATGTAACAAAATGTGGAAAAAGTCAAGGGGTCTGAATACTTTCCGAATGCACTGCATCTACATAAACCAAATCACATAACTTTAAATGAACTTACTTCACAGAGAAAAAACTAAACATACTAAATTTAGTAAATATACTAAACAACATGTATTCAATGTCTTTAACAGATACAAATAAATCCAATACAACTTGAAATTATCAGCATGGTAATGAAGAAAGTGGCAAAGACTGGTTATTTCCTAAATAAATTGTTTAATCTTTTTATGTAGCTACAACATTTACATGAGAGAAATGTGAACACTATGGGATGTTGACCGTAGGATGTTTAAAGGGACAACTACATAATTATTTACATGAGCCAAGTGATAACTGAGCAATAGATTAACACTGGAAGTTTAAAGATAATTAACTAAATTGTAATAATTAAAACAACAAAAACTACATCAAAACCAGTTCAGAACTATTGCCATTTTGAGTGAACTTTTTTTTTTTTTTTCAAACAAAAACATACATAGACAAAAAAAATAGACAACTTAACATTTACATACCCACAAACATGAATGACATCACACTTGCTCAGATCCACATGTTCCCACCGTATCCACATCCAATGCTGTTTGTAATGCTTGTGAGACTCTGCCCCATATGAGTTCAAATTGTGTTATGTTGTAGCCAGACAAATAATTCCTTTCAATTGCAGTTAATCACTAGTCTGGCTAACACCTAACTCTTGAAGTCCTCCTTTCAGAGTCTGGAATGGCTCTTTGATGTTGTCGGCACAATGCGTCGATAATGAATGAGGCTGTGCTTTTACTGTTTGGCTCTCTTCCCACAGCCACACACAGCCCCCTTGTATTACAATAGTTGGATTATCAAATCCAAACAATAAGAGTTCTCAACCCTGAGAAAAAAAGGACATTTGAGAGAACCAATCAAACCCCGTCGTACAATTAATTAGCGAATATTGCATTAACAAACAGCCTCCTTTCCGGACCAGTGTGGTCACAGGTCTCCCTGCGCTGTGAGTCATGTGGGTCGCGTCCGCCAGGCTAGTTAATCACAGCAAACAGAATCAAATTCAAGTCTAATGTTTTTGTAAAAAAAATTACCCACCATGCCTGGTGTATCCAGCAAACACGGATACTCTCGGACTACCTCGGCCCCATTCTGTCTGGTCCACTGAGCCGTCTGGATTATGGTCTCCTTCATGTACTCCGCAAACTGGTTTGCCAGCCAGAAGTTGTTGATGGGGGTTAACTGCCTTGTTCAAGGGCAGACCGGCAGATTTTCCCACCTTGCTGGCTATAGGATTTGAACCAGCAACCTATCAGTTACTGGCCCAACGCTCTTAACTGCTAGGCTTAACTGCTAGGGGGGAGATTTTAAGGGATAGTTTCAGCCACATTTCTAAATTAAAGACTTTCCGGGAAGGGTTGATAAGCCAGATTAAATGGTGAACAATATCTTGCTGTGCGACCTAGAAAAAAATCACCCAGATAATAATTGTTGTGATGATAGAGGTTGCGGTACAGCTAAGCCTGAGTGCCATAGAGAATAAACTGAGAGCAGATTTGTGACCGTTATGTTTGCACCATTACTACGGAGAAAATGGCTTGTTTCTAGCAGTTGAAAAGATATGACCCATATTACTGGTGCAATGTTTTTTACGGGTTAACGGGCCACATTTTAAACACAAACCATGTCCTGGGCTGTTAAACTACTCGCTAGCCGCTACCCACATGAACAAATACTATGGTCTAAATCAGGGATGTCAAACTAATTCCAGGGAGGGCTGAGTGTCTATGGGTTTTTGTTTGTTCCTTTCAATTAAGACCTAGACAACCAGGTGAGGGTTCCTTTCTAATTAGTGACCTTAATTAATCAATGAAGTACAAGGGTAGAGCTAAATCCGCAGACACTCGGCCCTCTGTGGAATGAGTTTGACACGTGGTCTAAATACTGTAGTATTACTAGATTTATATACTATTCTGCCCTGGAATTGCGTTCCCATGAAAAACTAGACAGATAGCTAACAACTGAGTTTTCAATAAAACTTAGAAGGCATGACTTTTCTTGAACGAATGTATTAAAAACGTTTATGTTGTGAAACTGCAAAATACAGAAAATAATATACTTTAGTATTCAATTCACATTGACATACTGTAGCTGTACATTATACATTCCAAGTTGAAGTTGCATAAATACAAAGCACGTGCCAAGGTACCATGTATCTGACATGACACCAAACCAGATAGATAATTACCATTTGAGTAGCAACTAGCCAACTCCTTTCATTACTCTAATAATGTGCAAACACCTCTGTACAATAACAAAGAATATTACACTAGAAACAGTAACAAACTATAGTATAGTATGTTTTACAATTTGCTTACAAAACTGTATTGTTTTTGTGGACATGACTGTAGTATACAGTAGTATTTACTGTAGTCTTTTTGCGGACAAGTTTCAAGTTTTGTTAGTCATATGTTCGTCCAACGAAATGTTTACTTGCAGTTTCATTCTCAACAATGCAACAAGAATATGAACATAAGGTAAATGGCAGTAGAATAGAATAATACATTTTAGCATAAGTACAATACAGGAAGGCACAATTTATAGTCCAATATTTACACGTGTATTGGGGAAGGAGGGGATGGGGAGCAAGTGTATAAATTGAGCAGTATAATAAGAGCCTGGTAGCAGCAGTTGTGATGTGTGTGTGTGTGTGTGTGTGTGTGTGTGTGTGTGTAGCATGAATGTTTGTGTGTGTATATGTCTGTGTGGGTGTGTGCATGAGTGAGTGCAAGTGTGCTAAGGTGCGGAGATTCAGAGCAGGTGGTCAGTCCAGTTCAAGTGTTCAGCAGTCTGATGGCTTGTAGATAGAAACTGTCTCTGAGCCTGTTGGTATCAGACCTCATGCTCCGATACCGTCTGCCTGACGGTAAGGGTGAGAACAGCTCGTGGCTGGGGTGTGAGGGGTCCTTGATGATGCTGCGTGCCTTCCTCAGACACCATTTAGAGTAGATGTCCTGGATGGATGGGAACACGGTCCCAGTGATGTACTGACTGGAGGGCATTGTTGTCGTGGATGGATCAATTCCCGTACCAGGCCATGATGCAATCCTGTAGGATACTACAGTATTCACTGTAGTGTTTTTTGCAGACTTTACTGTAGTATTCACTGTAATGTTTTGCGGTCATGACTGTATGTCACGATCGTCTGAAGAAGCGGACCAATACGCAGCGCGTGGAGTGAACATGATGACTTTATTTAATAAAGCAACCACAAAAAACAACAAATGGCGATAGTGAAGTCCTCTGTAACACTGACAGAAACATGGAACAAAAACCCACAAATACAATGAAAACCAACACAGTATAAATATGGCTCCCAATCAGAGATAACGAGCCGACAGCTGACACTCGTTACCTCCGATTGGGAGTCATTGACCAAACATAGAAAAACAACCTAGACTAACCAACATAGAAATACACCCAAGTGAAATGAACAACCCTGGCTCAAAAATCAAAGTCCATAGAGCCAGAGTGTCACACTGTAGTATATACTATAATATTCACTGTAGTATTTTTACAGACATGACTGTAGTATTTACTGTAGTATTCACTGTAGTGTTCTTGCATACATGACTAGTATACTATAGTATGCACTGTAGTGGTTTTGCAGACTTTACTGTAGTATTCAGTAGTGTTTTGTGGACATGACTAGTATACTGCAATATTTACTGTAGTGTATATGCGGACATGAATGTCATATGCTGTAGTATTTACTGTAGTGTTTTCGCATACATGACTATTATGCTGTCGTATCTACTGTAGTGTTTTGCAGACATGACTAGTATATTTTAGTAACACCTGCTGAATAGGGTTAGCTAAAATGACACAACCAGACTAGTGAATACTATAGTATACTACAGTCATGTCCGCAAAAACACTACAGTGAATATTATAGTATACTAGTCATGTCTGCAAAAACACTACAGTGAATACTACAGTAAAGTCAGCAAAAACACTACAGTGAATACTATAGTATACTACAGTCATGTCTACAAAAACACTACAGTGAATACTACAGGTATGTCCGCAAAACACTACAATGAATACTATAGTATACTAGTCATGTCTGCAAAAACACTACAGTGAATACTATAGTATACTACAGTCATGTCCGCAAAAACACTACAGTAAATACTACAGTCATGCCCGCAAAACACTACAATGAATACTATAGTATACTAGTCATGTCTGCAAAAACACTACAGTGAATACTATAGTATACTACATTCATGTCCGCAAAACACAGTGAATACTACAGTAAAGTCAGCAAAAACACTATATAAATATAGTAATACTACAGTATTTGGACCATAGTATACTATAGTATTGTTTCATGTGGGTTAGCTGTTTGAACTAGGACCACAATGGAACTACATTTAAAAATGTTGTTGTGTTATTCTCAACGCATTTCTAAATACATTGTATCCACATTTGTGGTTGTATTGTGTTTTTAAATAGTCAAATAACATCAATCAATCAAGGGATACGACACTGTGAAGTATAGTATTCTACAGTATACTAGAAAATTATATAGTAAGTACTACACAATCAAGGGGGAACCTCGGAGGAAATCCCTGATAAAATACTATACTACACACTGTAGTATCCCCAAGGACAGCACGCAGTCCAATCAATCTAAACATTCTAAAGTAAGCACTACTTGTTGGAGGGATACTACAGTGTGTAGTATAGTATTTTACACATTATACTACAACATTCTAAAGTAAGCACTAGATGACCAAGGGATACTACAGTGTGTAGTATAGGATTCTACAGTATACTACATAATTCTATAGTAAGCACTACACAATCGAGTGATTTTTTTATCTGGGTAAAGCCAGTGTTTATTTTTATATGCTTGTCCTATGTGTGAGAAGAGCTGACAAATCAGAACTGAGAACGATTATTATGGAGCCCCATGAGGAACACCTGATGCTGCGCTGACTTGGATGCTCTCCTGCCCAAACTGTGTTTCACAGTCTCTGAACCCCCTTACTCCAAATAGAGTTGCCCCTGATAGGGCTGTGGCGGTCATAACATTTTGTCAGCAGGTTATTGTCATGCAAAAGTCTGCCGGTCTCATGGTAATTGACCGTTAATGAACATAAACACATTTAGCATCTCCAGGCCTCCACACATAGGCCTACAAGTCGCATACAAGCCACTGATGCATGCCTTTGGGACATCTACATAAAAAAAAAAAAGGTATAATAAATCAATGTAATATACACCATCACAAAAAATCCATTATTTATTTTAGGCAGGTCTAAAAAAACATGATATTAAGAACATTTATTTCAGAAGAACTGAATATGAGTTGGCCTACTGTATGTTATCTCGCTATGTGCCATGCCATAGGCTGCAGGCTTGTTCATTTAGCAGACTAGATATGCTTATAAGTTCCATTCCATTATTTTAGATTATATGATTTTATAGTAAGAATAATATAATTGAACTTAGCTGAATAAAATTGAAAGGATATTTTTCCCATTCTGGAGTGAGTTTGCTCATGAAGTGGCTATGTATAAAAGTGATCATTTGAAACAGGTCCTTTATGCTAGATTTGGAGTTTTTTTGGCAACTTTAGTTGTGAATGATACAAACCTTAGAATGTCTTAGAAATCAAAACATATATGGCTATAGGCTATTGATGATTTGAGAAAATCTCTCTGTTCCTTGGCTCAGGCTGCACACACTTTTCTCTCATCAAGTAATCATATTTTCACCCATCAGACTATTCTCAATTTAATCTTGTCTTTACTAATATATAAAATTATTTTCGATTTTGAATGGCCCATTATCAAATGGGCAGGGGAAAAAATTTCATCCGTATGCACTCGAATAGCCTGGCTTGGTGGTTAGAGTCAACATAGAAACGCCACTGCTTTTATCTATGAAATTAGTTCTGTATAGAAGTGCCAGTTAAATGACTGTCTTTCGTGTAGTCATGAGTCATTACCATGTTTACACTATATTGCCCGTTTGACACAGCTTCAATGGTATACTGTCTTTGTGAAAGGCGGATTGTCATTGGACAGTCAATGCAAAGACATATAAATATAAAGATTATTATTATTATTATTATTTAAAAATTATGTCTTATAATTCTGAAATTCCAAATGTTATTATTATGATCACCACAATGCACTCATGACATGTACACTGTAAGTCGTGTCGAAAAGGCAAGTTCAAATGCAGTGTTACCGACATTTCCAGCCTTTCTTCCTTTTTGACTGGTGTATTTTCATCTCCATGCCATCAAAATAGTTCAAGCATTTAATTTCCCAGGCCTTCTCAACACAATGATCAGTGCCAAAGGCAAACAATCACATATGACATTCAAAATGAAAGTGGAAACTGGGGCTAGTTTGCCACAGAGAAGTTCGATCGAGGAAGGACAATGACACGGTACGACACACCCACTGTTTGAAGAAATCTGACTTCAGAAGACTATGATAGCAGATGCTGCACAATCAGATATCTCCTTTAACGGATAATAACATAGAGGTCCCTAGAGGGGAGTAGTGGAAATTATGAATTTCCATGTGAGTAGATATAGATGGTGGTGTCATGCGATAACTGGCTCGCCACTTAGCAGAGGCAGCCAGCTAGCTAGTGTGTGTGTTGTGCACCGCTGGCACCTGCCCTGACAACGTGTTGAGAAGATAATGAAAGCTGGTGTGAAACAAAATGGCTGCCAAATTTCACACATTAACCCAGACACAATGCCCAATGTAATGTGGAGGTTGTTTACTCGGCTTGCTGACATTAGGTTCTGGCTCTGCAATCGCTTAAACTATTTTGACAATGAGGAGAGAACATTGGGGTCCCCAAGCTAATTGATTAGCTTGGAATGATGTTAAACAATATCAGATATTATCTGAATCAGTATAGCCAGCCAACAAAAATAACACTGCCTCTTCCCAATGTCCCCCAGCCCCTCCCCCCCAAAATAAACGTAATTATTGTATGGTTATCTAACTTTTTAAAATCTGTCTCGCAATACAATTGCAATTTTTCATGTTCTACCTGTATCTGTCGTCATCTTGCAGGTGAAAGAGTGAGCCAATGTGGTGGAATAGTGCTTCATCACTGGCCAGGGAGAGAAGTCACCTTGCAGAACTCATCCTGGGAAAGAGAGACTCGTGATTGTTTGTTGCCAGCAGGGAAACAACGGCAAGGTCAGTACACACAAATAAAGAAAAAATGACTTTGGGCTTCTTTTCCAATTGCTGTCATGGGGAGTGTATAGATTGCGGGGTGAAGTTTTGTGATTGCTGGTGGCTGGATTAAGGGAATAGAATAGGGCTATCATGGCCCAATTTCTGGCTGAGTCAGAAAGTAAGAAGGTATTACTGTAGATGCTGGAGGTAAAGTGCTCCACACCTATTGCACATGTGCTTCAGCATATGCAGTTGCCTGATTCGTTGATATGAAAAAAACCTGCTGTGATTCTCTATATCCCCATCAGAAAGGACTACTTCATAGAGTAAACAAAGAAAGCAATGGCCTACACTCTTAGAAAAAAAGGGTTCCAAAGGGGTTCTTTGGCTGTCCCCATAGGGTAACCCTTTCTAGAACCCTTTTTGGTTCCAGGTAGAACTCTTTTGGGTTCCATGTAGAACCCTCTGGGGAAAGGTTTCTACATGGAACCCAATAGGGTTATACCTGGAACCAAAAAGGGTTCTAGAAAGGGTTATCCTATGGGGACAGCCGAAGAACCCTTTTAGGTTCTAAATAGCATATTTTTTTCTAAGAGTGTAGAATACTTTAAAAAAGGCAAAGGTTTGAACACCCCCTTTCCTGGGGGCCAGTTTTATGACTGGTCGTAAATACCGTGCAGACTTTCTCTTTCTTGCCATGAAGTATTGGGAGAAAGAACCCCTTTGTTAACAAATGACATCTTCCCACCAAGACTCCAACATCCAAACGTGGATAATGGATCAATATTCCTACTTAAAATAATGTGGGAAATGGTTGGTGGGGACTTAAAGAACAATCATGTCAAATTCGTTACTATGTTGTGATGTCATTAAAGACGGTGGAACAACAACTTCCCAGTTATGAGGTTTACATCTAATTGTTGTATAAAATGAATGATTAAGCATATTAATACCTTTGTGAAGATAGCAATGTGATTTTAGCATTCTAGATGAGCTGATTGTTTTCCATATTGATTTGTTCTCAGTCAGTGGCCACGCCCAGATGAGCACAAACATGATGAAACTGTCACGATCGTCGTAGTAATGAGTAGACCAAGGCGCAGCGTGAGAAACAAACATGACTTTAATTAGTTAAAGTTTCTAAACAAAACAAAACACGACTCGTGAAGTCCACGGTGACAATGACCGAACACGGAACAAAAACCCACAAACACAAAGTGAAACACAGACAGTTAAATATGGCTCCCAATCAGAGACAACCAGCCGACAGCTGACACTCGTTGCCTCTGATTGGGAGTCACACAGGCAAACATAGAAACAGACAACCTAGAACCCCCAACATAGACATATAACACATAGAATAAACACACCCTGGCTCAACAAATAGAGTCCCAGAGCCAGGGTGTGACAGTACCCCTAAAGGCGCGGACTGCGACCGCGCCTAAATACTGAGCAAACAGGGGAGGGCTGGGTGGGCATTCCTCCTCGGCGGCGGCTCCGGCTCCGGTCTTGCCCACCACCCTCCAACAAACCCCCCATAGCGCCCCTGGTCCGGTCTGGCCCCGCTGGCTGGAGTTGGACTGGACGTAGCAGGGGCGGTAGGCTTCAGCTCCTTAGTGGAGCAGTTGAGCGGTACCTGAATTGGCACCGATGACCCAGGCACGGGTTGTGCCGGACTGACGACTCGCACCCTAGGCTTGGTTCGTGGAGCAGCGACGGGCCTTACCAGGCTGACGACTCGTACCCCGGGCTTGGTGCGAGTGGCAGGAACGGGCTGGGCTGTCGACGCACACCGTAGGCTTGGTGCGTGGAGCAGGAACAGGCCGGGCTGGGCTGGCGACGCACACCGTAGGCTTGGTGCGTGGAGCAGGGACAGGCCGGACAGGGCTGGCGACGCACACCGTAGGCTTGGTGCGTGGAGCAGGGACAGGCCGGGCAGGGCTGTCGACGCACACCGTAGGCTTGGTGCGCGTGGAGCAGGGACAGGCCGGGCTGGGCTGGCGACGCACACCGTAGGTTTGGTGCGTGGAGCAGGAACAGGCCGGGCAGGGCTGGCGACGCACACCGTAGGCTTGGTGCGTGGAGCAGGAACAGGCCGGGCTGGGCTGTCGACGCACACCGTAGGCTTGGTGCGTGGAGCAGGAACAGGCCGGGCTGGGCTGGCGACGCACACCTTAGGCTTGGTGCGTGGAGCAGGAACGGGTTGGACCAGGCTGACGACTCGCACCGTAGGCTTGGTGTGAGGGGCAGGAACATGCCGGGCTGGGCTGGCGGCGTGCACCTTACACTTAGTGCGGGAAACAGGAACGGGCCGGACCGGACTGGTGACGCACACCACTTGCTTGGTGTGAGGAGCGGGACTGGGTTTCGTCATAACCCCCCGCTCCCTCAGCTGCCTACCGAGTTCCTCTCGCCGTGCCTCCTTTCTCACCCTTTCCCTTATCGCCTCCAAATGCTCCATCCTCTGCAACACTACCTCCTGCTCCCTCGTCGTGTGCCCCCCCCTAAAAAAAAATTGGGGTTGCCTCTCGCCTGTCCGACGTTGACCCTGCTGACGCCGCTGCTCCTCTCTCCGTCGCCTCTCCACCGTCTCACTCCATGGCCGGCGATCCATCCCGGCCAGGATTTCCTCCCAGGTCCAGGACCCCTGCCCGTCCAAGATCTGCTCCCACGTCCAGGCTGCCTGCTCCTGGACACGCTGCTTGGTCTTGGTATGGTGGGTTTTTCTGTCCGTGTTCGGTCATTGTCACCGTGGACTTCACGAGTCGTTTATTGTTTTGTTTAGTGTGCTTATTATCACTGACGGTAATAAAGTATCATGTTCACTCAACACGCTGCGTATTGGTCTACTTCTCGTCAAGACGATCGTGACAGAAACACCCCTTTTACCCTGAGTGAATATAAAGCCTTGTGAGGAAATTCACCTCAGACCAGCAGACGTGAAGCGTGAGCCAAACGTTACAAATGGTTGAATTTCTACCAGACCAGCAAGCCCCACAGCTTAAAATTGTTGAAACTCTACAGACCAGCAGACGTGAAGCGTGAGCCAAACGTTGCAAATGGTTGAATTTCTACCAGACCAGCAAGCCCCACAGTTTAAAATGGTTGAAACTCTACAGACCAGTAGACATGAAGCGTGAGCCAAACGTTGCAAATGGTTGCATTTCTACCAGACCAGCAAGCCCCACGGCTTAAAATGGTTGAAACTCTACAGACCAGCAGACGTGAAGCGTGAGCCAAACGTTGCAAATGGTTGAATTTCTACCAGACCAGCAAGCCCCATGACTTAAAATGGTTGAAACTCTTTAGACCAGCAGACGTGAAGCGTGAGCTAAACATTGTAAAATGGTTGAATTTCTACAAGATCAGAAAACGTGAGACGTTAGTCCACACGTTTGAAATGGAGAAACTCTGAAACTCTCAACCTCTACACAAGGTGAAGAAGAAGACAATGCACTAGACCTTATCATTTCAGTCTGCAGCTGGCATGTACAGTCGTCTAGAGAACTTTCACTAAAGACACGAGTTGGAAAGGACAATCCCTCAACGACAACCACTGGTACTTCTGAAGTAACCATTCTAACCACCACTATGACCACAAACTCTACCAAGGACATTGAGATCTCTGGTGGGCAAACCAAAGTGCTACATCATCAACTCAACTATCGAGGACAGCAACATGTAAATACATGTTGCATTTCTAATCCGAATGAGCGATTATTAGGGTGCATAAGTATTATGATTACTGTGAGCGTAGTTTCCAATGTAACTACGATAGTTTGAATCTCTGGCTCTCCCTTCCATTCTGACCCCTCCACTACCCAAGCATTCATGCTAATGTTAGTCCAGTCCACTAGGGACCTGTTTTCATTGTATTACGTTAGTAATCAATAACCTATGTGTGTTTGTATTGTGTTATTATTTAGTTAGTTAGTTAGTAAATAAATAATTAAGCCAATTTGTGTATTGCTGATTCATCAATAAGGTTAGGGTTCTTGCAGGTTCAAGGATTATGTGACATTCAGAATGAGACTAAGAGGTTATTATTTAATAAGTGACTGTTATCGGTATTTAACATAATAAGTGACTGTTATCGATATATAACATATATAAAGATATTTTTATATATATATATATATATATATACAGTGGGGAAAAAAGTATTTAGTCAGCCACCAATTGTGCAAGTTCTCCCACTTAAAAAGATGAGAGAGGCCTGTAATTTTCATCATAGGTACACGTCAACTATGACAGACAAAATGAGAAAAAATTATCCAGAAAATCACATTGTAGGATTTTTAATGAATTTATTTGCAAATGATGGTGGAAAATAAGTATTTGGTCAATAACAAAAGTTTCTCAATACTTTGTTATATACCCTTTGTTGGCAATGACACAGGTCAAACGTTTTCTGTAAGTCTTCACAAGGTTTTCCACACACTGTTGCTGGTATTTTGGCCCATTCTTCCATGCAGATCTCCTCTAGAGCAGTGATGTTTGGGGCTGTCGCTGGGCAACACGGACTTTCAACTCCCTCCAAAGATTTTTCTATGGGGGTTAAGATCTGGAGACTGGCTAGGCCACCCAGGACCTTGAAATGCTTCTTACGAAGCCACTCCTTCGTGTTGCCGGGCGGTGTGTTTGGGATCATTGTCATGCTGAAAGACCCAGCCACGTTTCATCTTCAATACCCTTGCTGATGGAAGGAGGTTTTCACTCAAAATCTCACGATACATGGCCCCATTCATTCTTTCCTTTACACGGATCAGTCGTCCTGGTCCCTATGCAGAAAAAACAGCCCCAAAGCATGATGTTTCCACCCCCATGCTTCACAGTAGGTATGGTGTTCTTTGGATGCAACTCAGCATTCTTTGTCCTCCAAACACGACAAGTTGAGTTTTTACCAAAAAGTTCTATTTTGGTTTCATCTGACCATATGACATTCTCCCAATCGTCTTCTGGATCATCCAAATTCACTCTAGCAAACTTCAGACGGGCCTGGACATGTACTGGCTTAAGCAGGGGGATACGTCTGCACTGCAGGATTTGAGTCCCTGCGGCGTAGTGTGTTTCTGATGGTAGGCTTTGTTACTTTGGTCCCAGCTCTCTGCAGGTCATTCACTAGGTCCCCCCGTGTGGTTCTGGGATTTTTTGCTCACCGTTCTTGTGATCATTTTGACCCCACGGGGTGAGATCTATGCGTGGAGCCCCAGATCGAGGGGAGATTATCAGTGGTCTTGTATGTCTTCCATTTCCTAATAATTGCTCCCACAGTTGATTTCTTCAAACCAAGCTGCTTACCTATTGCAGATTCAGTCTTCCCAGCCTGGTGCAGGTCTACAATTTTGTTTCTGGTGTCCTTTGACAGCTCTTTGGTCTTGGCCATAGTGGAGTTTGGAGTGTGACTGTTTGAGGTTGTGGACAGGTGTCTTTTATACTGATAACAAGTTCAAACAGGTGCCATTAATACAGGTAACGAGTGGAGGACAGAGGAGCCTCTTAAAGAAGAAGTTACAGGTCTGTGAGAGCCAGAAATCTTGCTTGTTTGTAGGTGACCAAATACTTATTTTCCACCATAATTTGCAAATAAATTCATAAAAAATCCTACAATGTGATTTTCTGGAAAAAAATTCTCAATTTGTCTGTCATAGTTGATGTGTACCTATGATGAACATTACAGGCCTCTCTCATCTTTTTAAGTGGGAGAACTTGCACAATTGGTGGCTGACTAAATACTTTTTTTTCCCCACTGTATATATATATATATACAGTGGGGAGAGCCAGAGATTGTTATATACCCTTTGTTGGCAATGACACAGGTCAAACGTTTTCTGTAAGTCTTCACAAGGTTTTCACACACTGTTGCTGGTATTTTGGCCCATTCTTCCATGCAGATCTCCTCTAGAGCAGTGATGTTTTGGGGCTGTCGCTGGGCAACACGGACTTTCAACTCCCTCCAAAGATTTTTCTATGGGGTTAAGATCTGGAGACTGGCTAGGCCACTCCAGGACCTTGAAATGCTTCTTACGAAGCCACTCCTTCGTTGCCCGGGCGGTGTGTTTGGGATCATTGTCATGCTGAAAGACCCAGCCACGTTTCATCTTCAATACCCTTGCTGATGGAAGGAGGTTTTCACTCAAAATCTCACGATACATGGCCCCATTCATTCTTTCCTTTACACGGATCAGTCGTCCTGGTCCCTATGCAGAAAAACAGCCCCAAAGCATGATGTTTCCACCCCCATGCTTCACAGTAGGTATGGTGTTCTTTGGATGCAACTCAGCATTCTTTGTCCTCCAAACACGACAAGTTGAGTTTTTACCAAAAAGTTCTATTTTGGTTTCATCTGACCATATGACATTCTCCCAATCGTCTTCTGGATCATCCAAATTCACTCTAGCAAACTTCAGACGGGCCTGGACATGTACTGGCTTAAGCAGGGGGATACGTCTGCACTGCAGGATTTGAGTCCCTGGCGGCGTAGTGTGTTTCTGATGGTAGGCTTTGTTACTTTGGTCCCAGCTCTCTGCAGGTCATTCACTAGGTCCCCCGTGTGGTTCTGGGATTTTTGCTCACCGTTCTTGTGATCATTTTGACCCCACGGGGTGAGATCTTGCGTGGAGCCCCCAGATCGAGGGAGATTATCAGTGGTCTTGTATGTCTTCCATTTCCTAATAATTGCTCCCACAGTTGATTTCTTCAAACCAAGCTGCTTACCTATTGCAGATTCAGTCTTCCCAGCCTGGTGCAGGTCTACAATTTTGTTTCTGGTGTCCTTTGACAGCTCTTTGGTCTTGGCCATAGTGGAGTTTGGAGTGTGACTGTTTGAGGTTGTGGACAGGTGTCTTTTATACTGATAACAAGTTCAAACAGGTGCCATTAATACAGGTAACGAGTGGAGGACAGAGGAGCCTCTTAAAGAAGAAGTTACAGGTCTGTGAGAGCCAGAAATCTTGCTTGTTTGTAGGTGACCAAATACTTATTTTCCACCATAATTTGCAAATAAATTCATAAAAATCCTACAATGTGATTTTCTGGAATTTTTTTCTCAATTTGTCTGTCATAGTTGATGTGTACCTATGATGAACATTACAGGCCTCTCTCATCTTTTTTAAGTGGGAGAACTTGCACAATTGGTGGCTGACTAAATACTTTTTTTTCCCCACTGTATATATATATATATATATATATATATATATATATATATATATATATATATATATAAAAAAATATAAATATATAAATATATAAATATCTTCTAAGAGTTTAATTCGGGAGATGGTAACTCGTTAAACAACTTATTCCGTGGTACCCCAAGTTAATTGTTACATGATTAATTTAATTGAGTGACAATTAAACAAAGATAGGTGATTTGATATATAACAGTCATACATTAAAGTAAGTCACATCACGACACCTCCCTCTCTTCGTCCTCCCCTTCTTCCTCAAGGCGATCACTGATCATCAGCTAGACTTAGCTAACTTTGTGAAAACAAAATGGCATCAGATCAACGATCACTTACTATAGGATAGGGATGGGGCCCAATACTCATTAATCGCCCAGGAAAGCAGCGGATTCTGCATCCAAGGTTCCAGCAAAGTTAAATCCACACCAAGGAGGAAGTATTTGGATTTGAATTGCTTTCCCACAGATTGCTGCCACCGCAACTAGGTTAAATGTGTAAGATGAGAAAGCCACTGGTGACTTTAATCGAGCATTGCCAAACACAGTTACTGCAGCGCACCGCTGCTACATTTACCGCCAGTAGTGGATGACTGTCAACACAACATCTGAGCAGTGAGTTTTAAAGAAAGCTTTCAGTGTAAATGCTTGTGTAAAAGTGTAGAAATAGTATAGATTGTGATTGTATTTATCCATCTGTTACTGGTGCTCTGCTCCAAACACTGCCAGACATTGATGGTGATGGATGTGGACAACGTGAAACTACCAACATTGAACGTTTCCAGGTTTGAATTGCTCTTGTTTATTGAATTAATAAATGGACTCAATTGGTTTTACTTTCACTGAACCGGACTACGGTAGCTCACACAACTAATCATTTTGGGAGATGGGGTCAAGGCCACAACATTCTCCTGAAGGTCGATGCAACGCCAGTAGTCATTTCATGGAATATCTTGCCAAATTAAATGGCTCAGTGAGAATGACACCTGTTTTAGAGGTGGAAAATCCTGGGGCAATTTGAAGGAGTGCCGGGGTCAGGCAAAGACATGGTCTGATTGTAAATCATCTGTTTCAAAGCACAAGGACAGGAGTGTGGCAGTACTGGGTTGAATACGTTTGGAGGTGAGCGATGCAGTTTAAATGGAGGTTTCGTTTACAGTAGGTTAAGTTTAATAGCCCGTATCTTCTTGCAAGTTTGCAGTGTCCCTAAATGAATACAGATAAAGTGTTTTAAAATTGCTTTGAAACAGCAGTTGTTGGGTTGAATATGTTGGACATGAAACTGGTTTTTCACAGTAGCTACAGTGGCTTGTGAAAGTATTCACCCCCCTTGGCATTTATCCTATTTTGTTGCCTTACAACCTGTCAGAGGAAGGCCCTCAAAATTGTCAAAGACTCCAGCCACCCTAGTCATAGACTGGTCTCTCTGCTACCGCACGGCAAGCGGTACCGGAGTGCCAAGTCTAGGTCCAAAAGACTTCTCAACAGCTTCTACCCCCAAGCTATAAGACTCCTAAACAGCTAATCATGGCTACCCAGACCCCCCACCCCATCTTTTTACGCTGCTGCTACTCTGTTAATTATTTATGCATAGTCACTTTAACTCTACCCACATGTACATATTACTTCAACTACCTCAACTAGCCGGTGCCCCCGCACATTGACTCTGCACCGGTACCCCCCTGTATATATAGCCTCCCTACTGTTATTTTATTTTATTTCTGGTCTTTTTTTATCAACACTTTTTTGTTTTATTCTACTTTTTTATTAAAAATAAATGCACTTTTGGTTAAGGGCTGTAAGTAAGCATTTCACTGTAATGTCTGCACCTGTTGTATTCGGCGCATGTGGCCAATAACATTTGATTTGATTTGATTTGGAATTAAAATAGATTTTTGGGGGGTTTGTATCATTTGATTTACACAACATGCCTACCACTTTGAAAATGCAAAATATTATTTATTTTGAAACAAACAAGAAATAAGACCAAAAAAATTATACTTGAGCGTGCATAACTATTCATCCCCCCCAAAGTCAATACTTTGTAGAGCCACCTTTTGCAGCAATTACAGATGCAAGTCTCTTGGGTTATGTCTATATGCTTGGCACATCTAGCCACTGGGATGTTTGCCCATTCTTCAAGGCAAAACTGCTCCAGCGCCTTCAAGTTGGATGGGTTCCGCTGGTGTACAGCAATCTTTAAGTCATACCACATATTCTCTCTGGAAGACTGAAACAGGTTTCCCTCAAGAATTTCCCTGTATTTAGCACCATCCATCATTCCTTCAATTCTAACCAGTTTCCCAGTCCCTGCCGATGAAAAACATCCCCACAGCATGATGCTGCCACCACCATGCTTCACTGTGGGGATGGTGTTCTTGGGGTGATGAGAGGTGTTGGGTTTGCGCCAGACATAGTGTTTTCCTTGATGGCCAAAAAGCTCAATTTTAGTCTCATCTGTCCAGAGTACCTTTATCCATATGTTTGGGGAGTCTCCCATATGCCTTTTGGCGAACACCAAACGTGTTTGCTAATTCTTTTCTTTAAGCAATGGCTTTTTTCTGGCCACTCTTCCGTAAAGCCCAGCTCTCTGGAGTGTATGGCTTAAAGTGGTCCTATGGACAGATACTCCAATCTCCGCTGTGGAGCTTTGCAGCTCTTTCAGGGTTATCTTTGGTCTCTTTGTTGCCTCTCTGATTAATGCCCTCCTTGCCTCGTCCATGAGTTTTTTATTGGGCGGCCCTCTCTTGGCAGGTTTGTTGTGGTGACATATTCTTTCCATTTTTTAAATAATGGTCCCTGACCTGTTTGGAGAGCTCTTTGGTCTTCGTGGTGCCTCTTGCTTGGTGGTGCCCCTTGCTTAGTGGTGTTGCAGACTCTGGGGCCTTTCAGAACAGGTGTATATATACTGAGATCATGTGACAGATCATATGACACTTAGATTGCACACTGGTGGACATTATTTAACTAATTATGTGACTTCTGAAGGTAATTGGTTGCACCAGATCTTATTTAGGGGCTTCATAGCAAAGGGGGTGAATACATATTCACGCACCACTTTTCCGTTATGTATTTTTCAGAATGTTTTGAAACAAGTTATTTTTTTCATTCCACTTCACCAATTTGGACTATTTTGTGTATGTCCATTACATGAAATGCCATTTTAAATTCCAGTTTGTAATGCAACAAAATAGGAAAAACGCAAAGGGGGATGAATACTTTTGCAAGGCACTGTATGTTAAATTAAACTTAGATCTTGTATTTTAACATGGCTTTGAACAGCAGGTGTAGGTGGTGTAGCATATGGTTGAGGGACATTGTTTTTGCACGACTTTTGCGCTTCAGTTGGGTGTCACATTGCAATTTTTATGATCTACTACTGTATTGCAAAGATATGGCATTTTACAATATTTCCTCTAAATAATTCAGTTGCATGGCTTCTTTTTAATTAAAGATTAAAAGTAAGTTAACCAGTCTCAGGAGGACTTGATACAAATGCAAGTGAAGATATACATGTACTGTACATACATATGCAGTCTAAATTATATTGCAAATATATTGCATTTACAATATTGCCTCTTACTAATTAAAATGCATTGTTTTTTTTAAATTAAAGGTTTGATTAAAAGTAAGTTAACCAGTCTTGAGGAGGACTTGAGACATATGCAAGTGAAGTTATACATGTACAGTACATACATATGCAGTCTAAATTATATTGCAAAGATATTGCATTTTACAATACTGCCTCTAACTAATTAAATTGCATGGCTTTTTAAAAATTAAATGTTTGATTAAAAGTAAGTTAACCAGTCTTGAGGAGGACTTGAGACATATGTAAGTGAAGATATACATGTACTGTACATACATATGCAGTCTAAATTATACACACCAGAAACTCCATACCATAGTATATGCTTTCAAATGGATTGTTTACCGCCTTATAGATTAATATCAATAGCTTTTATGGATGTGATGAAGGCACCCAAACAAGGACACATATGATGATACTTCATGCACATATTTATAATAAATGCATGGGGAGATGGCGGCGCGCTACGATGCTGCTTTTACAAATCATATAAATAATTGAGATGAGATCTATTAGAACAGCAGCCCATAGAGAAAACTTGTATTGCTTGTGCTATATTTATACAGAAAAGGATCCCTGGCCCAGATCCATAATGCATTTTTGTATTTTGGGGAAGTAGTGCTAAAATAGCTGAAGACAATTAATAAAATACTAAGAAACAAAACAATAGAAGAAACCCACATCTGGCCATATTAGTAGTATTGGTTTGACTTTACCGTGCTGTAGAGAAATTACTAGGTATTTACAAAGCGATGGCATGTTAATTACATAGTAATAACATATGAATGACATGTTTGTTTCTTTAGGATTCATTCAAACAAGCACCGCTATACATTTTACTCTTTCATCGTCTTCCTGTTGGCATATCATATTCTAAGGTTGTTTGCTGGTGGGCTGGGATTCACTTAAAGTTATCACTGTCCAAGTTGACTATATACAACTTGATATCTTTCAGCTCCCCCTCTTGTGGACTGAAGCTGGCATCAAGTGCTAGTCTACTGTTAGCTGACAGATTTACTTTGCACTTTGAATGACTGTTCCCGCTCTTATTATCACTTCCCACACCCTGAATGTCAAGGAAGAAGCTAATTGGGTGTATGATAATATCAATAGAAATGGTGATATAACATTGAGAGGTGGAATACTAAAAAGATGTAGGCCTACTCACTCTCTGTGAACAACAAACAGTCACATACAGACACAGAGCAATACTCTGCACACTTACAACAGAGAAACGGTGCTACCCAGGCCCCGTGTGATGTCCTGATGAGGGAACTGCTGTGCGCCATCACCATCAATCTTTGGGGTGCAGTAACCTCATGAGAAATCATTAGAAGTTTGAGTTCCATGGCACATAGGAGCACTAGGGTGCCTCTTTGGAGTATGGGAAAGCTTTTAACCATACAAGCATGTCAGTTCAGCTATCACGTTGATGAAGGATGTATTTTTAAGGTATTAGAAAGGGGCTAATTGGCCCAACTAAAGCAAAGTTGGCGAGAGCACACGATAAGATTCATTGTATTGTATGATTCTAGAAGCTACAGAAATGTGTTAAACTTCCAAGTGATTTGATCTGGGTTAGGTTGGAGCCAGCTATATCTGTGAAACCAAGCTTTCTGGATGTCTATAAACTTGACTTCCAACTGTTATCGAGGGAGATACAGAGTGGGAGGGTAGGAGCAGGATGTGCTTGGATGGATCTTACGACATGGCTCTTCCTGTCAAATGATTCAATGGTGCAGCTATTTCTTATGTAGGCTACTCCACTGGGGTGCCTGCTTGGCACACTGATCATCTGTCTTTCATGTGTTTGTGGACATCACCACCCTGCTTCACCTACTTGCATCATCACCTTCATCCATTATCAGAGTTGCTGGATGGAGGCACTGAGGAGTTATGAAGAGACAGTAGCTAGTGCCTTGGTCCAATGTTGTATGTGTAGACACATGATGAGGAATATCATTAGCTGCATTTATACAGTCTGCATTTTTTTATGTGGTGTGGACAGCAGGGTGAATAGGGTCAAACAGACCTCATGAAATGTAATCAGAGAGAACAGTTGCAGAACGGTGGGTCCTGATTCACATTTCAACATTACCTACAGTGTAACTGTTTTTCTCAGACCATATATCATAGACAATACTAATGCTGCAAATCTGATTCACAGTGATTGAAATTATGTACAGTAGTCATGAGAGAGAGAGGAGAGGAGAAAAACAATTATTGGCTAATTACTTATATAGCAAAATCATGAAATGTAAAGATTATTCAAATACAAAATTTTCCCAAAGTAACAGCTCATCAACCTTTGTTTTTCCCTTTGTGGACTCGTAAAATGTTTGTCTGATGACTCATTTAAAAAGGGAACATTTGAAAAATCCTCAGTGAGTGTAATTTCATAGCAGAGAGCTATTAAGAGAAGATACGTGCTGAAAAGGTGACAACATTTTCTACCAACACCACAAGTTCTATATCATTGTGGATAAAAGCTCATAATTGCAATTCAGGTCACAGAGGAAATCATCCTTTGCCCAGGAGTACATCCTATCAAACTTGGCAAAAGGTGGTCTATGGTCAAATTTTATTGATTGTAAATTACTGACATGACTTTATATAGCTGGGAACTAGCCTATTCCCACTCTGAGTAGCTTTAACCAGGAAGGTGAAATCCTGGTTAAAGGATAGTGTGCCTCTGTGAACAATACCTCCTAGCCCAATGCTGATGACCAAATAGTATTATTTTGTGTATACTGTGCATATCACCACCTCAAGCTGAACCTCGGCAAGACGGAGCTGCTCTTCCTCCCGGGGAAGGACTGCCCGTTCCATGATCTCGCCATCACGGTTGACAACTCCGTTGTGTCCTCCTCCCAGAGTGCGAAGAGCCTTGGCGTGACCCTGGACAACACCTTGTCGTTCTCCGCTAATATCAAGGCGGTGACCCGATCCTGTAGGTTCATGCTCTACAACATTCGGAGAGTACGACCCTGCCTTACACAGGAAGCGACACAGGTCCTAATCCAGGCACTTGTCATCTCCCGTCTGGATTACTGCAACTCGCTGTTGGCCGGGCTCCCTGCCTGTGCCATTAAACCCCTACAACTCATCCAGAATGCCGCAGCCCGTCTGGTGTTCAACCTTCCCAAGTTCTCTTCACCCCGCTCCTCCGCACACTCCACTGGCTTCCAGTTGAAGCTCGCATCTGCTACAAGACCATGGTGCTTGCCTACGGAGCTGTGAGGGGAACGGCACCTCCGTACCTTCAGGCTCTGATCAGTCCCTACACCCAAACGAGGGCACTGCGTTCATCCACCTCTGGCCTGCTGGCTCCCCTACCTCTGCGGAAGCATAGTTCCCGCTCAGCCCAGTCAAAACTGTTCGCTGCTCTGGCACCCCAATGGTGGAACAAGCTCCCTCACGACGCCAGGACAGCGGAGTCACTCACCACCTTCCGGAGACATTTGAAACCCCACCTCCTTAAGGAATACCTGGGATAGGATAAAGTAATCAGTCTACCCCCCCTTTACTCCAACCCCCCAAAGAAAAAATAAAAAAACATTGTAAAGTGGTTATCCCACTGGCTATAAGGTGAATGCACCTATTTGTAAGTCGCTCTGGATAAGAGCGTCTGCTAAATGACGTAAATGTAATGTAAATGTAAATATGTTGTTGTGTTTTTGTTTGCCAATTTATCTTCTGTTTTTTTATTCTGCCACATATGCCAAACTTGCCTAATGCTATCATGAAAGAGGACCACAATGGAAATAAGTTTATCCTTGATTATTCTTAATGAAGTGCATCATTTTGTTTGTGTACCTTGTTTTTAAATGATCAAATAAGCTAAACTAAACTAAAAAGATATAACAGACTTTCAGAATTACTTTGAGCTATATATTTTCTGTAGCATGTTGTTGACCTTTTTTCCTTTGTTTGACCCTTTGAATTCCTTCTAGAATCTAGACCTTGTATTCTTAATAAGGATTAGTATTATTTGATGCTTTAGTGATCACTATTCTTCCTGGATAGAGAAGTTGATGACTTCCAAATATGAATGCTGTACTGATGTCTGAAGTAACAGGTAGCAGGTGCTAGGAACATGATAACATCTTTCAAATATTTGGCACTGATTGTCTAACATGGAATTGAAAATTACGAGCACATTTACAGTCATTATAATTAGAAGCTCCAATCAAAGCACCAAGAGCCCTCATTCTTGGTTTGAGATTTCTAGGAAAGCAAGCCAGACACAAATAATAATCAAATTACCACTAAATCAATGACAAAAGAGGATGCCTGGGTTTTGAGAGTCCACTCAGCAATCAATTCTATAGATGGAACTTCGCTACTGAAAAAACTCACAAAAGATAACCATAGTGAGTTTCCTTTTTTCGGCTTGACTAGTCCACACTGTTCATCGTTACTGATTCAGACTCGTCATAGCAGCTGTCAGATGAAATAGACGTCCTCCATCTCCTTTGAGAGACCGAGAGATGAGTCATATCCTTTGATTTACAATCACGGAAAGAAGATGGTCCCTCCGAGATCTTAGTACTCAAGAATTGGATTCCTGTGTTTGCATGCCAGTAAGCCTTGGAGAAATGTCTATGTAGTGGAAAAGTAACCAAAAAAAGTATTAAGTCTAAGTCTGTATTCTCAAGTAAATACAAGTAATTTGGCAAAGTCCAATTCCTCATATGTGAATCGAATATATCAAGACTATTGGATACATTGGTTATGTTTCTGTCTCTCACCATGCTGTGGTAACATAATGTGTTTGTGGTCTTTGAAGCAAACAATTCTGTGCATCAATCTCCTAAGTGTCTGCTTGCTGCAGGGTATGTAAATATGATCGATAAGTAGACATTATCAAGTAACCTTTAATTAAAAATGGGTTGTTTGGATCCTGGATGATGATTGGTGGATAGCAGGGAGTTATGTAAAGGAATAATCAACGAGGGAGTTGAAAGTCCGTGTTGCCCAGCGACAGCCCCAAAACATCACTGCTCTAGAGGAGATCTGCATGGAGGAATGGGCCAAAATACCAGCAACAGTGTGTGAAAACCTTGTGAAGACTTTGACCTGTGTCATTGCCAACAAAGGGTATATAACAAAGTATTGAGACACTTTTGTTATTGACCAAATACTTATTTTCCACCATAATCCTACAATGTGATTTTCTGGATATTTTTTTCTCAATTTGTCTGTCATAGTTGACGTGTACCTATGATGAAAATTACAGGCCTCTCTCATCTTTTTAAGTGGGAGAACTTGCACAATTGGTGGCTGACTAAATACTTTTTTTCCCCACTGTAGCTAGCTTCTAGCCTAGTGTTTGGTATGCAATGTGATCTCCTTTTAATGAACAATGTCAAGTTTCCTGACAAGAAGGCAAACCTTTCTAGCTATGCCAGGCAAAATCGGCATTATCAGATCATTGTTATGGATGTATCCAAATGAATGTCAATAGAAAACAACTACTTTGCTGTTATTCTAGCTGCAGAGGTCGTGACTGTTTTAGCCGTAGATTGCTGGCTAGCTAGCAAGTGAAGGATAAGAACGATGCCAGCGAGCATGGCAACGGAAGATAAAGAACGAACAACTGGGTCGCGTCCATAAATATTGAACTAATCGAACGAACGACTGGGTCGCATCTCTAGCAACCAAAAGATGACAAAGTATGAATTTGCTTATATAAATGAAAATATCAACGAAAATGTTTTATTTCTACCAGTAAATGTGTGCTTATAGTATTGTTTTCTTTGGAAACTGTGGAATAAGTGGGATAAACAGCTTTAAAAAATGCAACGGAATAAACGAAAGGCAAACCGTTCTAGCTATGCCAGGCAAAATCGGCATTATCAGCTCATTGTTATTGATGTATCCAAATGAATGTCAATAGAAAACAACTCCTTTGCTGTTATTCTGGCTGCAGAGGTAGTGACTGTATAGCCGTGGCTAGTTGGCTAACTAGCAGCAAGTAAGTAAGGGATAAGAACGTTGCCACTAAGCATGGCAACGGAACATAAATAACGAACGACTGGTTCGCGTCCATAAATTTTGAACTAATCAAACAAACGACTGGGCGCGTCTTCATCAACCAAATATGATAAAGTATGAATTTGCTTATAAAAATGTAAATATCAACTAAAAAAAGTATTTATACCGCTAAATGTGTGCTTTCATATTGTTTTATTTGGCAACTGTGGTATAAGTGGGTTAAAACACCTCCGTTCTGTACACTACCTTGGAAAAATGAACTCTGCAAAGGAACTGCATCGTCCATTATTTCCAAGTTAATGCACAGAAAGTCAGTGTTTATCCCTTACACTGACTTTCTGTGCATTAACTTGGAAATAATGGACGATGCAGTTCCTTTGCAGAGTTCATTTTTCCAAGGTAGTGTACAGAACGGAGGTGTTTTAACCCACTTATACCACAGTTGCCAAATAAAACAATATGAAAGCACACATTTAGCGGTATAAATACTTTTTTTAGTTGATATTTACATTTTTATAAGCAAATTCATACTTTATCATATTTGGTTGATGAAGACGCGCCCAGTCGTTTGTTTGATTAGTTCTCTTAGCGCTCTAGAATGCCCTTCAAGCCAATCAGAAATGAGTATTCAACAATGCCATGGTATAAAGCACCACAATCCCCACATTCCACTGGTAATGCCTGTTAAAGTGGAACTAAACAGTGTTTTAACTACTCTGCAGATATGAAACAAACAGATAATCATAATATCAGTCAAACATATCAAATTCCCAGTTTATGCTACAAAACCAACTTTATAAGAGGTTTTAAAAATAGGTTGTATTTGACTCGAAATTCCATGGCATACAGTAAGGCATTGTTGGCAGAATAGATGGATGCAGTTCAATGCATGGTTAATATAATTCACCAATACATTTCTTGGTAGTCCAAAAAATATCAGGTTGTAAATCATAGCTGGACTGGTACATATTTGCTGCCTCAACCCTCTCGGGATATACTGTTTCAGTTTCAATGACTCAATATTTTGGACAAAAACAGACTAATGTAAATAAGGCTGGGAATATCAATACAATCAAACTAGCAAGGGCAATGATCACAAGTCAGTCATAACGTGGCTTATAGGCTAGCATATCTATTTATATAGCTCTTTATTTAGCAAGGTAAAAACACAGAGACTAACATTAGTTAGCTAGCTGCTGGGAGGATGTCATGTCACCAACATTTTCCTCTCATATCGTTTTTCGGTGGCTACAGATAGATGCAGGTGTCATTTGGTTAGCTAGCAAAAAATGTCAATCACTTGCCAGCTAGCTAGCTATACTGAACTTGAAAGACTGTTATCCAGTTAGCATATCTCTTGCGTTTGAAACATTCACTCTGGCTATCTACTCCGATTTCAAAGCACTCTCCTCTGAGTGTGCCAGAGTGCAGAATAACTGATTAATTTACGAACGCGCAACACCCGCTGAATATGACTGCTGTCAGTAAACATAGGCAAAAAAATAACAGTTAGTCACGAATGCTCTAGATAACATGTAAACAGCCTAACCAGCTCTGCTAGGGTGAGTAAAATGGTCCGACTGAGGTGTTCTCTCATTTGTGTAACTAGTATGCTACCCAACTTTAGCCAGTTTGCTTGGGTGCTTGATTGCCATTGTAAGGGACGCTCGGATCAACGCTACTCCTCAGCCAGAGCGTCCGCTGTCAATCGTTCAGTGTGCGCTCTAATCGCTCGGAGAGCGAAATGCTCTGAATTTACGAACAGACAATCTGACAACGCTGTGAATTTACGAACAACCCAGAGCGCAGTCTGACACACTGGAGGCAATTTATGAACGCACCTTTAGCTAGTTGTCAATCAAATGTACAGTACCAGTCAAAAGTTTGGACATAGTTACTCATACCAGGGTTTTTCTTTATTTTTACTATTTTCTACATTGTAGAATAATAGTGAAGACATCAAAACAATGAAATAATACAATGGAATCATGTAGTAACCAAAAAGTATTAAACAAATATATATATATATATATATATATATATATATATATATATATATATATATATATATATATATATATATATATATATATATATATATATATATATATATATATATAGTTTTATTTTGAGATTCTTCAAAGTATCCACCCTTTGCCTTGGTGACAGCTTTGCACACTCTAGGCATTATCTCAACCAGCTTCATGAGAAAGTCACCTGGAATGTATTTCAATTAACAGTTGTGCCTTGTTAAAAGTTAATTTGTGGAATTTCTTTCCTTCTTAATGTGTTTGAGCCAATCAGTTGTGTTGTGACAAGGTAGGGGTGGTATACAGAAGATAGCCCTATTTGGTAAAAGGCCAAGTCCATATTATGGCAAGAACAGCTCACATAAGCAAAGAAAAACAACAGTCCATCATTACTTTAAGACATGAAGGTCAGTCAACTTTTAAAGTTTTTTCAAGTGCAGTCGCAAAAACCATCAAGCGCTATGATGAAACTGACTCTCATGAGGACCGCCACAGGAATGGAAGACCCAGAGTTACCTCTGCTGCAGAGGATAAGTTCATTAGAGTTACCAGCCTCAGAAATTGCAGCCCAAATAATGCTTCACAGAGTTCAAATAACAGACACATCTCAACATCAACTGTTCAGAGGAGACTGCGTGAATCTGGCCTTCATGGTACAATTGCTGCAAAGAAACCACTACTAAAGGACACCAATAATAAGAAGAGACTTGCTTGGGCCAAGAAACATGAGCAATGGACATTACACCGGTGGAAATCTGTCCTTTGGCCTGATGAGTCCAAATTTGAGATTTTGGTTCCAACCGCTGTGTCTTTTTGAGACGCGGTGTGGGTGAACGGATGATCTCCACATGTGTGGTTCCCACCATGAAGCATGGAGGAGGAGGTGTGATGGTGATTGGGCTGTTTTGCTGTTTTGCTGGTGACACTGTCAGTGATTTATTCAGAATTCAAGGCACACTGAATCAGCATGGCTACCACAGCATTCTGCAGCGATACGCCATCCCATCTGGTTTGTACTTAGTGGGACTATCATTTGTTTTTCAATAGGACAATCACCCAAGACACACCTCCAGGCTCTGTAAGGGCTATTTGACCAAGAAAGAGAGTGATGGAGTGCTGCATCAGATGACCTGATCTCCATAGTCACCCGACTTCAACCCAATTGAGATGAGTTGGACCGCAGAGTGAAGGAAAAGCAGCCAACAAGTGCTCAGCATATGTGGGAACTCCTTCAAGACTGTTGGAAAATCATTCCTCAATAAGCTGGTTGAGAGAATGCCAAGAGTGTGCAAAACTGTAATCAAAGCAAAGGGTGGCTACTTTGAAGAATCTCAAATATAAAATATATTTGGATTTATTTAACACTTTTTTGGTTACTACATATTTCATAGTTTTGATGTCTTCACTATTATTATACAATGTAGAAAATAGTAAAAATAAAGATAAACCCTTGAATGAGTAGGTGTGTCCAAACTTTTCACTGGTACTCTATTTGGCATTGATCAAATGGGGGGGGCAGGCACATTCCTATTCAGTGTTCAAAACATGGGTTGGACAAGCATGCTTTGGCAGGCACGCTGCAGAAGGATGAGCAGGCTACTATTCCCCTTTGTTTATCAGTTAAATTTTGACGGAAAACTAGCTGAAAAGGTTTGAGGGTTTATCTAATGTTTCCCCGTTAGATTTGACCTCATCTCACTCTGCCTAGCATTAGCCTATAAAGTTCCCAAATTTAAGAGGACTCCCGTGGTATTTACATATTTGCAGAAATCCATTTAGGTGTACTATGTGGCTTTTGACGAATGCGTTCTAATGATCTAGCTAAAGTTGCGCTGTTGCTACTGCATGTAAACACACAGTCCAGTTCAAAGTGAATGACGGCAGGCCCGTGTGGCAAATGTGTCATATTCTTCCTGGGGGTGTATATGAACAGATTTTTATAATATTTAATGTTGCTAAAACACTGTTAGTTCCACTTTAACAGTTCCATTAGATTTATCAATGCACATCCACTGTCCCACAGCCCAGCCAGTCAATTTAGAAACTTAAACTCCCCCGGAAAAAAGCATCAAGACCATATTTCTCCATGCTACAAGCCTATTATTTGGTTTGGTACAGTAGGGGTGTGCCTCGTTGTGTGCCTATCTGACCAGACTGACACCTTCTCTGAGCCTGGCAAATTCATTTATTAGGATCATTATAATGGATATCCAGTGCATTCGGACAGTATTCAGACCCCTTCACTTTTAACTTTTTTTTTACGTTACAGCCTTATTCTGAAATGGATTAAATAATTGTTTTCCCTCATCTATCTAAACACTATACCCCATAATGACAAAGTGTAAACAGGTTTTTTGAAATGTTTGCAAATGTATTAACAATAAAAACCAGAAATACCTTATTTACATAAGTATTCAGACCCTTTTCTATTAAACTAGAAATTGAGCTCAGGTGCATCCTGTTTCCATTGATCATCCTTGAGATGTTTCTACAACTTGATTGGAGTCCACCTGTGGTAAATTAAATTGATTGGACATGATTTGGAAAGGCACACACCTGTCTATTTAAGGTCCCACAGTTTACAGTGCATGTCAGAGCAAAAACCAAGCCATGAGGTCGAAGGAATTGTCCGTAAAGCCCTAAGACATGATTGTGTCGAGGCACAGATCTAGGGCAAGACACCAAAACATTTATGCAGCATTGAAGGTCACCAAGAACACAGTGGCCTCCATTACTCTTAAATGGAAGAACATTGGAACCACCAAGACTCTTCCTAGTGCTGGCCATCTGGCCAAACTGAGCAATTGGGGGAGAAGAGCCTTAGTCAGGGAGGTGACCAAGAACCTGATGGTCATTCTGACAGAGCTCCAGAGTTCCTCTGTGGAGATGGGAGAACCTCCCAGAAGGACAACCATTGTTGTGGAAAATAACCACCATACTTTATTACAAATAAGGTCTTACAGAGTTTTGTTGCATCTAGAAATTACTTTATTAAAGTTTTCAACAAAGCCGATACCCATCTGCAGAGGGGCACCAATTCTTAAGGTCTCCCTCCATCTTATATAGTCCTCTTCAGTTTTCCCGCTCTTTTATTGCTCCGCCCACATCCTTTGTCCCTGAGGATGGCTGAACTATTACTCCAACCAATCACCCGCTCCCCTGTACCTCACCCCCTCAAGCTGTAATCAATCAAGAAGATACCAAGGAGACAAAGGTCTAGCCCAAACTCTATTCAACCCTGGTGCCGCTCCCTTCACTGTGTTTGAAGAGAGAGACAAAAACAAACGGCCCAATTCAGTTAGCCACAAAGAATTTTAACTATATGTTCATGATTAACTCAATTTCATCTGATAATCCATTAAAACTACACATCACCATCTCTGCAGCACTCCACCAATCAGGCCTTTATGGTAGAGTGGCCAGACGTCAGCCACTCCTCAGTGAAAGGCACATGACAGCCTGCTTGGAGTTTGCCGAAAGGCACCTAAAGGACTATCAGACAATGATAAACAAGATTATGTGGTCTGATGAAACCAAGATTGAACTCTTTGGCCTGAATGCCAAGCGTCACGTCTGGAGGAAACCTGGCACTGCTCATCACCTGCCCTAAAGCATCCCTTCAGTGAAGCATGGTGGTGGCAGCATCATGCTGTGGGAATGTTTTTCAGCGCCAGGGACTGGGAGACTAGTCAGGATAGAGGGAAAGATGAACATAGCAAAGTACAGAGAGATCCTTGATGAAAACCTGCTCCAGAGCGCTCAGGACCTCAGACTGGGGCAAAGGTTCACTTTCCAACAACAACCCTAACCACACAGCCAAGACAACACAGGAATGGGTTCTGGACAAGTCTCTTAATGTCCTTGAGTGGCCCAGCCAGAGCCCGGACTTGAACCCACTCAAACATCTCAGGAGGGACCTGAAAATAGCTGTGCAGCGACGCTCCCCATCCAACCTGACAGAGCTTGAGAGGATCTGCAGAGAAGAATGGGAGAAACTCGCCAAATACAGGTGTTTGCTGTTATTCCATCTGATTGATGTGATTTTGTGTTAGCTTGCCTTTAGTTGGCTAGCTAGTTAGCAAACGATAAGTCACGTTAGCTTAGCTATCCTCTATAACTATATTATTGACTTGACAATCAACTGTTTTTTGCCTATTTATACATCATTTATCAAATCATTATTCGCTGAAGTTCTTGTTACCTATTAATACATTATTTATTAAATCATTATTTATTGCAGTTCTTGTCTCTCGTCATCATTGAACCTATGCTAGCTAGCTACATGCCAATGATTTGTTTAGCATAGCAACGTGGAATGAATAAAATGAAAGACTGGGTCAAAACATCCCAAAGTAATTAACGACCAGCCTGTTTGGTTAGCAACTTCAGAACCTCATAACTAACAACTGGATTTTGCCAGGACTATATCGTCAGGTGGAAGGATTAAATAAAACAAATTTACTCTTAATGAAAACATGTCATTTTTTTTTACATGTTGGCAACCATTTTATCAAAGCAATAAGGCCTTCTAACCCAGTGATTATCTTGTTATAACTCCCTCCTAAGGGCTGTTCCCGGCATTCGGCTTCGCCTCGGGCCTAAGAACAGCCCTTAGTCGGGAGTTATTACACGATAATCCTCGGGTTCTCATGCCTTATTGCTTAAGTATATACTATAGATCTATAGATAAAGATCCTCTATTCTCCCCGGTGGGTAAAATAAGCATCAGTGTCACGGTATACTACGCCAGAACCCAGAAGCAGACCAGGACAAGGTACTTAGAGGAAAAGGTGAGTGTTTATTAATTGACTCCCGAGTGAGGCTGAATAATCCAGGGACAGAGCGGGTGGCGTGGATGGGTTGTTGAGGGTGCAGGGGTAGGTCCAGACATGGCTCGGCAGCCGCCGACCATCAGGCAGAGGTTGGGTGAAGGTTCCGGGTGAGAGACTGCAGACAGAACAAAACGGAGGTGAGTACACAGCAATTCAACAAGGTGCAAAACAACAAAAACTAACGCTAGAACTCAAGGCTGATACGCTGACAAACATACTGTTCATGGCTAACGATCCGGCAGGAACTGGATGTTTGGCCAGAGCCTAAGAAGGGTGATGATCAGGACCAGGTGTGCAGATTGCTGATGGGATGCAGGTGCGGAAAACAAGAGAGCTCCCGGAGCGTTCCCCGAACCCTCGGGAAACTGGAGATCACGAACAGGAAAAACTAGTCACCAGACAGGACCCGACTCAGACTGCCGGGATCGTTACAGTACCCCCCTCCGACGAACGCCACCGGGCGGACCTCCCGGAGCGCCAGGATGGAGGCGGTAGAAATCACTGATGAGGTCAGCATCTAGGACCTGTCGCCGCGGAATCCAACTCCTCTCTTCAGGACCATACCCCTCCCAGTCCACGAGATACTGGAAACCCCGGCCCCGCCGTCTGGAATCCATGATGCGACGCACCGTGTAGGCAGGACCACCTCCGATCATCCGAGGAGGAGGAGGAGGAGGCGGAGGAGGCAACAGAGGACTGAGGAAGACAGGCTTGAGGCAGGAGACATGAAAGGTGGGATGGACTCTGAGCGTCCTCGGTAGTTTGAGTCGAACTGCCACTGGATTGATCACCTTCTCCACCACAAACGGACCAATGAACTCGGTAACAACTTCCTAGACTCAGTCCGTAAAGGAAGATCCCGTGTGGCCAACCAGACCCTATCTCCGATGGTGTAGGTGGGAGCGGGGATCCGGCGACGATTCGCCTGGAGCTGATACCGGTCCGAAACTCTAAGGAGTGCCTTTCTGGCCCGATGCCAGGTCCGGTGGCAACGACGAATATGGGCCTGAACAGAAGGCACTGAGAGCTCCTTCTCCTGAGAAGGGAACAAGGGAGGTTGGTAGCCATACAGGCACTGGAAGGGAGACATCCCAGTGGCAGATGTAGGGAGAGTATTGTGGGCATACTCAACCCAAGGCAACTGAGAGACCCAGGAGGTGGGGTTGGAAGAAACCAGACAGCGTAGCGTGGATTCCATCTTCTGGTTGGCTCTCTCCGCCTGACCATTGGATTGGGGGGTGAAAACCAGATG
Source organism: Coregonus clupeaformis (assembly GCF_020615455.1). Classification (NCBI taxonomy): domain Eukaryota; kingdom Metazoa; phylum Chordata; class Actinopteri; order Salmoniformes; family Salmonidae; genus Coregonus; species Coregonus clupeaformis. The sequence goes on from NC_059225.1 coordinate 40,197,644, forward strand.
TGAGACTGACTGTAGCTCCAATGGCCAAACAGAAGGACTTCCAGACAGCAGAGGTAAACTGAGGGCCACGGTCGGAAACGATATCACTGGGCAACCCGTGGACCCTGAAAACCTCCTAACCAGGATCTCGGACGTCTCCGAGGCAGAGGGAAGCTTGGCAATAGGCACAAAGTGGGCGAACTTGCTGAATCTGTCCACGATCGTCAGAACGACCGTGTTCCCCTCAGAAGCGGGCAACCCAGTGACGAAGTCCAGGGCCAGATGCGACCATGGTCGCCGGGGAATAGGAAGGGGGTGAAGTAGTCCAGAGCTGGGCCGATTGGTACTCTTATTCTGCGCACACACTGGACAGGCAGCAACAAAACCCCCGAGTATCCTCGGCCATGGCAGGCCACCAAAAAGCGTCTGCGAAGAAACGCCATTGTCCGAGCCACGCCAGGGTGACAAGCCATCTTGCTGGCGTGGGACCATTTGAGGACAGCAGGACGAACCGACTCAGGCACAAACAACCGACCGGGTGGACCGTTACCGGGACCGGGCTGAGTCCGAAGGGCCGCCAGCACCTCCTCCTCAATCTTCCACATAACTGCTCCCACGACGCAGTTCCGGGGGAGGATTGTCTCGGTCTTGGACCCACTCTCCTCCGTCTTGGAGAACATCCGGGACAAGGCGTCCGCCTTGCCGTTCTTAGATCCAGGTCGGAACGTCAGGGCAAACTTGAATCGTCCGAAAAACAACGCCCACCTGGCCTGGACGGGAGTTGAGACGTTTAGCCGATTGCACGTAAGCAAGATTCTTGTGGTCAGTCCAGACAATAAACGGTTGCTCCGCCCCCCTCCAACCAGTGGCGCCACTCCTCCAAGGCAAGTTTCACCGCGAGAAGCTCCCGGTTACCCACATCGTAATTCCTCTCCGCAGGCGAAAGGCGACGAGAGTAGTAGGCGCAGGGATGGAGTTTACTGTCCGTGGAGCATCGCTGCGACAGGATGGCGCCAACTCCCACATCAGACGCGTCCACTTCAACGGCGAACTGACGGGCCGTGTCCGGTTGAGAGAGAATCGGTGCGTTGGTGAATCGCCTCTTCAAATCCAGAAACGCTCGATCCGCCTCCGGATTCCACTTGAAGGTCCTGATACTGGAAGTCAAGGCAGTTAACGGAGCGGCCACACGGCTGTAATCCCGGATGAATCTGCGGTAGAAATTCGCAAACCCCAAAAATCTCTGGAGCTGCAATCTCGTACCGGGCTGGACCCATTCCAGAACCGCTCTAACCTTCTCCTGGTCCATCCTAATCTCTCCCCTGGAGATGATGTACCCGAAAAAGGATGTCGTGTGGGCGTGAAACTCGCACTTCTCGGCCTTCACGAACAGGCGATTCTCCAACAATCGCTGCAGAACCTGCCGGACATGCTGGACGTGGTCGGAAGGTTCCTTCGAGAAGATCAGAATGTCATCCAGGTAAACAAACACAAAGAGACCGATCATATCTCTCAGGACGTCGTTCACCATACTCTGGAATACCGCTGGAGCATTGGTCAGTCCAAACGGCATCACCTGATACTCGAAGTGACCCATCGGTGTATTGAAACCCGTCAACCACTCGTCCCCCTCTCTGATCCGGACCAGGTGATACGCATTGCGTAGGTCTAGCTTGGTGAACACCGTAGCACCCTGTAAGGAGTCGAAGGCAGAACTCATCAAGGGCAGGGGATACTTGTTCTTGATCGTGATGTCATTCAACCCCCGATAATCAATACACGGTCGAAGAGAGCCATCCTTCTTACCCACAAAGAAGAATCCTGCCCCCAGGGGTGATGACGAGGGGCGAACGAGACCAGCAGCTAGGGACTCCTTGATGTAGGTCTCCAACGCCTCACGTTCAGGTCGGGAGATACTGTATAACCTTCCCTTGGGGTAGACAGCTCCAGGGACCAGGTTGATGGCACAATCATATGGTCGGTGGGGGAGGAAGTGACAGAGCCTTCTGCTTACTGAAAACTTCCCCCAAATCGTGATATGTCTCGGGAACCAGGGACAAATCTGGGGGGTTTAGCCTCAATCACCTGACTGGGAACCGAATGGGGGCAGGCAGTCTTGAGACAGTTAGCATGACAATCAAGGCTCCAACTCGTTACCTTGCCCGTCACCCAATCGAACGTGGGATTGTGTTCCTTCAGCCAGGGGTATCCAAGGACCAGAGGAACATGGGAAGACGGCAGAATGAAGAATGAAATCATCTCAGAATGATTCCCCGACAACCGCATCTTAACCGGTTCAGTCCTCATCGTGATACGTGCCAGACTACTGCCGTTCAGAGTGGTCGCTTCAATGGCTTCCGGCAATTGCTCCTTGGAAAGCCCCAGCTGTTCCACCAACTCGGCATCAAGAAAGCTTCCATCGGCACCTGAATCGATAAAAGCGTTAAGCGGCTAAGCTCTGATTCCTGTTCACAAGGGTAGCCGGGAAACGGGGGTCTGACAGAGGTACTGAGAGGTTGAAACTGGCTCGCTAAAAGTCCTCCCAACTTTAGCGAGCCGGGCAGTTTGACGACCGCCGGGAACAGGTGGAGATGTAATGTCCCGAGCTACCACAGTAGAGGCAGCAGTTGGTCTGACGTCTATGTTGACGCTCCTCCTTGGTTAACCCGTGCCGCCCCACTTGCATGGGTTCAGAATCGGGAGAGAGGACCTCTCCACTAATCCATTGTGGAGGAGAATGATCGACGTGTTCTGGTCCACCACCCGACCCGACTGGGAACTGAGAAGCTGATCGATTGGACGGACCCCATTGCTTCTCCCTCCTTCGCTCTCGGACTCGATTATCCACCCGAATAGACAAGGCTACCAAGCTGTCCAGGTCACTAGGCTCCGGATAGGAGATCAACTCATCCTTGAGCTGCTCCGACAGACCCTGGTAAAAGGCCGCTTGCAGAGACTCCTCGTTCCACCCACTCTCCACAGCCAACGTCTTGAACTCGATCACGAAGTCGGCCACGCTGCGAAGTTCCTTGGTGAAGCGAAAACAGGCGCCTAGCTGCGTCCCTCCCTCGGACGGAATGGTCGAAGAGCTTCCTCATCTCGGCCGTGAACCCCTGGTATGAAGCCATGCAGGGGTCTTGTCGTTCCCAAACGGCTGAAGCCCACTCCAGCGCTCGACCACGCAGCAACGCAATCACAAAGGCTATCCTAGCCTTGTCTGTGGCATAAGAGTAGGGCTGTAGATCGAACACTAATCCACACTGCATAAGGAAGGAACGGCATCTTCCCAGCTCCCCCCTCATATCTATCCGGCGTCGGAACCTCGGGCTCACGGAAGGACACAGCTCCCGAAGCGGCAGGCGAGATGGGGGAAACCGGTAGTGGATCCTCCACCGGAAACTTGCGTTGGTTCTGGACCTCCGTCAGACCGGTAGAAAGGTTCCGAACTGACAACGCGATCTCCTGTAGTACCGTGCTATGATGGCCCAACATCTTCTCCTGATGGGTAATGGCATGGCGAACAGAGTCCAGGTCCGCTGGGTTCATTACTGGCCGGATCGTTCTGTCACGGTATACTACGCCAGAACCCAGAAGCAGACCAGGACAAGGTACTTAGAGGAAAAGGTGAGTGTTTATTAATTGACTCCCGAGTGAGGCTGAATAATCCAGGGACAGAGCGGGTGGCGTGGATGGGTTGTTGAGGGTGCAGGGGTAGGTCCAGACATGGCTCGGCAGCCGCCGACCATCAGGCAGAGGTTGGGTGAAGGTTCCGGGTGAGAGACTGCAGACAGAACAAAACGGAGGTGAGTACACAGCAATTCAACAAGGTGCAAAACAACAAAAACTAACGCTAGAACTCAAGGCTGATACGCTGACAAACATACTGTTCATGGCTAACGATCCGGCAGGAACTGGATGTTTGGCCAGAGCCTAAGAAGGGTGATGATCAGGACCAGGTGTGCAGATTGCTGATGGGATGCAGGTGCGGAAAACAAGAGAGCTCCCCGGAGCGTTCCCGAACCCTCGGGAAACTGGAGATCACGAACAGGAAAAACTAGTCACCAGACAGGACCCGACTCAGACTGCCGGGATCGTTACAATCAGAGCTTTATTAATGCTTCATTAGGCTGTTTGTAGCCTGAGAGAGTTCAGAAAGGATTACTATATTATTAATTCTTTGCCTTGTAGAGGTTTGTGAAGAGATATTTTCTGAAAAATATTACTTCTTTGCAAGAACATACTTTGTGTGAGGATGGTAAAAGTGGTACTGCAGTACAATCTTGAATAATGCGTCTGTTGTAAACTAAGGAGTTACAACCACTTGGCCACGGCTGAAATTAGGTAGAATGTTGAGGCAGGAGTCACTGACTTCTGTGACTTGAATATAGCCTATTGAAATAACCAAGAATATACAAAATTTGATTTTACACCGTATTGACATTAATTCCTTCAAAATTTTGACCAACCTGTTTTGTTTAAGAAGGATAACTAATGATGGTTAAACTAATAATGATGTCTGATCTCATTCCGTCTGCTAACCGATTTTCATATTAAAGTTGAGTAAATTCTACATTACCTACTCCCAAGGTTCTTTGTAATTGCAAAAGAGAACATAGAGCATAATAATAACATAATGAATGTGATTTATGTAGTTGTACTATACCATATTGGGTCCTACTTTAAATTATGTGTTGCTTATAAAGGCTTCATAAAGCCTTCTAAGCACTACATAAATGTGGCACAGATCATCTATAACCTTTTGTCATGCTTTATAAAGGGTTCATAAAGGTGGCATAACTGTGTGACATAATCACCAATGTCAAATGTGACATAACCCACTGTGTCACATATGACATAAACACACAGCTTTATAAAGGTTGACATGTTGTGATGCAGGATGAAACGCTCTAAAGTGAAGTCATGTCTGTCGCATTACACCAGGCAACACTTACCTTGATGAAAGCCCCCAACATAAGGAAATTGTAAGTGTCTTTCTTCAGGAACCAACTTACATGTTTCTCAGTACACAAACACGCACACAACAATATAACAAGCCATACCGTGTGGTAATGGGCCCAGTCAGGTCTGGGCCCATTCACCCTCTCTCCCACTGAAAGATTGGCCACAAAATGTTGGCAACATTGTAACAGTCTCCAAATTGGTAACAGAAGAGGAATACCTGCTGGCTAGGTAGTCTCAGGTAGGACTACAAATCATCTTGGCTCTGACAAACACACACACAAGCGCAAGCTTTGCAGGTACATTAACCCGTCTAAATACCACTTGCACCCTACTGTAACCTTTGGATCATTTATAACCTATTTATTGACACTTTACGTACAGTGCCTTGCAAAAGTATTCACCCCCCTTGGCGTTTTTCCTATTTTGTTGCATTACAACCTGTAATTTAAATTGATTTTTATTTGGATTTCATGTAAAGGACATACACAAAATAGTCCAAATTGGTGAAGTGGAAGGAAAAAAATTACTTGTTAAAAACAATTCTGACTCCCAACTAGCTAAATATTAATATTTTTCCCCTGTATGACGCCATATGATTTAATCAGCTTATTATTAGTTAAACTATTCACATCACAGAATAGGGATTAGGCCTAATGCATGTAGGGCTGACGAGCAGCTGATTGTGTGTATTGAGTTATAATGCAGTTAAATTATAATACATTGTAATCCAAGGCTTATCATTAAGCTATATTACCCGCTAATAATGTGTTATAATCATCTCACAAGCTGCATGGCAATACATGTGTTCTAGCATGACAGAGTCTTTAGCAAGATGCTGGTCTACAGTTAATAAACTGTACTGTCCAGCAACGGTTTTCATACTTCAACAATACAGTACTGAGTATTTGGCAAGCCCAAGAGGAAAAACCAGAGACATACAGTGCCTTGCAAAATTATTCATCCCCATTGGCATTTTTCCTATTTTGTTGCATTACAACCTGCAAATTAAATAGATTTTTATTTGGATTTTATGTAATGGACATACAAAAATAGTCCAAATTGGTGAAGTGAAATGAACAAAAATGAACAAAAAAAAATAACGTAAAAGTGGTGAGTGCATATGTATTCACCCCCTTTGTTATTAAGCCCCTAAATAAGATCTGGTGCAACCAATTACCTTCAGAAGTCACATAATTAGTTTAGTAAAGTCCACCTGTGTGCAATCTAACTGTCACATGATCTCAGTATATATACACATGTTCTGAAAGGCCCCAGAGTCTGCAACACCACTAAGCAAGAGGCACCACCAAGCAAGCGGCACCATGAAGACCGAGGAGCTCTCCAAACAGGTCAGGGACAAAGTTGTGGAAAAGTACACATCAGGGTTGGGTTATAAAAAAATATCTGAAAATTTGAACATCCCACGGAGCACCATTAAATCCATTATAAAAAAATTGAAAGAATATGGCACCTCAACAAACCTGCCAAGAGAGGGCTGCCCACCAAAACTCACGGACCAGGCAAGGAGGGCATTAATCAGAGAAGCAACAAAGAGACAGAAGATAACCCTGAAGGAGCTGCAAAGCTCCACAGCTGAGATTGGAGTATATGACCATAGGACCACTTTAAGCCGTACACTCCACAGAGCTGGGCTTTATGGAAGAGTGGCCAGAAAAAAAGCCATTGCTTGAAGAAAAAAATAAGCAAACACGTTTGGTGTTCACACCTGTTTCAGTCTTCCAGAGATTTGAGACTGGGACGGAGGTTCACCTTCCAGCAGGACAATGACCCTAAGTACACTGCTAAAGCAACACTCGAGTGGTTTGAGGGGAAACATTTAAATGTCTTGGAATGGCCTAGTCAAAGCACATACCTCAATCCAATTGAGAATCTGTGGTATGACTTAAAGATTTCTGTACACCAGCGGAACCCATCCAACTTGATGGAGCTGGAACAGTTTTGCCTTGAAGAATGGGCAAAAATCCCAGTGGCTAGATGTGCCAAGCTTATAGAGACATACCCCAAGAGACTTGCAGCTGTAATTGCTGCAAAAGGTGTCTCTACAAAGTGTTGACTTTGGGGGGCAGAGGACATTTCTCCAAAAAGTACGATCTTTGTCCCCATGTGCAGTTGCAAACTGTAGTCTTCTACACCTGCATTACTAGCTGTTTGTGGTTTTAGGCTGGGTTTCTGTACAGCACTTCGAGATATTAGCTGATGTAAGAAGGGCTATATAAAATAAAATTGATTGATTGATTGATAGTCTGTCTTTTTTATGGTGGTTTTGGAGCAGTGGGTTCTTCCTTGCTGAGCGGCCTTTCAGGTTATGTCGATATATGACTCGTCTTACTGTGGATATAGATACTTTTGTACCTGTTTCCTCCAACCGGAGTGTATGTAAACTTTTGACTTCAACTGTAAATGCCATATATCATACGACGCTGTACTTACTATAAAGTCAGACACATTTGGTCATTCATACATACATAAAGGAAGGCTTAATGACGTAAACACAAATGTATTAACACTTAAAGCTGTAATATGTAACTTTCTGGGCGAAATGTGTGTTATAGATACGTCATTCTCATTGAAAGCAAGTCTAAGAAACGGTAGATCTGTTTTATGCGCTGTATTTATATGCTTCCCGTGCTGAAGTTTTTGTTTTTGCGTCTTTTACTTTTGGTTTTGTACACCAGCATCAAACAGCTGAAAACACAATATTTTTGGTTATGGAAAATATATTTCACAGCAGATGGTACAATGATTCTCTTCATTATACTTACATTTTACATTTTTAGTCATTTAGCAGACGCTCTTATCCAGAGCGACTTACAGTTAGTGAGTGCATACATTTGTCATATTTGCTTGTTTTGTCACATAAACTGAAATTACGAGAACTATTCGAATTTTTGCAACCAGGAAATGGCGGAGCAATTTCTGCATAGTGCGTCTTTAAGGAATGATTACTAACAGCTAAAAGAAATACAAAGACAAGTTTAAAACAAACATTTCCTTTTATTTTAACATTTTCAACCTCTTCCCATTAATACCCCACCCCCACATATCACCCTTCCTATCCCTAACACATGGGGTGTACAATTAAAAACAATATAAATACATTAACTTTTAAAAAGTACAGCAATGCAATTACACTGAACATTACACAAGGCTGTGAACAGTGTACCTTGTCCCTGAGCTGGCGGACGAATGGTTCTTGCCTCTCTGCCTGCTAGAGGTACTGCATGTTTGTTCCAACCTTAAAAGTAACAGTAAAGGAAGTTTGCAGGTCTGTTGAAATGCCTTTGTCATATCATCTGGATAAGGGCATTTCTGTTCTGCACTGATAGGACAGGTTGATTGCATTGTAGAAATGGTCATAATATGTGCTATTATTTAGCCTGTATAAGTACAGGTTGTATATTGGGGGCAAATCATTTCCCCATCTATTCTGAATGACAATGGACACAGGATGGCAGGCACCACCTTCAAGGCCACATCACCATCTGAGTCTATAGGGGAAAACAACATTTCAAACAAATCTCAAATTATTGATGTGATCAGCAAAACATATGGGATCAGGACATTGGTATTTCAAATTCCATAATGAACAAATAAAGTATGATGTCAAAAGCATACTTATGATAGGCCTAGTATATTTTTAATGTTGTCTTACCATTAGAAGGGTTTCCGCATCCTCTGCTACTGTATGTCATTTGTCGCCTTCTCCTCCTCTGGAAGTCAACAACTCACATTCAATGGCACTCTGTCACAGGTCACCCCTGTTTGAAGAAACACAACATATACATATTTTTAAACAATCTCCAAGAGTGAAGAGATGGATGCTCAAAAAATAAACTTAAACCATTACATCAAAAGTCAGCAATGTCAGCGGTCAGTGCAGCAGTCGGGATGAAGTTGTTGAGGAATGGGATGAGGTAAAGGAGGAGAACATCTCAAGCACTTTGGTTTGTGGGGACAGCTTGGGGCTCAGTGCCTTCCTTGGCTATCTACCTGGAGAGCTTATTAAACAGAGATAAGAGTCAAGGCAACATAACAGAAGTACCAATGCAATAACAACCAATGCAAAGCAATTCATATGCTACATCTCAATGCAATAACATCAAATGGAATGCAACTCATACATTTCATGTATTAAATTACAAAACAATTAGGCCTAGACCTAGCGAACTAACTCGTTTCTGAGCTAAATTCACCTTCAGTATCTTAATCAGGACCTGATGTTCCACATTGTTGTCCTGCACAAACAGTGTCTGTAATAAAACAATTATTAGCTAGCTATAGAGACAACCTAGTCCTCTTTCATTTTTACATTTTAGTTATTTAGCAGACGCTCTTATCAAGAGCGACTTACAGTTAGTGAGTACATACACACACAATATATATATATATATATATATATATATATATATATATATATATATATATATATATATATATATATATATATATATATATATATATACAGTAGGGAGAACAAGTATTTGCTACACTGCCGATTTTGCAGGTTTTCCTACTTACAAAGCATGTAGAGGTCTGTAATTTTTATCATAGGTACACTTCAACTGTGAGAGACTGAATCTAAAACAAAAAGCCAGAAAATCACATTGTATGATTTTTAAGTAATTAATTTGCATTTTATTGCATGACATAAGTATTTGATCACCTACCAACCAGTAAGAATTCTGGCTCTCACAGACCTGTTAGTTTTTCTTTAAGAAGCCCTCCTGTTCTCCACTCATTACCTGTAGTAACTGCACCTGTTTGAACTCGTTACCTGTATAAAAGACACCTGTCCACACACTCAATCAAACAGACTCCAACCTCTCCACAATGGCCAAGACCAGAGAGCTGTGTAAGGACATCAGGGATAAAATTGTAGACCTGCACAAGGCTGGGATGGGCTACAGGACAATAGGCAAACAGCTTGGTGAGAAGGCAACAACTGTTGGCGCAATTATTAGAAAATGGAAGAAGTTCAAGATGACGGTCAATCACCCTCGGTCTGGGGCTCCATGCAAGATCTCACCTCGTGGGGCATCAATGATCATGAGGAAGGTGAGGGATCAGCCCAGAACTATCTTGCGATACATGGCCCCATCCATCCTCCCCTCAATACGGTGCAGTCGTCCTGTCCCCTTTGCAGAAAAGCATCCCCAAAGAATGATGTTTCCACCTCCTTGCTTCACGGTTGGGATGGTGTTCTTGGGGTTGTACTCATCCTTCTTCTACCTCCAAACACGGCGAGTGGAGTTTAGACCAAAAAGCTCTATTTTTGTCTCATCAGAGCACATGACCTTCTCCCATTCCTCCTCTGGATCATCCAGATGGTCATTGGCAAACTTCAGACGGGCCTGGACATGCGCTGGCTTGAGCAGGGGGACCTTGCGTGCGCTGCAGGATTTTAATCCATGACGGCGTAGTGTGTTACTAATGGTTTTCTTTGAGCCTGTGGTCCCAGCTCTCTTCAGGTCATTGACCAGGTCCTGCCGTGTAGTTCTGGGCTGATCCCTCACCTTCCTCATGATCATTGATGCCCCACGAGGTGAGATCTTGCATGGAGCCCCAGACCGAGGGTGATTGACCGTCATCTTGAACTTCTTCCACTTCTTAATAATTGCGCCAACAGTTGTTGCCTTCTCACCAAGCTGCTTGCCTATTGTCCTGTAGCCCATCCCAGCCTTGTGCAGGTCTACAATTTTATCCCTGATGTCCTTACACAGCTCTCTGGTCTTGGCCATTGTGGAGAGGTTGGGGTCTGTTTGATTGAGTGTGTGGACAGGTGTCTTTTATACAGATAACGAGTTCAAACAGGTGCAGTTAATACAGGTAATGAGTGGAGACCAGGAGTGCTTCTTAAAGAAAAACTAATAGGTCTGTGAGAGCCGGAATTCTTACTGGTTGGTAGGTGATCAAATACTTATGTCATGCAATAAAATGCAAATTAATTACTTAAAAATCATACAATGTGATTTTCTGGATTTTTGTTTTAGATTCCGTCTCTCACAGTTGAAGTGTACCTATGATAAAAATTACAGACCTCTACATGCTTTGTAAGTAGGAAAACCTGCAAAATCGGCAGTGTATCAAATACTTGTTCTCCCCACTGTATATATATATATATATATATATATATTATTATTAAAAAAAAAAAAAAATCTCATACTGGCCCCACGTGGGAATCGAACCCACAACCCTGGCGTTGCAAGCACCATGCTCTACCAACTGAGCTACACGGGTCCCCTACGTATTTCAGTTACACATCTCATGACTTGGCTATGAGATGTGATATACTGTAGTAAAGCTTCTAGCTTTAGCTGAGCCTGCTAGCTAGTTACATTTCATATTGGTATAGCTAGCTAGCTTATGCACTATCGTTAGCTAGCTAGCTAGGTATCTATCGTTAACAGTTGCTGTGAAGTCACCAAAATTATTTGAAATAACGATTGAGTATAGCTAGCCATGTAATCTAGCTCAAGGGTTCTCAAGGCATTTTTTAAAATTAATATTACTAACAACAATAGTCCAAGGGCCACCCACCAAAAAATACGTCAGAAAATCCATTCCGTGACCCAGGAAACAAAACTGCAAAGTTTCAACATCCGTACATAAATCATTTTGAGCAGGGGGGACCTTGTGGGCGCTGCAGGATTTCAGTCCTTCACAGCGTAGTGTGTTACCAATTTTTTTCTTGGTGACTATGGTCCCAGCTGCCTTGAGATCATTGACAAGATCCTCCTGTGTAGTTCTGGGCTGATTCCTCACCGTTCTCATGCTCATTGCAACTCCACGAGGTGAGATCTTGCATGGAGCCCCAGGCCGAGGGAGATTGACAGTTATTTTGTGTGTCTTCCATTTGCGAATAATCGCACCAACTGTTGTCACCTTCTCACCAAGATGCTTGGCGATGGTCTTGTAGCCCATTCCAGCCTTGTGTAGGTCTACAATCTTGTCCCTGACATCCTTGGAGAGCTCTTTGGTCTTGGCCATGGTGGAGAGTTTGGAATCTGATTGATTGATTGCTTCTGTGGACAGGTGTCTTTTATACAGGTAACAAGCTGAGATTAGGAGCACTCCCGGTATAAAAGACACCTGGGAGCCAGACATCTTTGTGATTGAGAGGGGGTCAAATATTTATTTCCCTCATTAAAATGGAAATCAATTTATAACATTTTTGACATGCGTTTTTCTGGATTTTTTTGTAGTTATTCTGTCTATCACTGTTCAAATAAACCTACCTTTCAAATTATAGACTGATCATTTATTTTTCAGTGGGCAAACGTACAAAATCAGCAGGGGATCAAATACTTTTTTCCCTCACTGTATATCTCACTGGTCATCCCCAATGCCAACACCTCCTTTGGCCACCATTCCTTCCAGTTCTCTGCTGCCAATGACTGGAACGAACTGCAAAAATCTCTGAAGGTGGATACTCTTATCTCCCTCACTAACTTTAAGCGTCAGTTGTCAGAGCAGCTTACCGATCACTGCACCTGTACACAGCCATTCTGAAATTAGCCCACCAAACTACCTCATCCCCATATTGTTATTTATTTTGCTAATTTGCACCCCATTATCTCTATTTGCACATCATCTTTTGCACATCTATCATTCCAGTGTTAATACGAAATTGTAACTATTTTGCACTATGGCGTATTTATTTCCTTACCTCCATAACTTACTACATTCACACACACTGTATATATATTTTTTCTGTTGTATTTTTGACTTTATGTTTTGTTTACCCCATATGTAAAACTGCTTTGCTTTATCTTGGCCAGGTCGCAGTTGTAAATGAGAACTTGTTCTCAACTGGCTTACCTGGTTAAATAAAGGTGAAATAATAAAATTAAAAAAATACAACCAGACAAGAAGTGAACACAACATATTGTGTTCCATCTGTGTACTACAGCCGTTGTATCGCAGAAAAGAAAAAAACGTTGTATTCCACATACTGTGTTTTCAAAATGCTCCACAAAGCCAGCATAATTACAATCCTGGAGGTGAAGCAATTTAGCCAACCCGCCTCAAAGGTTTACTTGTTCTCTTCAATGATGTACCTGTCGCTCCTATCCTGCCTGCTGGCCTGCTCAGAAGTCGGCCTGCAAATGTGTTTTAGGGAGAGTGCAAGGGGAGTTTTGACGGAGGCCTCCCCAGTGCCTGGGGTCTTGACCATTATTATAGTTTTTTGTTTCAGGTGATCATTTTCTGCACCACAACCCATTTTCTTGTAGTACAAGCGGACTACCAGAGCTACGATTCACAGACATGCACAATACACCATCTGACATCAATGCACACTGGCTTATGGGATATTGTGTAGGAAGTATGTTTTTTTTTACAAGAAAACAGGGATTCATTGGGGATTGCTGGCAGGCTGGCTATCTCGGTGGAAACAATGCAATTTAATCAGACCAAATGATTTTCCTTGGCCTGTTGAAGTATTTTTAGGGGCATCTTCATAATGTGACACTACACAAGTAGTCATTGCACAAACACACACATGATACTGGGATGTCATTTAGGGGACAATCTGTAATTCCATTGAGGCTTTTGACTTGTAAATAAAATACAGTGGGGGAAAAAAGTATTTAGTCAGCCACTAATTGTGCAAGTTCTCCCACTTAAAAAGATGAGAGAGGTGTGTAATTTTCATCATAGACAAATTGAGAAAAAATATTCCAGAAAATCACATTGTAGGATTTTTAATGAATTTATTTGCAAATTATGGTGGAAAATAAGTATTTGGTCACCTACAAACAAGCAAGATTTCTGGCTCTCACAGACCTGTAACTTCTTCTTTAAGAGGCTCCTCTGTCCTCCACTTGTTACCTGTATTAATGGCACCTGTTTTAACTTGTTATCAGTATAAAAGACACCTGTCCACAACCTCAAACAGTCACACTCCAAACTCCACTATGGCCAAGACCAAAGAGCTGTCAAAGGACACCAGAAACAAAATTGTAGACCTGCACCAGGCTGGGAAGACTGAATCTGCAATAGGTAAGCAGCTTGGTTTGAAGAAATCAACTGTGGGAGCAATTATTAGGAAATGGAAGACATACAAGACCACTGATATTCTCCCTCGATCTGGGGCTCCACGCAAGATCTCACCCCGTGGGGTCAAAATGATCACAAGAACGGTGAGCAAAAATCCCAGAACCACACGGGGGGACCTAGTGAATGACCTGCAGAGAGCTGGGACCAAAGTAACAAAGCCTACCATCAGTAACACACTACGCCGCCAGGGACTCAAATCCTGCAGTGCCAGACGTGTCCCCCTGCTTAAGCCAGTACATGTCCAGGCCCGTCAGAAGTTTGCTAGAGTGCATTTGGATGATCCAGAAGAGGATTGGGAGAATGTCATATTGTCAGATGAAACCAAAATATAACTTTTTGGTAAAAACTCAACTCGTCGTGTTTGGAGGACAAAGAATGCTGAGTTGCATCCAAAGAACACCATACCTACTGTGAAGCATGGGGGTGGAAACATCATGCTTTGGGGCTGTTTTTCTGCAAAGGGACCAGAACGACTGATCCGTGTAAAGGAAATAATGAATGGGGCCATGTATCGTGATATTTTCAGTGAAAACCTCCTTCCATCAGCAAGGGGATTGAAGATGAAACGTGGCTGGGTCTTTCATTATGACAATGATCCCAAACACACCGCCCGGGCAACGAAGGAGTGGCTTCGTAAGAAGCATTTCAAGGTCCTGGAGTGGCCTAGCCAGTCTCCAGATCTCAACCCCATAGAAAATCTTTGGAGGGAGTTGAAAGTCTGTGTTGCCCAGCGACAGCCCCAAAACATCACTGCTCTAGAGGAGATCTGCATGGAGGAATGGGCCAAAATACCAGCAACAGTGTGTGAAAACCTTGTGAAGACTTACAGAAAACGTTTGACCTGTGTCATTATCAACAAAGGGTATATAACAAAGTATTGAGACACTTTTGTTATTGACCAAATACTTATTTTCCACCATAATTTGCAAATAAATTCATTAAAAATCCTACAATGTGATTTTCTGGATTTTTTTTCTCATTTTGTCTGTCATAGTTGACGTGTACCTATGATGACGTGTACCTATGTACCTCTCTCATCTTTTTAAGTGGGAGAACTTGCACAATTGGTGACTGACTAAATACTTTATTTCCCCACTGTATGTTCTCTACAATATACTGTATATTTGGGTCAAACTTTATTTGGATAGTCTGCTTGCTAACGTTACGGTTAGGTTTAGAATAAGGGTTAGGGTAAGGGTTAAGGTTAGTGTTAGGGTTAGGGTTAGAGCTAGGGTTAGTAGATAGTTGAAATGTTACTGATAGTCAGTAGATAGTCTGTAGAGCATCTACAAATGGACTATTGAAATAAAGTGTTACCTTCATGAAAAGCATTGTTCTTTGTTAATTCATTCAACATTCTGTATAACCCGAAATGTTTTGCATCGTCAGGTGGAACATTAGCCAAAGGAGTTGACTTCAGGCGCATTTCTTTGGTAGCAGACAGACTTGTATCATGACTGCTTGGGCCAATGCCACTAGGGCTTTGCTTGGAGTGTCTGCCAGCTCAGTGAAGACTGAAATGGGTTTTCAACTCTGCAAGCTCGCCCATAAATACAGTGCTCTCATGGCCATCAATTTCCATCTAAAACCAGACATCCCACAATGTGTGGTAGAGATTGGAGTCAAAGCATTGTTCAGTACATACCTTTTATTGTCTGAGAACATGTTGTTTTATATAATGAAAGTGGTAGAGAGATTATCATTTGTTCAAAGCCCTTTTATATAGAGGAATTCCACCATTGTATGTTCCATTAATTTGATAGGACTTGAGACCTATGCATACAACTAAGAATGTCCTAAAATGCACACCATAGAGTAATTGCAACGCCATTGAACTCAACCAGCAGCAAACATGTCAGTGGAAATATGTGTCTTTATCAATGTCATGAATTGCTATTACTGTATATCCAGTAGTGGTGCATGGGTAAAAGCCAAGCCAGGAAAAAAAAAAATATTATAACCTGTTAGTTCATATGCCTTGCCACCGTGATATATAGGCCTAAGGCCGAGACAATAAGAAGACACAGTGGCAGAATAAATTCAACCACACCTTAGTTTCCTCACAAAACCGGAGAGCAACATCTGTCCGGTGAAGTCCTCAAAGCATATTTCATGTAACAAACAGTTAGTTACATGACCTACAGCACGGTCAAGCAAGTTAATGTTTCTGACTATTTCTGACAACTAAATAACTATTGATTTAGAACCACAGAGAGCTACTGCAAGTCACAAATAAAACAGGAGCTGCCTCCACTACTCCAGCACCATTTCAACGTTAACATTTCAACATCATCAAATCACCTATGCTTGGTCTAATACAGAGACAACTAAAAGATACCAAAAACGATTTAGTCCAATCAACATAATCTAGTATGATGTGGCTGTTCATGGTACTGATTTCTGTGTGTGTGTGTGTGTGTGTGTGTGTGTGTATGCAAGTAGAAAAAACATGTTGACTCACCGTACTTCTTCACCAATGTCATTCTCCTCACTTTCATGTTGCCGAAACAGTCTATGACTCTGTCATACAGTGCACACTTTTAGTTTATGTTATCCTAGGTTACCTGGCAAAAATGCTTGCTCGCTAGCCTAACTTCCTTTCATGGGCAACAATGCACCAGGCCAGCTAGTTAACATTAGCCTACTACATCTAGCTAAGCATCCTCTCAGGCCAGGGGCACAATGTATGAATTTATGGCTGGATCAGAATCGCCATTATAATCGTTGACCAGTACGTTGAATTAAGTAAAACCACAAGTCCAAATCCCGATCTCCATCCATGGCTAATTTAGGAATTAGCTAGCTAGCTAGCCACCGGAGGACAATGACACAATGAGATGCAACAATTCTAGTTTTTTATGTAAATTACATTTTGCTTTTGATGTGATGCGATTGTGTGACGCAAAGTCCAAACTGGCTTCCTTTTACACTTTTTTTTTGGTGCTCCAGTACCATTCACAATTGATCTCATTCAGTTTAGCTCAACACTGATTGGCTATTATTTAATATTTTTTTATCAAGGGAAGCCAAATGCTTGTTGGCTTCCCTTGCATTCAATGCTATGGGCTGCAACAATGTCATACTCTTTTTTTTACCAGACACTATCAGATAGATGGGCTACACTTACTGAGACAGAGTGGTGCTGTTTTGCTCGCTCGGATGCTTTCTCTGGTGAGAACCATTCAGCCTTTTGTGAGTTGAAGGAAAATTATTAAACAGAGAGAGACGAAATATCAATTATTTTATGTATTTTCCTTTGTTTATTGCAAATTTGTTTGGCATCCCTTAGCATCCATGAATACACACCACTGATTATATCTGATATAATAGTATGTTATGTTACTCAAATGATACGTTTCTCAATTTTATTCTACAGCCCAAGATTTATTCAGTTTCAACATTTAAAAATGCACACCATTTATCAAACACAGGTTTCATTTGCTGAACTTTTCGAAAAGAACAGAGAGGGACTTCAAAGTGAGAGCGGTTACAGTGAACTTAATAGATGGCGTAGCCTTTTGAAATTATACCTTTTGTCATCTCTGAAGATTGACCTTCCAGCACAGGAGAACAATGTCAGTGTGGTGAAATAGACCCTGTACTAGGAGAGGAATATTCCTGTAATAGTGGACAGTGGTGGAGTAACTGGAACAACTGTAAATGTGTGGATGATCTATTGGTTCACCTTGGACCTCTAAAGTACAGCATGTTTGGTGATTAATGTTAGGAGCATGGGCGGTGTGTTCAATAGGGCGATATGGGCGACGCACTGCCAAACGGGAAAAGGAAGGGATTTTTTTTCTAATCAATTATATCACGGCAACAGTAGTTCAGTGTTCACGTCTGATCTGCCAGCCACTAAATGTCCAATCAGGCTAAAGTCGTGCTTCAAATGTCCCCGCCCGTTTTGGGGCGATTTCAGTCAGGTTGAAAATCGCCCAGAAGTCTCTCATAGCCTCTAATGTAAAAAATTTTTTTTCTCAAATTTCTGAGCTTTCAATACATTCTCTATGGGTGTCTGAGGGCTTGCACTTACGCGCTTTCGTCATACGTAACGTAACGTAACCATGAACGTAACTAAGAAACTACTCTTTCACCCTGAAGGCGCCACGGCAGACAGCAACGCTTGGACAGCGACTGGTGTAACCGACATGCACCATCTTTCAGAAAAGATTAAGAAAAATGAGCTGTCAAAGACCCACATTGATAGCTGTTTGAGATTGTCTGCTTTGGTGAGAGTGAATATTGCCACTCAACTGGATGAGGGATACAGGCTAGCTGTCCGCCGCCACAACGATGAGGTTAGCAACAGCAGAGTCGTGAACACTGTCTACGAGAATCGAGACGACCTCATAGAATGTTTTGAAGCCATCCGGACGGGTTCATTGGGTTCATTTGACCAGCCCACCGTACCAGAAGCTACAGAAGAAGGACATCGATGCTGTCTTTATCAAACGTGCCCTCGACAGCTTCGCAAGCAGTGTGCAGGCCATAAGGTAAGATAAAGATTAAACAATATCATTCGATCTTTCTCAAAGCAGAGCTTTATTTGAAAATGTATGCATGAAAGGAGACTGCATTTGTGTTTGAAATTACATTATTCTCATTATATATGGCCAGTGGTGTAATCTATCTTATTTTATATACTATGTGTACTGTACAGTGGTGCTCATAAGTGTATGAACACATTCTAAAGCTGACTAAAAAAGAGGAATAAAAAATAAAAAAATCATCTTTTGGAAATTGATCTTAATGACTTAATTAAAAAGTTGGAAAATCCAACCTTTAAGGACACCAATTTTCTTTTCTTTTTATTCCTCTTTTTAGTCAACTTTAGCATGGGATCATAAGCTTATGAGCACCACTGTATACTGTGCTGAACATCCAGGCTATGTGAGACACAAAGGCTAACTTAAACACTAAAGACGTTATGCATCCCTGCCCATTTTAAGTGGAACTGAAGTATTTGTACTATACATGGATACATTGCATATACCTGTGCATCACATAGACAACAATACTGTACAAAGCCAACAAACACATTGGTCTGTTTGCCTTCAGGGACTCCTCTCAACAGCAGCTGCAAGAAGCAACAGGAGCCAAAAGACCCAGAACAGCTTTGAGAGAAGAGGAGAAGCAGAGGCTGTCTGAAGAGGTCTGCAACACCATCCTGGATCACACCAAAGAAAGGTTCTCTTTCTCTGGCCACCTTGTGAGTGCTACCTTACTGCAAGCAGACATGTTTGAAAGGTACTGCCATTCAAAAAATAAAAAATCTGTTCATGTTCATTTTACAAATCTATACAATTGGCCAGAATATGGTTGTTCATATTTACAAATCTATACAATTGGCCAGAATATGGTTGTTCATTTTTACAAAGCCATACATATTGTTTATGCAGTGTTGAGGAATGTGAAAGAACACCCTTGATTATTTTTACTGTGATAACTTATTTTGCTTTTGTAAGCAAACACTTTTGAGATCAGTCAATAAATGCTTCTGGTATTGACTTATATGCTGCCCCTGTCTTCATGTTGTTGCTGGACATATCTTTTAAAAAATGTGTGTAGGTCACCTAAATCATCAGAAAAATTGCCCCTCCTGAGAATTTTTTCAGGAGCCGCCACTGGTTAGGAGTATCCAACAGATCACATGAAAGCATTCCTGTTCTGTGCTATCTAAAGTGAAACACACACAATCTGCATTTTAACCATTTTGTATTTGACCTTGAGCGGTGGTCAGGTGGAATCTAAGGCTGCACCTTGTCAGGCAGGTGCATTAAAAGCTGTTTAAATGTAAAAGGTTTAACTTATTGTGTAATCCTAATTTACCCTATTTTGTTACACTCTCTGTGTGATCAGAATGAGCAAACTTCAAAGCAACCACAAACCCGTTGATTTGGGATATGGCTCCTTCATTTGTATGTGGGGGAGGCTATACAGTAACGCCTGGTGCCCAAATTGATGGAGTATGTCACTCAGCTGAGAGTCGAGTGGAGATGAACGGATTCGGTTCAGTCAGTTCAGTTGATAAGCCCTTCCCAGGTTATGCTGGCTAGCTGGCAACAACAGTAGAATGGCGCTTGTTAAAACTTGTGATGTGTATTTATATGGGAGAAATAACTTGTAGTATTGGTCAACATCTGGATGTCACTGTGACATGCCAATTAGCTAACGTTACGACAAGGCGGTGCGAATGACCAGTGCAAAGGTGTTGTATCGAGGCTTGTCGACATGAGTTGCTTCCCACTGGGCAGCTGTATCACACAGCAACAACACAGGGCAAAGGGTCCTTCGCTCCCGCTTGCCAAACACTGCTGTATCACAGTAAGGAGAGGGAAGTAGCTAGCTAGTGTAGCCAATATCAGGCCAGTAAGGAGAGGGAAGTAGCTAGCTAGTGTAGCCAATATCAGGCCAGTAAGGAGAGGGAAGTAGCTAGCTAGTGTAGCCAATATCAGGCCAGTAAGGAGAGGGAAGTAGCTAGCTAGTGTAGCCAATATCAGGCCACAGAGACAGCGAAAGCACATTTACTGTTGTGATTCACAGAACATGTACAACTACGGCATTAACGTCTCCATTTTTGTAAAAACAAAAAAAATAACAATTACTCTGATAAAAACTGAATGATTCTGAACACTCTCCCAAGTCCCAAGTTTCAAATCTTGCTGAAGTTTCTAGCCACAAGCAAAAACAAGCTAGCTGGGAAGGGCTCATCAGGAGGACTGCCTGAACTAACTGAATTGAATCCCTTCATCGCCAATCGACTCTTAGCTGAGCGAAATATGTCAACAATTTGGGGACCAGGCGTATCCGTATAGCCTCTCCCTTTGCATGTGTTAATCATTCTCATCGACAGCCAAAATATCAAAGAAATCCAAAGTGCTTTAGATGGTTGGCTGCTGTAGACTAATGTCAAACATTGTGCCCGTTTTAGAATTTTAGGATGTTTTGTTGCACAAAAAAAATAATATAAAAAAACAAAATACATTAGAGTCCACATTAGAGCGTAAACCAGGATGATAGTAAACACAAGATTAAATCAATCTCAGATGTGTATGATCTTTTCATTCATCCTGTCCACTTTAAACACAAGATGATAGAATAATCAGGAGGTGTTGAATTAGGTTATTTTGTGGAATGGGATCCCACATCACATAATTACAGGGCTCTATTGGATCCAGTTTTTAAAGTTTCCATTTTCCGTGTGTAAATTCTCATGTTTTTTGGGACTGAAGGGCTCAACTTCCTCAGTCATAATATGCAAATGAGACTATAAATACACACGCTCATTTCTCAGATGCATTGTGCTGGCAAAATGTACAATGCACCCCGACATCTCTCTCTCTCTCTCTCTCTCTCTCTCTCAGAAACACACCCAAAACTCTTGCTCGCCAGAGGTGTCAGTTGGGTATGGCAGTAGCTCAAGACCAAAAATCATTCCAATCCCGATTAAAATGCAACGGCTGTTTATCTTATCATATTACTTTCTTTCTACCTTCCGATTAATACCTAATATTTTGGGACAACTGATGCGTCCTCTCCTTCAGTGTTGAACTAAGCATGTAACTGTGTTGACAGTCATTGATCTACAAGTCATTTTGCATGCCGAACAACCCCAGGGAATATCAGTCTAGTCAAACTGCATTGTGCCCAGCTTTGAACGCTGATGAACGCGAGGTAGGCGGCCTGTTCCGGATCTTGCACATCTGCAGGCCACCTTCAGCATTCAACCTTGCGTGATATTAGGTTTTATTAGTTAAGTGACAGCCCATGTAATTTGCTTGATTATTGTTATTTATGTGCTGTTGAAAATTGTGTTTTACTGGAATAAAAGTAGCTACCGCTGCCCCGTCTTACAATAGATTTTATTTTGATTGTTCAGGTTCACCACCAGCAATAGTTTTGGTAATTTTGCTTTAAACAATCTGTGTATATGGCCATTTCTAGTATACAGGGTACATTTGATAATTTCATAACGAGGATAGCAATCACTTTGCGAGGCGCACTCCATGGCCAAAGCGGAAGGAGAAAAGAAGCTCAGTAAAAACGTACAAAAGGACAAAACCATATGATTTTGAAATTGGGGTGAAATCCAAAGTTGCGCTATATATTCATTGGCCATGTCATAGCTAATTTGTAAACGATAAATGGGACTCATTTCAGGAAACTAGGCATATGTCGCGCCTCACCACTTTTTAAAAAACAATCAAAATTCATTTTTGGGCAGAAATGCCTTCTAGAACATGTGAAATTTAATGTGCCTTAATAACAAACTGTTTGGCTGAGATAATGAGTGCCGAGAGATGAGTTCAGATTGGTCTGCCATGTAGCATGCTTCTGTCTATAATATGAGCTGGTCAGTATGTGTACGTAATCCTTCCTAACTAAGTTTTTTTGAATGATCACATAGTAGAACTGCATAAGGGTTGCTCTCCACTTTCTGGAGGACTGAGTTTTGAAATCAGTGGAATTTGAGTATGATAGCTAAGGAGATGAAGAAAATTCTGGCGTTTGATTGCAAATATGCAGATGGAGTCGAAAAGAGAACACACAGAAGACTGTTGTATAAAACACCTGTCTCCGGAGTACATCTTCAAACTAAGGGCAACCATGGCATCCGTGATAGAGAGGTAGAAGCATCCATCCATGTATACGGGTAAGATAACCTAGCTAGCTAAATTTTCAGATATTACACATTTCAAATTTGGTCAGAAAGTCATTTTCATTTCAAGTTAAAGTGTACTGTTAGCTAGCTAGCTAACATTGAATCTGGTTGGTTAGCTACCTGCAGATTCATGCAGGGTAGTAACGTTATGAGTTGGGATTATCGTTAATTGTTTAGCTAGCTAGCTACATGTCTAAACAATAGAATGTTTATGATGTCACTGCGACAACTGTGGATAGACGTAGATGGTAAAATTGCTCTGGCTATCTACTCTGATTTCAGAGCACTCTCGTCTGAATGTGCCAGAGTGCAGAATAACTGACAAATTTATGAACGCTCAACACCCGTTGAATATGGCCGGTGTCAGTAAACGTTGGCAAAAAATAGTAATTAAATTGTTGCCATCAGCACAGTTGCAGTCACCAATGTTCTGGATAACATAAAAACAGCCTAACCAGCTCTGCTAGGGCGAGTAAAATGGTCAGAGTGAGCTGTTCTCTCATTTGTGTCTGGAAGTAGCTAGCAAGCTAGCCAACGTTAGCCAGTTAGCCTGGGTGCTTGACTGCTGTTGTTGGGACAGAATGCTCGGATCAACCCTACTCCTCGGCCAGAGCGTCCAGTGTGCGCTCTGAACCCTCCTAGAGTGAAACGCTCTGAATTTACGAATGGACAATCTGACAACGCTCTGAGTTTACGAATGCCCAGAGCACACTCTGGAACTCCAGATTAAATTTACGAACACACCTGTAGTATAAGCCAGCCTTTAGTCTTGAAATCTATGGTTGTTTAGTACATAGCCACACATGTTGATCCTTAAAGACATGGGTGGGGCTAAAGCTTAAAAAGGTGTGAACGATCCTGAATGGGTTTAGACAACGAAGAGCTCTCCAGTAGGTACAAAAACGTTCAAGGGCCATTTTCTCAAAGTGAGGTTACAAGTTTATCAACTTTCATAGCAGAATTACTTTCTCATTGTTCCTCAACTGTAGTGTATGATATATAATTTTCTAGCTCTGAGTCTCTAATTTTATCCAATGTAAAAAAACACAATTTCAAATGTTGTATGTAAGACCGAATCGAGCCGGTCGGTCACAAATATTGATACATTACTAGTTCAAACACTTAATCTGCAAAAATTACAAGTTAATTAGTGGGTGATGGTGATTTCAGTACCAAAGTAGGGGGACAAAAAAAATAAAAAATCCCCCCCCCTAATCTGATAGTAGTGGGGAGGTGATAGATGCCTAGTCTCCCTTATGGCTCAGATCAGGTGCCTGCAGAGATACAGTACACCATTTACACACACACACATAGTACATACACCATAGGTCATACATCATTTACACACACACAGACACACACACACACACACACACACACACACAGAGAAGTCAGCTCAGACAGATCCAGCTCACAGAGGCCCAGCTCTTAAACATATTTTAATTTAGAATGGAAAATGTATGTGTTTATGCAACAAATGTTAGTGCATCGATTCGTTTTAAACAAAAACATATCGTTCCTGTATTGTATTGGAGCCCATCTAGATACGTATTGAATCGTCTTGTGGTCCTCTGTAGCTCAATTGGTAGAGCGTGGTGCTTTTAACACCAGGGTAGTGGGTTCGATCCCCGGGACCACCCATTCGTAAACATGTATGCGCACATGACTGTAAGTCGCTTTGGATAAACGCGTCTGCTATATGGCATATTACTATTACTATTGAAAGGGAATTATGCATTTCCCTAATGTATTGGTATGAAAAAAACCCACAACTGAACAAATTGCTATTCAGAGCATTTCTCTAAAATATATTTTATAAAGCTAGGCTCATGGCTTTCAGTCTACTGCAGTCGTGTGCTCTTCTTCCGTGTCGTTGAATGCACTGTATGTCCGCTTCCCACCAATGGTCTTTACAGAAGCGCATGAGACAATGTTGGTGAGAAGCGCATGAAACAATGACACTGTCATAATACACTGTATACGCCGTTCCACAAGGGTTGCTTCATACAGTGCCTTCAGAAAGTATTCATACCCCTTGACTAATTCCACATTGTGTTGTGTTACAGCCTGAATTCAAAATTGATTTAATAGATAATTTTTCTCACCCATGTACACAAACTACCCCACAATGATAAAGTGAAAACATGGTTTTAGAAATGTTTGCAATTTTATTTGAAATGAAATTCAGAAATAATGTATCTATCATATGCCTGTATTGACTAGTCTGTTGCTCTGTTGTAATGTACACAAGTTACAATGTATACTTTATGATGATTAATGATACAATGATGAACCTGTGAATGTGGCTTTCAATAAGATAAACTTTACCAATAATTTGGTTTTATTTTAATTTACATAAGTATTCACACCCCTGAGTCAATACATGTTAGAATAATCTTTGGCAGCGATTACAGCTGTGAGTCTTTCTGGGTAAGTGTCTAAGAGCTTTGCACACCTGGCTTGTACAATGTTGTTGATCACTGCTAGACAGCCATTTTCAAGTCTTGCCATAGATTTTCAAGTCGATTTAAGTCAAAACTTTAACTTGGCCACTCAGGAACATTCATTGTCATCTTTGAAAGAAACTCCCGTGTATATTTGGCCTTGTGTTTTAGGTTATTGTCCTGCTGAAAGGTGAATTTGTCTCCCAGTGTCTGTTGGAAAGCAGACTAAATTAGGATTTCCTTTAGGAATTTGCCTATGCTTAGCTCTATTCCAACAGACACTGTTTTTGTTATCCAAAAAAACTCACTAGTCCTTGCCGATGAAAAGCATACTCAAAATGGCAGCGGCAGATAGGGCAGCTCTGCTAGCTCCTAAACAACTTTGCAGTATTTTGTTTTTTTGTGTGTTATTTCTTACAGTATTAGCCCAGATTTGATTTTGTGTTATTACATACAGCCAGAAATATATTTTGGATATCAGAGTGGCGGTAACTCACCAGCATTACGACCAGGAATACGACTTTCTCGAATTGTATCCTTTGTTCGTACCCCCCAGGGCAATTGAACTGATTCCAGAGGCCGATCCAAAAAACCGCCGGCAGAGAAGAGGTATCCGGAGTGGACTTCTAGTCCGACACAGGAGGCGCGCACAGCATCCACCGATTCTGAGTATATTACTCGCTAATGTTCAGTCTCTGGATAATAAAGTAGACGAGCTCAGGGCGAGAATCTCCTTCCAGAAAGACATCTGGGATTGTAACATACTCTGTTTCACGGAAACATGGCTCTCTCGGGATATACTGTCTCCGTCCATACAGCCAGCTGGGTTCTCAGTACATCATGCAAACAGGAATAAAGACCTCTCCGGGAAGAAGAAAAGCAGGGGTGTTTGTTTCATGATTAACTACTCATGGTGTGATTGTGATAACATACAGAAACTCAAGTCCTTTTGTTCACCCGACCTAGAATACATCACAATCAAATGGCGACCGTATTACCTCCCAAGAGAATTCTCTTTGGTTATAGTCACAGCCGTCTATATTCCCCCTCAAGCCAATACCACAACGGCCCTCAAAGAACTACACTGGAATTTATGCAAACAGGAAACCACATATCCCGAGGCCGCATTTATTGTAGCTGGGGATTTGAACAAAGCAAATTTGAGGAAAACACTACCGACGTTCTATCAACACATTGACTGTTGCACTCGCTCTGAGAAAACATTAGACCACTTAGACCCCACCCTCCATTTGGCAAATCTGATCACGACTATATTTTGCTCCTTCCTTCCTATAGGCAGAAACTCAAACAGGAAGTACCCGTGCTAAGGACTATTCAACGCTGATCACGCGGACTGGAATATGAAGCCTCTGAGAAGAACATCGACGAATACACAGACAAGCTAAACACCTTCGCCCGCTTTGAGGATAACACAGTGCCACCGACGCAGCCCGCTACCAAGGACTGTAGACTCTCCTTCTCTGTGGCCAACGTGAGTAAGACATTTAAGCGTGTAAACCCACGCAAGACTGCCGGCCCAGATGGCATCCATAGCCGCGTCCTCAGAGCATGCGCAGACCAGCTGGCTGGAGTGTTTACGGACATATTCAATCTCTCCCTATCCCAATCTGCTGTCCCCACTTGCTTCAAGATACCCACCATTGTTCCTGTTCCCAAGAAAGCAAAGGTAACTGAACTAAATGACTATCGCCCCGAAGCACTCACTTCTGTCATCATAAAGTGCTTTGAGAGGCTACTTAAAGATCCTATCACCTCTACCTTACCTGACACCCTAGACCCACTTACCGCCCCAATAGATCCACAGACGATGCAATCGCCATCGCACTGCACACTGCCCTATCCCATCTGGACAAGAGGAATACCTACAGTGAGGGGAAAAAAGTATTTGATCCCCTGCTGATTTTGTACGTTTGCCCACTGACAAAGAAATTATCAGTCTATAATTTTAATGGTAGGTTTATTTGAACAGTGAGAGATAGAATACAACAAAAAAATCCAGAAAAATGCATGTCATAAATGTTATAAATGATTTGCATTTTAATGAGGGAAATAAGTATTTGACCCCCTCTCAATCAGAAAGATTTCTGGCTCCCAGGTGTCTTTTATACAGGTAACGAGCTGAGATTAGGAGCACACTCTTAAAGGAAGTGCTCCTAATCTCAGCTTGTTACCTGTATAAAAGACACCTGTCCACAGAATCAATCAATCAATCAATCAGATTCCAAACTCTCCACCATGGCCAAGACCAAAGAGCTCTCCAAGGATGTCAGGGACAAGATTGTAGACCTACACAAGGCTGGAATGGGCTACAAGACCATCACCAAGCAGCTTGTTGAGAAGGTGACAACAGTTGGTGTGATTATTCGCAAATGGAAGAAACACAAAATAACTGTCAATCTCCCTCGGCCTGGGGCGCCATGCAAGATCTCACCTCGTGGAGTTGCAATGATCATGAGAACGCTGAGGAATCAGCCCAGAACTACATGGGAGGATCTTGTCAATGATCTCAAGTCAGCTGGGACCTTAGTCACCAAGAAAAAATTGGTAACACTACGCCGTGAAGGACTGAAATCCTGCAGCGCCCGCAAGGTCCCCCTGCTCAAGAAAGCACATATACAGGGCCGTCTTAAGTTTGCCATTGAACATCTGAATGATTCAGAGGAGAACTGGGTGAAAGTGTTGTGGTCAGATGAGACCAAAATGGAGCTCTTTGGCATCAACTCAACTCGCCATGTTTGGAGGAGGAGGAATGCTGCCTATGACCCCAAGAACACCATCCCCACCGTCAAACATGGAGATGGAAACATTATGCTTTGGGGGTGTTTTTCTGCTAATGGGACAGGACAACTTCACCGCATCAAAGGGACGATGGACGGGGCCATGTACCGTCAAATCTTGGGTGAGAACCTCCTTCCCTCAGCCAGGGCATTGAAAATGGGTCGTGGATGGTTATTCCAGCATGACAATGACCCAAAACACACGGCAAAGGCAACAAAGGAGTGGCTCAAGAAGAAGCACATTAAGGTCCTAGAGTGGCCTAGCCAGTCTCCAGACCTTAATCCCATAGAAAATATGTGGAGGGAGCTGAAGGTTCGAGTTGCCAAACGCCAGCCTCGAAACCTTAATGACTTGGAGAAGATCTGCAAAGAGGATTTGGACAAAATCCCTCCTGAGATGTGTGCAAACCTGGTGGCCAACTACAAGAAACGTCTGACCTCTGTGATTGCCAACAAGGGTTTTTCTACCAAGTACTAAGTCATGTTTTGCAGAGGGGTCAAATACTTATGTCCCT
The DNA here is from genome assembly GCF_020615455.1 of Coregonus clupeaformis. Taxonomy (NCBI): domain Eukaryota; kingdom Metazoa; phylum Chordata; class Actinopteri; order Salmoniformes; family Salmonidae; genus Coregonus; species Coregonus clupeaformis. The sequence continues at coordinate 40,226,085 of NC_059225.1, forward strand.
CATTCAAATGCAAATCAATTTATAACATTTTTGACATGCATTTTTCTGGATTTTTTGTTGTTATTCTGTCTCTCACTGTTCAAATACACCTACCATTAAAATTATAGACTGATAATTTCTTTGTCAGTGGGCAAATGTACACAATCCCTCACTGTATCTAAGAATGCTGTTCAATTACTTTAGCTCAGCATTCAACACCATGGTACCCTCCAAGCTCATCATTAAGCTCGGGGCCCTGGGTCTGAACCCCGCCCTCTGCAACTGGGTCCTTGACTTCCTGACGGGCTGTCCCCAGGTGGTGAAGGTAGGAAACAACACCTCCACCTCCACTGGTCCTCAACACAGTGGCCCCACAAGGGTGCGTTCTCAGCCCCCTCCTGTACTCCCTGTTCACCCATGTCTGCGTGGCCACGCACGCCTCCAACTCAATCATCAAGTTTGCAGACGACACAACAATAGTAGGCCTGATTACCAACAATGACGAGACAGCCTACAGGGAGGAGGTGAGGGCCCTGGGAGTGTGGTACCAGGAACATAACCTCTCACTCAACATCAACAAAACAAAGGAGCTGATTGTGGACTTCAGGAAACAGCAGAGGGAGCACGCCCCTATCCACATCGACGGGACCACAGTGGAGAAGGTGAAAAGCTTCAAGTTCCTCGGCGTACACATCACTGACGATCTGAAATGGTCCACCCACACAGACAGTGTGGTGAAGAAGGCGCAACAGCGCCTCTTCAACCTCAGGAGGCTGAAGAAATTTGGCTTGGCACCTAAAACCCTCACAAACTTTTACAGATGCACAATTGAGAGCATCCTGTCAGGCTGTATCACCGCCTGGTACAGCAACTGCAACGCCCGCAACCGCAGGGCTCTCCAGAGGGTGGTGCAGTCTGCCCAACGCATCATCGGGGGAAAACTATCTGCCCTCCAGGACACCTACAGCACCCGATGTCACAGGAAGGCCAAAAAGATAATCAAGGACAACAACCACACGAGCCACTGCATGTTCAACCCGCTATCATGCAGCAGGTGAGGTCAGTACAGGTGCATCAAAGCTGGGACCAAGAAACTGAAAAACATTTTCTATCTCAAGGCCATCAGACTGTTAAATAGCCATTACTAGGCGGCTTCCACCCGGTTACGTAACCCTTCACCTTAGAGGCTGCTGCAGTAAATACATAGACTTGAAGTCACTGGCCACTTTAATAGTGGAACACTAGTCACTTTAATAATGTTTACATATTTTTGCTTTACTCATCTCATATGTATATACTGTATTTTATTCTACTTTATTTTAGTCTATGCCACTCCGACATTGCTTGTCCTAATATTTATATGTACAGTGATGGAAAAAAGTATTTGATCCCCTGCTGATTTTGTACATTTGCCCACTGACAAAGACATGATCAGTCTATAATTTTAATGGTAGGTTAATTTGAACAGTGAGAGACAGAATAACAACAAAAAAATCCAGAAAAACGCATGTAAAAAATGTTATAAATTGATTTGCATTTTAATGAGGGAAATAAGTATTTTACCCCTCTGCAAAACATTACTTAGTACTTGGTGGCAAAACCCTTGTTGGTAATCACAGAGGTCAGACATTTCTTGTAGTTGGCCACCAGGTTTGCACACATCTCAGGAGGGATTTTGTTCCACTCCTCTTTGCAGATCTTCTCCAAGTCATTAAGGTTTCGAGGCTGACGTTTGGCAACTCGAACCTTCAGCTCCCTCCACAGATTTTCTATGGGATTAAGGTCTGGAGACTGGCTAGGCCACTCCAGGACCTTAATGTGCTTCTTCTTGAGCCACTCCTTTGTTGCCTTGGCCGTGTGTTTTGGGTCATTGTCATGCTGGAATACCCATCCACGACCCATTTTCAATGCCCTGGCTGAGGGAAGGAGTTTCTCACCCAAGATTTGACGGTACATGGCCCCGTCCATCGTCCCTTTGATGCGGTGAAGTTGTCCTGTCCCCTTAGCAGAAAAACACCCCCAAACCATAATGTTTCCACCTCCATGTTTGACGGTGGGGATTGTGTTCTTGGGGTCATAGGCAGCATTCCTCCTCCTCCAAACAGGGTGAGTTGAGTTGATGCCAAAGAGCTCGATTTTGGTCTCATCTGCCCACAACATTTTCACCCAGTTCTCCTCTGAATCATTCAGATGTTCACTGGCAAACTTCAGACGGCCCTGTATATGAGCTTTCTTGAGCAGGGGAACCTTGCGGGCGCTGCAGGATTTCAGTCCTTCACGGCGTAGTGTGTTATCAATTGTTTTCTTGGTGACTATGGTCCCAGCTGCCTTGAGATCATTGACAAGATCCTCCCGTGTAGTTCTGGGCTGATTCCTCACCATTCTCATGATCATTGCAACTCCACGAGGTGAGATCTTGCATGGAGCCCCAGGCCAAGGGAGATTGACAGTTCTTTATGTTTCTTCCATTTGGGAATAATCACACCAACTGTTGTCACCTTCTCACCAAGCTGCTTGGCGATGGTCTTGTAGCCCATTCCAGCCGTGTGTAGGTCTACAATCTTGTCCCTGACATCCTTGGAGAGCTCTTAGGTCTTGGCCATGGTGGAGAGTTTGGAATCTGATTGATTGATTGCTTCTGTAGACAGGTGTCTTTTATACAGGCAACAAGTTGAGATTAGGAGCACTCCCTTTAAGAGTGTGCTCCTAATCTCAGCTCGTTACCTGTATAACAGACACCTGGGAGCCAGAAATCTTTCTGATTGAGAGGGGGTCAAATACTTATTTCCCTCATTAAAATGCAAATCAATTTATAACATTTTTGACATGCGTTTTTCTGGATTTGTTGTTGTTATTCTGTCTCTCACTGTTCAAATAAACCTACCATTAAAATTATAGACTGATCATTTCTTTGTCAGTGGGCAAACGTACAAAATCAGCAGGGGATCAAATATTTTTTTCCCTCACTGTATATATTTCTTAATTCAATTTTTTTACTTTTAGATGTGTGTATTGTTGTGAATTGTTAGATTGTTAGATATTACCGCACTATTGGAGCTAGAAACAAGCATTTTGCTACACCTACAATAACATCTGCTAAACGTGTGTATGTGTAAGGGATCGGGGGTTGGCTGGGTCTAGACAGAGTCTGACACTTCCCCGATCTACAGAGAGGGGGAGTCATCAGACTCGATCTGGTTCACCTGAGTTCTGAGCACACCTGTCAGTAATTAGTGTAGGATATAAGGTGTGCTCAGAAGTTCAGTCGGTGTGAGGTATTGTTCCATTGTGACTTGCTAAGCGTTTTGTTCAGAGAGAGTGAGAGTGAGAGAGAGAGAGAGAGAGAGAGAGAGAGAGAGAGAGAGAGAGAGAGAGAGAGAGAGAGAGAGAGAGAGAGAGAGAGAGAGAGAGAGAGAGAGAGAGAGAGAGAGAGAGAGAGAGAGAGAGTTGTTTTGATTACCCGTGTACCCGACCTGTGCCTCGTTGTTTGACTCCCCGTATTGCTTAATCCTCTGCTTGTCTATCCCAGTGATTACCGTCCTCTGACCCTGTGCCTGTGCCCTTGACTACGACTAAGCCCGCTCCCTTGGTACCTCTGCCTGTCTCTGCCTGGCCCGGTTTTGACCACAGCCCGCCCGACCACAATTAAGCTATTCCCTTGTCTGTACTCTAATAAAGCATCGCTATTCTGCGATTGGATCTTACCACTCTGTCCGAGTATTCATTACAGAATACCTCGCCCTTACCATGGATCCAGCGGAATTACAGAGGCGATGGGAGATACAGGAGAAACGGATGGATGAACTCCTGCAGCTACTCAACGCTGGTGCGGCTGAAGGCACCACCCCGAGCACGGTCAGTCCTCGTCATGCACCTCCAATTTCTCTACCGACAAGGTACGACGGGGAACCTGGCAAATGTCAGGGGTTTCTACTCCAGACGTCCCTGTATATGTCGTATAATCGTACTATGTTTCCCGATGACCGTAGCAGGGTGGATTTCATGATTTCTCTGCTAACGGGAAGAGCACTGGATTGGGCTACTGCGCTTTGGGCAGCTGAGGTCCCCGAGTTGAATGCGGAAGTTCCGTTCAAGAGACTGTTCCAAGAGGTGTTCGACCACCCAGTATCTGGGCGTAGTGTGGGAGACCAACTATGCGAACTTCAGCAGGGCCGTCGAACAGTAGCCGACTACGCTTTAGAGTTCCGTACTATAGCAGCCGGTAGCGGATGGAGCGAGACTGCTTTGCTCACCGTTTTCCGAAGAGGGCTGCGCAAAGAAGTACAGACTGAGTTGGCTTGTCGGGGAGATATCACTGCGCTACATGAGTTATCAACATAGCCATCTCTATTGATAATCTGATAGTGCAACACAAGGTATCCACAGTCCGGGAGCCCTCGGTCACTGGTCCTAAACAATCGACAGAGCGGAGGAGAGAATCGGAGGAGGAACCTATGCAACTGGGACGGTCACCCCTACAAGGTTCGGTGAGACAACAACGTCGGCAAGACGGACTTTGCCTGTATTGTGGTCAGTCGGGTCATTTCATTCGGCAATGTCCGGTACGACCAAACCGTACCCCAGAATATCGCCTCGGAACTGCCAAACCGGTGAGTGAGACTCACGTTTTCAACATTACCTCTAATCAAATGTATGTGCCAGTTACCTTATCTGTTGGAGAGAGAGTGCGCAGGTTGGAAGGTCTTATTGATTCCGGGGCGGCTGCCAGTTTTATGGATGTGGGTCTCGCTGAGGAATTGGGAGTTCAACTTATCCCAATTCAACCTCCCCTGCGAGTCAACGCGCTAGACGGTGAGCCCAAGGGCACTGGGTTCATTACGCACCGTACCGAGGAAATAAAGTTACAAGTGGGCTCCCTGCACCATGAAAACATCATCCTGTTCGTCATCTCCGCTCCACGGGAGCCGCTAGTTCTCGGCCACCCCTGGCTCGTTACCCATGATCCGGTCATCTCCTGGAAATCTGCCGATATCACAGCTTGGAGTGAGGTATGTAGGGCCTTGTAAAACGTCTACTGTGGAGGATGCGCAGGGTGCGGTGTCTACTGTTGTTCCCACAGAGTACCAGGATTACGCGCAGGTGTTCTCCAAGGAGAGGGCCACCGTGTTACCACCGCATCGGGCCTGGGACTGCGCAATTGATCTGCTATCCGGGGCTACACCTCCTCGCGGAAGAATCTACCCTTTGTCACAGCCGGAACGAGAATCTATGAGCAAGTATATTGATGAGCCACTACAGCAAGGGGCCATTCGCCCATCTACGTCTCCCGCCGCATCGAGTTTTTTCTTCGTTAAGAAAAAGGATGGCGGACTGCGTCCTTGTATAGACTATCGAGGTTTGAACGATATTACCATTACAAATCGTTACCCTCTTCCTTTGATTCCAGCAGCCCTCGAGCAGGTGGGGCAGGCCTCCATCTACAGTAAACTGGACCTCAGGAGTGCGTACAATCTGGTGCGCATTAGAGAAGGGGATGAATGGAAGACCGCCTTCATCACCCATCAAGGACATTATGAGTATTGTGTCATGCCCTATGGGCTTACCAACGCGCCCTCTGTGTTCCAGGCGTTCATGAATGACATTTTCAGGGACTTGATTGATCGCTTTGTTATAGTGTACATTGATGACATCCTAATCTACTCTAACTCTCTGAGTGAACATGTGTCCCATGTACGACAGGTTCTGGACCGACTCCGACAACACTCTCTGTTCGTGAAGGCCGAAAAGAGTGAATTCCACGTCACTACGATTCCTTCCTTGGGTAGAGTATGCTCAGAACTCACTCATTCACACCTCCCTACGTCTAACGCCCTTCCAGTGTGTTCTAGGGTATCAACCACCCCTGTTCCCGTGGGATACCGCACCCGGGATGGTACCGGCTGTGGACGAGTGGTTCCGTCGCAGTGCGCAGATCTGGGAGACGGCCCATCAACATCTCAGTCAGGCCTCACAACAGCAAAAGACCTACGCCGACCGACGCCGGAGACCTACTCCCACTTATCAACCCGGGCAACGAGTGTGGCTGTCTACCCGAGACCTGCGGTTCCGACGGAGCTGCAAGAAGCTCCAACCCAGGTACATCGGGCCTTTCAAGGTACTGAGACGTATTAACCCTGTCACCTACCGTCTGTTACTCCCTCGACACTACAGGATAAACCCTACGTTCCACGTCTCCCTGTTGAAACCTGTCCACTATAGCCCAATGTACCCCCCCATCGCTCAACAACCTACTACACCACCTTTAGAGGATGAACAGGACACCACCTATACAGTCCACGAGATACTGGAGTCAAGACGGAGACGAGGGGGCATCGAATATCTCGTGGACTGGGAGGGATATGGACCTGAGGAACGGTCCTGGGTTCCGGCTAAGGACATACTGGATCCCGCTCTGAAGGCCACTTTCCACGCTGAACACCCAGATCATCCAGGACCTCGACCCATAGGAAGACCACCCGGTAGAGGTAGAAGGCCGTCAGGAGCCGGCCCTGGGGAGGGGGATACTGTAAGGGATCGGGGGTTGGCTGGGTCTAGACAGAGTCTGACACTTCCCCGATCTACAGAGAGGGGGAGTCATCAGACTCGATCTGGTTCACCTGAGTTCTGAGCACACCTGTCTTTAATTAGTGTAGGATTTAAGGTGTGCTCAGAAGTTCAGTCGGTGCGAGGTATTGTTCCATTGTGACTTGCTAAGCGTTTTGTTCAGAGAGAGAGAGAGAGAGAGTTGTTTTGATTACCCGTGTACCCGACCTGTGCCTCGTTGTTTGACTCCCCGTATTGCTTTATCCTCTGCTTGTCTATCCCAGTGATTACCGTCCTCTGACCCTGTGCCTGTGCCCTTGACTGCGACTAAGCCCGCTCCCTTGGTACCTCTGCCTGTCTCTGCCTGGCCCGGTTTTGACCACAGCCCGCCCGACCACGATTAAGCTATTCCCTTGTCTGTACTCTAATAAAGCATCGCTATTCTGCGATTGGATCTTACCACTCTGTCCGAGTATTCATTACAGTATGTGACCAATACAATTGTATTTGATTTAAGATGATGCAGCCAACAACATGCTTGAAAATATGAAGAGTGGTACTCAGTGATGTGTTGTGTTTGATTTGCCTCAAACATAACAGGTTGTATTAAGGACATGAAGTTAATTTATTCATACTTTTCTTTAGGGGGTAGGTCATCTTTAATATTACAGATAGATTGTGGCTTCCAACAGTGTTATTGTCTGCATCATTTCCAATCCCCCATATATATTTTTTGTAAAAAAATAAATAATATACAGTATCAGTCAAAAGTTTGGACACACCTACTCATTTAAGTATTTTTTATTTTTATTTTTTACTATTTTCTACATTGTAGAATAGTAGTGAAGACATCAACACTATGAAATAACACATATGGAATCATGTAGTAACCAAAAACGTGTTAAACAAATCAAAATTTAGTTTAGATTCTTCAAAGTAGCCACCCTTTGCTTTGATGACAGCTTTGCACACTCTTGGCATTATCTCAACCAGCTTCACCTTGAATGCTTTTCCAACAGTCTTGAAGGAGTTCCCACATATGCTGAGCACTTGTTGGCTGCTTTTCCTTCACTCTGCGGTCCAACTCATCCCAAACCATCTCAATTGGGTTGAGGTCAGGTGATTGTGGAGGCCAGGCCATCTAATGCAGCACCCCATCATTCTCCTTCTTGGTCAAATAGCCCTTACACATCCTGGAGGTCTGTTGGGTCATTGTCCTGTTGAAAAACAAATGATAGTCCCACTAAGCGCAAACCAGATGGGATGGCGTATCGCTGCAGAATGCTGTGGTAGCCATGCTGGTTAAGTGTGCCTTGAATTCTAATTGAATCACAGACAGTGTCACCAGCAAAGCACCATCATACCTCCTCCTCCATGCATCACGGTGGGAACCACACATGTGGAGATCATCCATTAAAGTACTCTGATCCGTTCACCTACTTTGCGTCTCACCAAAACACGGCGATTGGAACCAAAATCTCAAATTTGGACTCATCAGACCAAAGGACATATTTCCACCGATCTATTGTCCATTGCTCGTGTTTCTTGGCCAATGCAATACTCTTATTATTATTGGTGTCCTTTAGTAGTGGTTTCTTTGCAGCAATTCGACCATGAAGGCCTGATTCACGCAGTCTCCTCTGAACAGTTGATGTTGAGATGTGTCTGTTACTTGAACTCTGTGAAGCATTTATTTGGGCTGCAATCTGAGGTGCAGTTAACTCTAATGAACTTATCCTCTGCAGCAGAGGTAACTCTGGGTCTTCCTTTCCTGTGGCGGTCCTCATGAGAGCCAGTTTCATCATAGCTCTTGATGGTTTTTGCAACTGCACTTGAAGAAACTTTCAAAGTTCTTGAACTTTTCCGTATTGACTGACCTTCATGTCTTAAAGTAATGATGGACTGTTTTTTCTCTTTGCTTATTTGAGCTGTTCTTGCCATAATATGGACTTGGTCTTTTACCAAATAGGGCTATCTTCTGTATACCACCCCTACCTTGTCACAACACAACTGATTGGCTCAAACGCATTAAGAAGGAAAGAAATTCCACAAATTAACTTTTAACAAGGCACACCTTATAATTTAAATACATTCAGGGTGTCTACCTCATAAAGCTGGTTGAGAGAATGCCAGCTCGCAGCTGGGTTTCCCTTTGTAGTCCTCCATTATTCTCCAGATTCTCCATTATCACAGCTTTTTTGTCATTCATCTCGAGGCTTGCCTTCAACTCCTTTGCTGACTAGTTCAAGTATGCCGAGTTTGACATTTAGCGAATTTTGCAAATTGCTTTCTACACTTACCATTCCCGGTGGTGAAAAGCATAAATTGTCTGTGTCCGTCGAGGAGTCTCGTTGTCTTTTGGGGATTGGTTCTCCATGCTTACTCTCTGACATGTTTGGGTGTTTATTGTATTGGTGATATTGGTCGATACATTTCTCTATCCTTATCATTTGTTTTCTGTTGTTATCCAGATTGAAGGTTATTGCCCATGAGTATGTGGAGGGAAGTGCTAATATTTAGTCAAATGTACAGAAATATAATTTTTATTTTTTGTCTTGAGTCATTCTGCACCACTGTCTTCAGTCCACCATTTATTTTTATTTTTTGGGGGCCCATCTACCAGTAGGTGCCCTTCTTTGCATTGGAAGACCTCTTTGTGGTTGAATCTGCGTTTGAATTTCACTGCTCGACTGAGGGACCTTACAGATAATTGTATGTGGGGTACATAGATGAGGTAGTCATTCAAAAATCATGATAAACATTGTTATTTCTATGAAACTCATTATGTGACTTGTTAAGCACATTTTTACTCGTTAACTTATTTAGGCTTGCCATAACAAAGGTGTTGAATACTTATTGACTCAAGACATTTTAGCTTTTCATTGTTAATTAATTTGTACAAATGTCTAAAAACAGATTTCCACTTTTACATTATCGGGTATTGTTTGTAGGCCAGTGACACAAAATCTCAATTTAATCCATTTTAAATTCAGGCAGTAACACAACAAAATGTGGAAAAGGTAAATGGGTGTGAATACTTTCTGAAGGCACTGTATAGCCTAAAGCTGGGGGTCGGCTTACAATTGATCCTACAGTTTCTAAAGTTCTGCGGCAGTTATGATTTTCATAAATGCATTGTAGGCTACCTAATTGTGCCCCAAAAATGTCTAACTGACCACAAACAGAAGAATTCAAAAGAATTCAAATAGCTGGCTACTAGACAGACGAGCTGTCCATTCAGCACCATGCCACAGAGCTCCATTATGCCTACCTGTACCGAGGCGCTGTCCATTCAGTGGTGCTGAATGAAGTATGCAGCCTTCGATCCCTATAAAATGGCATGTGTAGATTTTCCTTTTGTATTTCGAGATTTTCCTAAATATTTTGTCGAGTTTGTTTGTCTTTATGTATCCTTGTAAATTGTAGGCCTAAGTACTTAAATGTATGCCTTTTATTTCAATAGATGTGTAGGATTTATATGGCATAGTTTGCATTCGCGGTCAGACTTTTCTTATGCACCGGTTACTTTCACATTGATGTCGCCCCCATTCTCATCGACGGGGCTGTAGTGGAACAGGTTGAGAGCTTCAAGTTCCTTGGTGTCCACATCACCAACGAACTATCATGGTCCAAACACACCAATACAGTCGTGAAGAGGGCACGACAAAGCCTATTCCCCCTCAGGAGACTGAAAAGATTTGGCATGGGTCCTCAGATCCTCAAACTGTTGCTCGCTATCTCCTGGACTCCACATTTCTCCCACAGTCGCACACTCATTGTCTCCCTCTCCTTTTGCCCCCCCCCCCCTCCATTCTCATATTCCTTCTCTATTCTCACGAGATCCCATTCCTGCAAAATTTCTCGATATTGTTAACAATTCATATGGGTAAAGCACCATTATGCTGATCAGGTGGAGCGAGTTTGAGGCTGGGTAGCTAATTCTAACTTGAAGCACAGCAGGTTTCTCTCTCACGCATATGAATTATGCATCAACCCCCACTTACTTAACCAATGTTATAGCTCTGAGTACAAGTAAACAGATTATGGGTGGTTACTTACCATATAATGTAAATTATAACTCAGTCACTTTCTCAAAGGTTTGTGCGTTTCAAAGTTCTACTTCGTCATCCACTCTTGCTTTAACTATTGTGTTTCTCCCTTCCTCTCTCCCTCTCACATTTACAGCATCTGCTTGTATAATGTGCTCACACATAGCCCTCCCATAAGGCCAATGCTTTGATGCCTCGGTACACCATACTACCCGTGTGGAGCTTTCTCTTAGATCAGTCCCAACACCATAAGGTGACTTATGGGAGAGGCTGCTTTGAAGGCAATAGCCATTTGCATTCAAAGGGACGGGTTGGGCCCCACCGCCTGACGCTCAGATCAAAACTTCACCAACAGCAGGGCAGTGGGACGTGTGGCGCATCTTTGAGAAACCTAATCTGCAACCAATATGCCACATGTAAATCCCCCCTGATATGTCATAGGATACTCAGCAACCTGTCATGTCATTATGGCGACTGTGTTTGCGTTAAGAGATTTTATCTGTTTAGAATTCTAGTTTCTTCAGCAGAATGTCAAAGTGACAACAGAACATTTTGACAGCGATTCAGTAATGAGGTTTTGTAATAGTATGGCAGCCACCCTCTCGCCATTAAAGGAGTATGACACCAACTACCGGTCCTAAGCAACCTTCCATCTAGCCCCATCTCACACTGTAAGTAGCTTAAATCAACAACATACAAACACACTACACCCCAAAACACAGATACGGTACTGTTCGCTTATAGGTCTGAATCATTGTGAGATTTGGTAGTACAGAAAATGGCATTCTTCTACGAAGGTTGGCATTTATTGTCATGAAACTTGTCCTGGCGGCAACTCTACAGAGTGGTCACTAGCTGGCACAGCCACAAAGTCATAACATCTGATTTTAAACCTAACCCTAACCTTAACCCTAACCGTAACCACACTGCTAACCCTAATGCCTAACCCTAAGCTCATTTTTGTTTTCATGAATTTTTACGATATAGACAATTTTGACTTTGCAGCTGACCCATCTAGTGGAAATCGCTCAGTTCTACCTCCATGGCAAGATTCATGACAATAAACCTCAACCTGCTTCTTCTACAGTACAGACCTATTCATATTAGTGGAATTAGGCCTATGCTATCATTCTGGTTTTCAATTTCTGTATAATTTGTTTAACCTAGTCTACAGCCATAAGGAAGAGGCCTGACCTCTCTATCTTTCTACCAATTTTCCTGAGTGATGATATGCTGTAAATTAAAGGTAGACTCGGCGATATGACATACAGTGCATTCGGAAAGTATTCAGACCCCTTGACTTTTTCCACATTTTGTTACGTTACAGCCTTGTTCTAAAATTGATTAAATTCCTTTTTTCCCTCATCAATCTACACAAAATACCCCATAATGACAAAGCAAAAACAGGTTTATATATTTTCGCAAATTTGTAATAAACCCCCCCCAGAAATATCACATTTACATAAGTATTCAGATCCTTTACTCAGTACTTTTTTGAAGCACCTTTGGCAGTGATTACAGCCTCGAGTCTTCTTGCGTATGACGCTACAAGCTTGGCACACCTGTATTTGGGGAGTTTCTCCCATTCTTCTCTGCAGAACCTCTCTAAGCTCTGTCAGGTTGGATGGGGAGCGTCGCTGCACAGATATTTTCAGGTATCTCCAGAGATGTTAAATCGAGTTCAAGTCCGGGCTCTGGCTAGGCCACTCAAGGACATTCAGAGACTTGTCAAAAAAGCCACTCCTATGTTGTCTTGGCTGTGTGCTTAGGGTCGTTGTCCTGTTGGAATGTGAACCTTCGCCCCAGTATGAGGTCCTGAGCGCTCTGTAGCAGGTTTTCATAAAGGATCTCGCTGTACTTTGCTCTGTTCATCTTTCCCTCGATCCTGACTAATCTCCCAGTCCCTGCCGCTGAAAAACATCCCCACAGCATGATGAAGCCACCACCATGCTTCACCGTAGGGATGGTGCCAGGTTTCCTCCAGACATGATGCTTGGCATTCAGGCCAAAGAGTTCAATCTTGGTATCATCAGACCAGAGAATCTTGTTTCTCATGATCTGAGAGTCCTTTAGGTGCCTTTTGGCAAACTCCAAGCGGGCTGTCATGTGCCTTTTACTGAGAAGTGGCTTCCGTCTGGCCACTCTACCATAAAGGCCTGATTGGTGGAGTGCTGCAGAAATGTTTGTCCTTCTGGAAGGTTCTCCCATCTCCACAGAGGATCTCTGGAGCTCTGTCAGAGTGACCCTGTTTTCGCTTTGTCATTATGAGGTATTTTGTGTAGATTCATGAGGAAAAAAAATAATTTAATCAATTTTAGAATAAGGCTGTGACGTAACAAAAATTTGAAAAAGGGAAGGGGTCTGAATACTTTCCGAATACACTGTAGATGCAGAAAGTAAACAGAATAGAGGGTACATTTTTGCATCAATTTAGAGCATTGAAGCGCAAGGCTAAACTTCTCCACAGTTTTGGTGCCCTGACTACCACGTTGTGAACAGCATGAAGCAAACCTGTGCACATGCACAGATACTGTGTGTGACTGAGTGCGAACGAAGTCTTGCATCTCGCTCATCTCAATATCTGCAGTGCTACTCGTGGCAACGTCATTTTGCTGAGTCTACCTTTAACCTAAGGCCACAATCCCTGATGACTAGGGGTATGATTGGCTGGTTGTTATCACATGACGAGTGAGCACAATAGGCTTGCCGTGCCCCTGGACTGATTTGGTAATGCCAGTATTCAAATGCAGGAAAAAATATGTACCCAGCAGGTACCCCCTTTTTTTTATCCAGAAACCATTCTTGCAATGTTAAAGAAATAACCTTCCTCTGTCAGTTAGGTCGTTGGGTAGTTAGGTGGCATTCCAATGTCCTTTAGGCTTGGCTTAAGGATTTTTCCCACATTTTTTTACCAGGTTTTGTTCACAACATTATATTGTGGCGTATCTTTAGCTTGCAGTTGTGCTGTCGGGTACCTCAAGGATTAGATGATATAAATCACTTTCAATCAGCAAAACCTCAGTGTTCTCACTTAGGGCCTAAACTATATTGGCGGTCTCTCTCTCTCTCTCTCTCTCTCTCTCTCTCTCTCTCTCTCTCTCTCTCTCTCTCTCTCTCTCTCTCTCTCTCTCTCTCTCTCTCTCTCTCTCCCTCTCTCTCTCTCTCTCTCTCTCTCTCTCTCTCTCTCTCTCTCTCTCTCTCTCTCTCTCTCTCTCTCGCTGATGTCTTTTAAAGCACTCACAGCAGAGCTCATTGTCCCCCCCGATATCCCGGGGACAAAGCCGCCGTGACATTGAGTTAATCCGCATTTGTTTCAATTTTGCTTTTGGGGAGAAAAATAATGATAAGTAATTCAGGTGAGCGATATGGAGGAAAGGAGGCGCCATACACCCCAGAGGAAAAATGGAACACTGCGATTGCGGGATGTTTATGAGAGAGATAAAACCCAAATCAGCTGGCCAGCTTTAGCCGACTCCCTCAAACATGGCGGCGGGGAGATCTGGCGGGCTTTATGCTTTCTGTTCCCTCTACTGGGAAAGAGGGCACACTCTATGACAAGAGACTGAGCTTTGAGCTCGGATAAAAGTAGAAACATAAAGCAGTCTGGGAAAGAGAGCCACTTGGTTCCCTCGCTGAAGAGGAAACTTTCTATTCAATGGTCTATTGAAATGCAGTGTAAATTCACTAGGGTTGGTAGGAGGGTTGAGGCCTTTTCAATATACTTTCTATGAGTCAGCACTTTATCAAACAAGTACTAAGACCTCAGTGAGCAAATAACATCATGAAACAATGCAGTTGTAGTAGAATAAACTGAGACAATTACTCAGTTTAACACCATTAAAGGCACTATCAGTTGGCAAAACACACATTTTGTGATATGAGGCCTACCCTTCTTTATAAATCTCATAATGACAGCTTCAGCCCATGTCTCATCTTTTCTTAATATATGCACAGAATGTACCTTGACTTGTAAGTCGTCTAAGTGAATCATAAATGTTAATCTAAAATGATGTGCAGGGTTTTGTCTTTGCAAAGCCCAATCCCCTTTGTCTCCAAAATCATGATGTTTTCAATAGTATGTATCTAAAATTCCTTGCCATTGTTTCAGAAAAAAATTGGTTGCAGCTAATTGCTTTTGTGTCATGGATCTCGGTGTCACTATATAGAATTTGTTTTCTTTCACCACTCCATAAAAAATAAAAAAAACAGTTGATTCCAAATTGAGCCAGCCCAGCCTTTCACCATTGCATGGAAACGCTTTAACTGGGTGACAGACCCCTCCATTGACTGGGCAAGTTTATTGCTACAACAAAATTGTGAAATAAATAAATAATATGCCATTTAGCAGACGCTTTTATCCAAAGCGACTTACAGTCATGCGTGCATAATTTTTTTTGTGTATGGGTGGTCCCGGGGTTCAAACCCACTACCTTGGCGTTACAAGTGCCGTGCTCTACCAGCTGAGCTATGAGAGGTTTAAGAAACACTGCCTGAATCTGTGCGTTTGACAAGTACAAAAGCATTCCAAGCTGAAAAACCACCATTATTTCACTTAGGTGAATCCTCCCTTTAAAGATGTACTCCGGGATCTTAAGCACAACAAATTTGTAACATATTGCACAAATTGGATTCGTAACATATCACACAAATGGCTAAATTCTTAATATATCACCCGAAATGGATGACAGATATGGAGCTTTTTTCAGTGCCAACAGAAGTTGTATTTGAATTCCATAATTAGTTATTTGTATTAGGATATGAAAAAACAAAAAATGGAATCAAAGGTTCTGTGGTAAAGAGAAGCTTCTGGCGGTTTCTGAAGCCAATGTGGCATGTTGAATTTATTTTCCTCCTATGAATTTGGCTCTAGCGTTTGAACCATTTTGGCTATATGCTATTATGACCCCATTCCTGAAAGCTAAAACTGTATTAGGGCTGGGCGATATGGACAAAATATCATATCACAATATTTTTCATATTCTTTATGGTATGACGGTATTTGACAGAATTGTATATGTTTTTGAATAAGAAATGTTCTAAATATGCTTTCTGAGTATCTCATGATCCTAGGGTGGCAACATAAATTATAAGTGATTTCAATGGGGCTTTCTCCATTTATACTCTTCAATCCAACTCCCCCACCACCCCCCCATCTATTTCTGCATTTCATGCACTTTTATCATCATTTCCACACTGCCATGCATCATGATATGGGCAAAATAATCTAGGCCTAGTTAATTGGTGAACTGTTGGAATCATGGAAATATAAGGATTATTCTAATTCTACAGTTGGAATATAGTGGGCAGCACCTTGAATACATTGTTTGACATGACAATGAATGAATAAGCCAGTGAGGAATTATTGACAGGGTAGGTACCAAAGTGTTGGTCAGTGTTTCCAGGTGACCCTAATTACATGTAACATTACATTTTTCTTACTTCATGTAGCTAGCTAGCTAACCAACATATTCATGCTTTGCCTATTCCTCTCTGATAAGATACCGTTGCACAAAGATGCGTATATAGGTCTATACCAGCGCTGGTACCAGGCAGTATTAGCTAACTAGCTACGTTTGCTCTGACTCTTAGTGTTTAGCAAGCTAGTTAGCCAGCTAACTAGCGGTTAGCATTAGTGGCTAAGACAAATTATTTTTGCAACACCTTGCTAAGAAAACACAAACTAGTAAACAGTAGTTTGCAGACAGTAAGGTACACAAACTAATAGTGTAATTATAGAACACTTGTGGAAAGCAACATGTCACCAACATTGTTGCATCCATCTGACCATGCAGAGTGAAAGGCAAGAAAGTGCTCGTCTCCTTGAGTGACAGGGGCAGGGCTTGGTGTGGTTAGCGGCATGCATCAGCAGGAAAAGGAGAGAGATGACTCAAGTAGTAAACAAGTAAACTATAAAAATGGACATTATATGTGCCGGATAGAAGGTAAAGTAAAAACTTAAACTGTTCGGTTTAAGAATATAGTTGAATAGCCTTGTCATAGCCCTTCTAAGGATAGCCTTACCACTCCCTATTTAATCTTGCTCTTGTGATTGACTGGGTTCGAACCAGGTCTCCTGCATATCACAAGACAGTTTTAGCCAACGACACGCTGCTTGCATAACGAGTACCGCTTCCCCCTGATTCAGCTCAAACCGAGACTAGCACTCAGGACCTCTGCTTCGAAAACACACGTGACCGCCCTCCTGAAGCATTCCAACCCATCATGCTATTATAAATGGCCTTCTTCAATTGCACAAGGGAAGACACTTCAGGCTGAGGAGTGAGTTTCACAGATCCCTAAAAGCTACACTAAGTCTTCAAGATCCAGCAAGGTTACTCATCAAAAGAGTGCCATGCTTATATGATGAGCAACCTTGCCTGAGACATGAATAGGTCTTAGTTTGACATGTGTTAGTTTGTGTTAGACGTGTTAGTTTCAAGTATAAGTCAATGGTACTCAATATAAGGGTAACATGTCACTGTCTGTGTTAAGACTATGTTAGCCTGCTGAGCTAAAGCCGAGGCATTGGTCCTGTGACTTGGATGGGTCTCCTCAAGCAGGTCAAAGGAGGGTGAAGTGTAACACAGGTGGTTCAGTGACCATAGCCCTCTCCAAGCTCTTCACCAAGCTTGGGACCTTGGGACTGAACACCTCCCTGTGAAACTGGATACTGGACTTTCTGATGGGCCGGCCACAGGTGGTGAGGGTAGGTAACAACACATCTGCCACGCTGACCCTCAACACGGGGGTCCCACAGGGGTTTGTGCTTAGTCCCCTCCTGTAGTCCCTGTTCACCCAAGAATGACTCCAGCACTAAGTTTGCTGACGACACAACGGTTGTAGGCCTGAACTGAGAATGGCGCCGGAGGAGATGGCTGCCGTTTTACGGGCTCCTAACCAATTGTGCTATTTTGTGTATTTTTTCACGTTGTTTGTAACTTATTTTGTACATAATGTTTCTGCCATCGTCTCTTATGACCGAAAAGAGCTTCTGGATATCAGAACAGCGATTACTGGGCAAGGATTTTTTTATTTAACGAGTCGGACGCGAAGGATTTACTCCAGACACCCGACAAGGCCCAAATCCCCGTAATTCGTGTGAAAATAAGACGCAGATACAGGGGATGCAGGTCTGGGTGCCTTATGAGAATGCGTCGGCGAGTGGGTAACCCGCCTCTACCATCCGTCCTATTGGCCAACGTGCAATCATTGGATAATAAACTGGATGAGCGCCGTTCAATAATATGCTACCAACGGGACATTCAAAACTGTAATATCTTATGTTTTACTGAGTTGTGGCTGATCGACGACATTGATTATATACAGTTGGCTGGTTTTTCTGTGCATTGGCAAGACAGAACAGCTGCCTCCGGTAAGACAAGGGGTGGTGGTCTGTGTCTATTTGTCAATAACAGCTGGTGCGCAAAATCAAATATTAAGGAAGTCTCAAGGTTTCGCTCGCCTGAGGTAGAGTATCTCATGATAATCTTTAGACCACAGTATTTACCAAGAGAGTTGTCATCTATATTTTTTGTAACAGACTTTTTACCACCACAAACCGATGCTGGCAATAAGATAGCGCTCAACGAGCTGTATAAAGCCTTAAACAAACAAGATGATGCTCATCCAGAGGCGGCACTCCTAGTGGCCGGGGACTTTAATGAAGGGAAACTTAAATCCGTTTGACCTTATTTCTACCAGCATGTTACATGTGCAACAAGAGGATAATTTACTCCACACACAGAGATGCGAACAAAGCTCTCCCTAGCCCTCAATTTGGCAAATATGACCATAATTCTAGCCTCCTGATTCCTGCTTACAAGCAAAAACTAGAGGAAAAAAAACTCTTGACCACCTTTACTCCACACACAGAGATGCGTACAACGCTCTCCCTCGCCCTCCATTTGGCAAATCTGACCATAATTCTAACCTACTGATTCCTGTTTACAAGCAAAAACTAAAGCAGGAAGTACCAGTGACTCGCTCAGTACGGAAGTGGTCAGATGACGCAATTGCTAAGCTACAGGACTGTTTTGCTAGCACAGACTGGAATATGTTCCGAGACTCATCCGATGGCATTGAGGAGTATACCACATCAGTCACCAGGCTTCATCAATAAGTGCATCGATGACTTGTCCATACAGTGACCATACGTACATACCCCAACCAGAAGCCATGGATTACAGGCAACATCCGCACTGAGCTAAAGGGTAGAGCTGCCGCTTTCAAGGAGCGGGACTCTAACCCGGACGCTTATAAGAAATCCTGGTATGCCCTCCGATGAACCATCAAACAGGCAAAGCGAAAATACAGGACTAAGATTGAATCCTACTACACCGGCTCCAACGCTCGTCAGATGTGGCAGGGCTTGCAAACTATTACGGACTACAATGGGAAGCCCAGCCACGAGCTGCCCAGTGACACAAGCCTACCAGACGAGCTAAATTAGTTATATGCACGCTTCGAAACAAGCAACACTGAAGCATGCATGAGAGCATCAACTGTTCCAGACGACTGTGTGATCATGCTCGCCGTAGCCAATGTGAGTAAGACTTTTAAGCAGGTCAATATTCACAATGCCGCAGGGCCAGACGGATTACAAGGACGTGTACTCCGTGCATGCGCTGACCAACTGGCAAGTGTCTTCATTGACATTTTCAGCCTGTCACTAGCCGAGTCTGTGATACCTACATGTTTCAAACAGACACCATAGTCCCTGTGCCCAAGGTAACCTGGCTAAATGACTACCGACCCGTAGCACTCACGTCTGTAGCCATGAAGTGCTTTGAAAGGCTGGTCATGGCTCACATCAACACCATCATCCCAGAAAACTTAGACCCACTCCAATTTGCATACCAACACTACTTTTCACACCTGGACAAAAGGAACACCTACGTGAGAATGCTGTTCATTGACTACAGCATTCAACACCATAGTGCCATCAAAGTTCATCACTAAGCTAAGGACCCTGGGACTAAACACCTCCCTCTGAACTGGATCCTGGACTTCCTGACGGGCCACCCCCCAGGTGGTAAGGGTAGGCAACAACACATCTGCCACGCTGATTCTCAACACGTGGGCCCCTCAGTGGTGTGTGCTTAGTCCCCTCCTGTACTCCCTGTTCACCCATGACTGCATGGCCAAGCACGACTCCAACACCAGCATTAAGTTTGCAGACGACACACCGGTGGTAGACCTGATCACTGACAACGATGAGTCAGCCCATAGGGAGGAGGTCAGAGACCTGGAAGTGTGGTGCCAGGACAACAACCTCTCCCTCAACGTAACCCCCCCCATCCCTGCTACTCACTCTTTATTATTTATTATCTACAGTGGCTTGCGAAAGTATTCATCCCCCTTGGCATTTTTCCTATTTTGTTGCCATACAACCTGGAATTAAAATATATATTTTTGTTTGTATCATTTGATTTACACAACATGCCTACCGCTTTGAAGATGCAAAATATTTTTTTTTCGTTAAACAAACAAGAAATAACACAAAAAAAACAACAGAAAACTTGAGCGTGCATAACTATTCACCCCACCAAAGTTAATACTTTGTAGAGCCACCTTTTGCAGCAATTACAGCTGCAAATCTCTTGGGGTGTGTCCCTATAAGCTTGGCACATCTATCAATTTTTGCCCATTCTTCAAGGCAAAACTGCTCCAGCTCCTTCAAATTGGATGGGTTCCGCTGGTGTACAGCAATCTTTAAGTCATACCACAGATTCTCAATTGGATTGAGGACTGGGCTTTGACTAGGCCATTCCAAGACATGTAAATGTTTCCCCTTAAACCACTCAAGTGTTGCTTTAGCAGTATGCTTAGGGTCATTGTCCTGCTTGAAGGTGAACCTCCGTCCCAGTCTCAAATCTCTGGAAGACTGTATTTAGCACCATCCATCATTCCTTCAATTCTGACCAGTTTCCCAGTCCCTGCCGATGAAAAACAATCCCAAAGCATGATGCTGCCACCACCATGCTTCACTGTGGGGATGGTGTTCTCAGGGTGATGAGAGGTGTTGGGTTTGCGCCAGACATAGCGTCTTCCTTGCTGGCCAAAAAGCTCAATTTTAGTCTCATCTGACCAGAGTACCTTCTTCCATATGTTTGGGGAGTCTCCCACATGCCTTTTGGCAAACACCAAACGTGTTTGCTTATTTTGTTCTTTAAGCAATGGCTTTTTTTTATGGCCACTTTAAAGCCCAGCTCTGTGGAGTGTATGGCTTAAAGTGGTCCTATGGACAGATACTCCAATCTCCGCTGAGGAGATTTGCAGCTCCTTCAGTGTTATCTTTGGTCTCTTTGGCTCTCTGATTAATGCCCTCCCTGCCTGGTCCGTGAGTTTTGGTGGGCGGCCCTCTCTTGGGAGGTTTGTTGTGGTGCCATATTCTTTCCATAGTTTAATAATGGATTTAATGGTGCTCCGTGGGATGTTCAAAGTTTCAGATATATTTTTATAACCCAACCCTGATCTGTACTTCTGTACAGATCATGTGACACTTAGATTGCACACAGGTGGACTTTATTTAACTAATTATGTGACTTCTGAAGGTAATTGGTTGCACCATATCTTATTTAGGGGCTTCATAGCAAAGGGGGTGAATACATATGCACCCACCACTTTTCCGTTATGAAGTTATTTTTTTTCATTTCGCTTCACCAATTTGGACTATTTTGTGTATGTCTATTACATGAAATCCAAATAAAAATCAATTTAAATGACAGGTTGTAATGCAACAAAATAGGAAAAACACCAAGGGGGATGAATACTTTTGCAAGGCACTGTATATAAATATTGAAATTGAATGTTCAATTAAATTGAATTTCATTTTAAAACTGAATGCAATATTCATTCAATTCAGCTTCAATTTATGAATTCATTTGTTTTTATATTAAATTCAAATTCAAATCCTTGTGTAAATTCTAAATTATGGAATTCAGATACAATGTCTGTTGGAACTGAAATCGCGCCATAGACATAGTACACAATTGAATGAGGTAGTACACTTTCAAAACTATTGGCTGAAATTATACAAAAGTTGGAGAGTGCATCTTTAACTAGCTGATAGACCTCCCATCCTCTCCTACTCCAACCGGTCACGCCACCCTCCCACAACTGTGCATGAGAGCCCTATCACGCTTCAGTAATCCCCCTTATTAAGCCCGGGCCCAAGGCTCTCGTTACTGTACATCTACTCCCAGAAGCCATGTACCTTCGACGCTCCCTTTCATCTCCCATAGTGAGCGGCAGATGTCATGAATTTCATATGTGGGATACGTGCAAGGCAGAATGTACGTATGTCAGGATGTTTGACGTCTCTGTCCACCGAGGCGTCTAGATACACCTAGATGTCTCACCTGACATCAAAGATATATGTGAACATGACTCTCTGTGGTGCACGATCGCCATGTGTGTTCTGATGATTTCAAATGTGATATCGGTCATAATATGTTGAAAAGAATGGGAGACCTGCAGGGGTATGGTTTGTTACGGCCACCGCCGCCTATGGTGCATGAATGTCTGTGTGAGCATGGAATCGAATTCCGGTTTCCACACAACCTTTTCTTTATCCTTTTCTGTCTGTCTCCATTGTACCGACAATACAATTTAATAAATAATAAAGAGAGAGACAGAGAAAAAGAGACAAAGAGTGAGAAACAAAATAGATGGAGCTGGAAAGTGAGTGTGAATAAGATGAGGTAATGTGGTAATGTTTTTAGAGATAGAAAGAGGGGGAGGAAGATGGAGAGATGACGGTTTTGCTTCAAGATGGAGAGAGGGGGACAAAGAAATGGTAGAAAGAGATGGAGAAAGATAAGCATAGACTGCAGTTGTAATAACACAGGATATTGTAAGCTACTCAGTGACAACCATTGAGAGAAAAAAATTAAATAACACTTGTTAAAAAAATAACAACTCTCCAAGATTTGTTTGATCGATCCCTATGTGCCTAGGCATAATTTGTATTTTTGGGGGGAGTGGGGCAGTTCCACTCCTTTAAAAAAATATGTTTTATTGAAGAGATAGTACAGTGTGAAAGATGGGGACGTTAGGGGAGGGTGGGTCAAAGGGCAGTGGGCCAGATTCAAACACATGTTGGCCACCCTAGGCTTAATTGTCAGGCAAATCATTAACACAAATGTATATTTAAACAATCCATTGTAGATGAAAGATGCCAGTCTCATACATTTTCTGTCATAACACCCTGGAACATGGAGTGACAAGATAAGCCAAGTTTGAGGGATTCAGATGATCCAGCATATGTCTACGGATCCGAAAGTTGAGGAGCTTAGACGGTGTATCGGAAATATGCTTAGAGAGATGAGATGTGCTATTTATGTCACAAAGCTTGAGATAGTGGGTGGGGGAGGGTCGTTGGGGTTTACCCACCGAAGGCAGGAGGGAGGGAGTATGAACTTTACAACTGCAAACTCTGGTGCAATGCTCGCGGCTTCTCAAAGGGAGGTTTAACACAAACCTCTGACAAGGAATTAAACTGTGAGAGTTTTAGGTGTTAAAATGATCAACACTTTCCGTCCTTCCTTTCCTCGCTTTCATCCTTCTTACTGGATCGAGCGCACTCACCTTGCTCTCTGACGGTGTAAACAGGGTAATGGTTATGTTTGGCGTTCCATTGTAGATTAAATACCAGTCGTGCCGGGCGAGTACATTACAAATGCATAAATAGAATGCATGACAGAAATGCACGCCGACATCATAATTAAATCTAGATGAACAAGATCACTTTTAACTGTTTGGCGCCTCTACATTGTTTTTACTGTGACTGTAGTAAATATGTAGCATCCTGAGTCATTCTTACATATTAGGACAGCAATGTTATTTTCTTATTGATAGAATGTAATGCTAAGCCTTGAGCTACAGTGGCAAGGAAGAAGTCCCCTCAGTGTAGGTACAGTAAATAGCCTTGGAAGGGAAGCTGGGCTTTTTAAGGGGGTTACACATCATCTTCCTCCGCCTCCTTCATCTTGCTTAGTTTATTTATCCACAACATTTACATTTTAGTCATTTAGCAGACGCTCTTATCCAGAGCGACTTACAGTTAGTGAATACAAATATATATATATTTTTCATACTGGTCCCCCGGGGGAATTGAACCCACAACCCTGGCGTTGCAAACGCCATGCTCTATCAACTGAGCTACATCCCTGCCGGCCATTCCCTCCCCTACCCTGGACAACGCTGGACCAATTGTGCACTGCCCATGAGTCTCCCGGTCGCGGTCGGCTGCGACAGAGCCTGGATTCAAACCAGGATCTCTAGTGGCACAGCTAGCACTGCGATGCAGTGCCTTAGACCACTGCGCCTCTCAGGAGACTACCCACCGAAGGATATCAAGGTTTTATGAATACAATTCACCCACCAGAATGAATGTTATTTTTTACTGGTTAGCTTCAGCATCAAAACCGATAATGCATAATCAACCACTCGAATGAAAAATGACTCCCACGTAGCCTCTTTTAACGCATCCAATTCCAATAACGCCATGCAGGTCATGCTATTCCATAGAAATCGACCGGACCAATCAGTAACTAATGCAGTGTCACGTCGGAGACCGTTGTCTATGGGAATAGATAGTGTTGCTCAATATTCCCCTGACACAGGCTTTAGATAAAGGATCAGCACATTTCAGCACAGCAGGAGTAATAACACGTCTCCAGGCAGCGCTCCCTTTTGCAATGGCAGGGCCTCTATCTGTCTCTCTGAACCGGGAAATAGCAGAGTCAACACTGCATAGATCAGTGGATGGAGGGCAACAGCAACCATTGTGAGCAGGCCACTCATTCACTTGGCATGGCTAAGCCTCTAACTGGTGTTAGGGATGATCACAATAGGGCTGCCCTCATCCAGGTATGATCATCACAGTAGATGAAGATGTAATTTCATGTTCAGTCACCTACTTCTGCAGCAGCTGCATTTGTATGGGCAATTCTGAATGAGTTTGAAGGAGTGTTCTGAAAGTTGTACTGTGCTTCAATGCACATTATGATCATTTTTAGAATTAGTGTTTTTCTACTTAGAATTGTTTCCAGGTGTCAAACTCATTCCATTGAGGCTGATTTAGGTTATTTCCTTTCAATGTGTGTCCAATTAAGAACTAGACAACCAGGTAAAGGTAGTTCCTAACTAATCAGTGGGTATGTTTACATGCACACAATTATACAATTATGGTGAATACTCAGAATAATATGTAATAATAATAATAATAATAATAATAATAATAATAATAATAATAATAATAATATATATATATATATATATATATATATATATATATATATATATATATATATATATATATATATATATATATATATATATATATATACACACACAGTACCAGTCAAAAGTTTGGACACACCAACTCATTCCAGGGTTTTTCTTTATTTTTACTATTTTCAACATTGTAGAATAATAGTGAAGACATCAAAACTATGAACTAACACATATGGAATCATTGATGACAGCTTTGCATACTCTTGGCATTCTCTCAACCAGCTTCACCTGGAATGCTTTTCCAACAGTCTTGAAGGAGTTCACACATATGATGAGCACTTGTTCGCTGCTTTTCCTTCACTCTGCTGTCCGACTCATTCCAAACCATCTCAATTAGGTTGAGGTCGGAGGATTGTGGAGGCCAGGTCATCTGATGCAGCACTCCATCACTCACCTACTTTGTAAAATAGCCCTTACACAGCCTGGATGTGTGTTGGTGTCACGCCCTGGCCTTGAGAGGCCGGTTGTCTTTAGTTGGTTTGGTCAGGGCGTGAGGATCTGTTAGAATTTCTATGTTTAGGATCTAGATGTGGTGTTTCTATGTTTGGCCGGATGTGATTCCCAATCAGAGACAGCTGTCACTCGTTGTTTCTGATTGGGGATCATACTTAAGTAGCCTGTTTGCCTACTATGTTTGTGGGATCTTGTTCCGTGTTAGGCTTGTATGTGTATAGCCTGAGGACTTCACGTTACGTTGTTTCTTGTTTTTTTTTATGTTTATTGAGTTTAATAAACATGTACGCTTTTCACGCCGCACCTTAGTCTGACCCGTCTCTCAACGATCGTGACAGTTGGGTCATTGTCCTGTTGAAAAACAAATGATAATCCCACTAAGCCCAAACCAGATGGGATGGCGTATCGCTGCAGAACGTTGTGGTAGCCATTCCGGTTAAGTGTGCCTTGAATTCTAAATAAATCACAGACAGTGTCACCAGCAAAGCACCCCCACACCATAACACCTCCTCCTCTATGTTTACATTGAGAAATACACATGCGGAGATCATCTGTTCACCCACACCGCGTCTCACAAAGACACGGCGGTTGGAACCAAAATCTCAAATTTGGACTCATCAGGCCAAAGGACAGATTTCCACTGGTGTAATGTCCATTGCTCATGTTTCTTGGCCCAAGCAAGTCTCTTCTTATTATTGGTGTCCTTTAGTAGTGGTTTCTTTGCAGAAATTTGACCATGAAGGCCTGATTCACACGGTATCCTCTGAACAGTTGATGTTGAGATGTGTTTGTTACTTGAACTCTGTGAAGCATTCATTTGGGCTGCAATTTCTGAGGCTGGTAACTCTAATGAACTTATCCTCTGCAGCAGAGGTAACTCTGGGTCTTCCATTCCTGTGGCGGTCCTCATGAGAGTCAGTTTCATCATAGCGCTTGATGGTTTTTGCGACTGCACTTGAAGAAACTTTAAAAGTTCTTGAAATGTTCCATATTGACTAACCTTCATATCTTAACCCTCCCGTTGTCCTAGGGTCAAAATGACCCGCCACTGTGTTGAACCAACTTGATTTAATTTTTATATTTTTTGGATCATTTGTGAGAAGGAGGCAGTGATACTTTCCAAGATCCAGTTGCAGAGGGAGGTGTTTAGTCCCAGGGTCCTTAGCTTAGTGATGAGCTTTGAGGGCACTATGGTGTTGAATGCTGAGCTGTAGTCAATGAATAGCATTCTCACATAGGTGTGCCTTTTGTCCAGGTGGGAAAGGGCAGTGTGGAGTGCAGTAGATGTTGCATTATCTCTGGATATGTTGGGGCGGTATGCAAATTGGAGTGGGTCTAGGGTTTCTGGGATAATGGTGTTGATTTGAGCCATGACCAGCCTTTCATAGCACTTCATGGCTACAGACGTGAGTGCTACTGGTCGGTAGTCATTTAGGCAGGTTACCTTAGTGTTCTTGGGCACAGGGACTATGGTGGTCTGCTTGAAACATGTTGGTATTACAGACTCAGTCAGGGACAGGTTGAAAATGCCATTGAAGACACTTGCCAGTTGGCCAGCGCATGTTCGGAGTACACGTCCTTGTAATCCATCTGGCCCTGTGGCCGTGTCAATGTTGACATGTTTAAAGGTCTTACTCACATTGGCTACGGACAGCGTGATCACACAGTCGTCCAGAACAGCTGATGCTCTCATGCATGATTCAGTGTTGCTTGCCTCGAAGCGAGCATATAATTAATTTAGCTCATCTGGTATGCTCGTGTCACTGGGCAGCTCGCGGCTGTGCTTCCCTTTATAGTCTGTAATAGTTAGCAAGCCCTGCGACATCCGACCAGCATCGGAGCCGGTGTAGTACGATTCAATGTTAGTCCTGAATTCACGCTTCGCCTGTTTGATGGTTCGTCGGAGGGCATAGCAGGATTTCTTATAAGCGTCCGGGTTAGTGTCCCGCTCCTTGAAAGCGGAAGCTCTACCGTTTAGCTCAGTGCGGATGTTGCCTGTAATCCATGGCTTCTGGTTGGGGTATGTACGTACGGTCACTGTGGGGGCGACGTCATCGATGCACTTATTGATGAAGCCAGTGACTGATGTGGTATACTCCTCAATGCCATCAGAAGAATCCCGGAACATATTCCACTCTGTGCTATTAAAACAGTAGCCTAGCATCTGCGTCATCTGACCACTTCTTTATTGACCGAGTCACTGGTGATTCCTGCTTTAGTTTTTTTATTGTAAGCAGGAATCAGGAGGATAGAATTATGGTCCGATTTGCCAAATGGAGGGCGAAGGAGAGCTTTGTTCTCATCTTTGTGTGTGGAGTAAATTTTCCTCTTGTTGCACATGTAACATGCTGGTAGAAATTAGGTAAAATGTATTTAAGTTTCCCTGCATTAAAGTCCCCGGCCACTAGGGGCGCCACCTCTGGATGAGCATTTTCTTGTTTGCTTATGGCCTTATACAGCTCATTGATTGCGGCCTTAGTGCCAGCATCGGTTTGTGTTGGTAAATAGACAGCTATGAAAAATATAGATGAAAACTCAATTGGTAAATAGTGTGGTCTACACCTTATCATGAGACACTATACCTCAGGCGAGCAAAACCCTAGAGACTTCCTTAATATTAGATTTTGTGCACCAGCTGTTGTTTACAAATATACACAGACCGCCACCCCTTGTCTTACCGGAGGCAGCTGTTCTATCTTGCCGATGCAGTGTATATCCCTCCAGCTGTATGTTATCCATGTCGTCGTTCAGCCACGACTTGGTGAAACATAAGATATTACAGTTTTGAATGTCTCGTTGGTAGGATATCCGTGATCATAATGTGTCTATTTTGTTATCCAATGATTGTACGTTGGCTAATAGGAGTGATGGCAGATCACCCACAGTCAGATCCTTACACGGCACCCCGGCCTACGTCTCCAATATCTCCATCTCTTTCTCATGCGAATGACGGGGATTTGGCCCTTGTCGGGTGTCTGAAGACAATCCTTCGCGTCCAACTCGTTAATGAAAAAAATCTTAGTCTAGTACGAGGTGAGTAATCACTGTCCTGATTTCCAGAAGCTCTTTTCGGTCATAAGAGACGGTGGCAGAACCATTATGTACAAAATAAGTTACAAATAACGCGAAAAAACACACACAATAGCACAATTGGTTAGGAGCCCTTAAAACGGCAGCCATCTCCTCCGGCGCCATCTCCTCCGGCGTGTGCATTTAAACCTACTCAGTGACCTTAATTGATCAATCAAGTACAAGGTAGATGCGAAAATCTGCAGACACTTGGCCCTCCATGGAATGAGTTCGACACCTGTGCTATAAATTATCAAAGTTATCGAGCAGACCTGGTTTCAAATAGTATTCATTTTTTTTACAAATACTGACATGGCACTTGATTGAGTTTGCCTGTTGCAATAGAACCAATGGAATAGTCCCAAAGGTCTAAACTCCACCCGTCTGGCACTCCAGGAAAGTATTTGGAAGGAAACTAATACTGTTTGACCCGGGGTAGCACCACTGGCGATATAAGCCAATGTCCTTCACAACAACCTACACTAGGACATCAACTAGAAACGTTTCCGGAGGACTAAAATAGGTAGAATAGTTCAAAAGTCCAGACACTCTACTCCCATACACATACCCTGCGATTCCACTCTCGCTGTATGAAGGGCAACACTAACGGGCACAGGGACAGGCAAGTATTTTACAGCCCAGGCACCCGGTGAAGTGCGAAGTCATAAGATAAATGGACACGGACATGAAAGGAAACCACAAGGAGCGAGGAATGACAACATGTGCAGATTCGATAAGCCCGTACCCGCGGGCACTTACCCTTGTGGAAAATGTGATTACACATCTCGGCAGGAAGCACCATATGCGAGGTGGTTGTAAGGAGGACTGGATGTCATTTAGACCCACCAGGCCCCCTTCTGATGTCTCATGCCCGCTAAAGCTTAAAGCTTGAAGCTTTGCCATGCGTGTAGAGAGGCAGCATGTTGAAGGCAGGCTGTTATACCCACCTCGACTGAAGATAAGATGTGTGTGTGTGTGTGTGTGTGTGTGTGTGTGTGTTTGTGGAGATTGTGTTGGTGTATGTCTCATGCACGGGGGAGGGGGTGTCTGTGTGTATGTGCGTGGGTGTGTGCATTTGTGTGTGTGTACTACTGGCCCACATGGGAATTAACTGTTAATCCTCTTTCTTCCCATACCGATACTTATACTATTGTAGAAACAAGGACACTGGATATTGTGTAACTACATGCTGCTGATGATGCAAAACTATGTGTAAAACAATGCACATGAATGAGATGTTGGTTATTGATACAATGTTGTCAGTAGAGAAGACATTAGCTCAAATTATATTATGCTGCCATATCTTTACATTACGAGCCTGCTCTTTGTACCGTCAGATGATACCGAGTGGTTTGTACAACAATCTTGACCAACAAATTTAACCTTACATTTTTAAAGCTGCAATATGTAACTTTTTGTGAGACCTGACCAAATTCACATAGAATTTTGAGTTGTAGATCAATCATTCTCATTGGAAGCAAGTCTTCCGGTAGACAAGATGGTGTATTGAATACACAGCGGTAAAAATCACCTCAAGATAAAAACATAATATTCAATATCAGTAAGTTAGACTAAATATTACCACTTCATATATTCGAGGGTAATAACATTCAATCTGGATAATAACACAAAACAAATTATAAGGCTAGAGAAATGTATCGACAAATATTACAACAACACGCAACACCCAAACATGACGGAAGATAAACGAGGAGAATCAATCTCCAAGAGAAAACGCGACTCGTCGACTGATACAGATGATTTATGCTTTTCACCACTGGGACTGGTAAGTGTGGAAAGCGACCTGTTGAAGTCGATAAATGACAAACTGTGCATACTAGAGTTACATTTACATTTTAGTCATTTAGCAGACGCTCTTATCCAGAGCGACTTACATGAGCAATTAGCGTTAAGTGCCTTGCTTAAGGGCACATCGACAGATTTTTCACCTAGTCGGCTCGGGGATTAGAACCAGAGACCTTTCGGTTACTGGCACAACGCTCTTACCCACTAAGCTACCTGCCGCCCTTGGTCGAGTTGGTCAGTAATGATGTAAAAGAGTTGAAGGTGAGTCTTGAAATGAGTGACGGAAAAGCTGCGATAATGAAGAAATATAAATTTTAAAAAACTAAAAGAGACAGTCACTAAGATAGAAACGGAAGTTAAGGAACTTAAAAAGGAGAACAACTTTCTGAGAGAAGCCTTACTAGACATGCAAACTAGATCGATGAGAGAAAATCTAGTACTTACGGGTATCCAGGAAAAAGAGGGAGAGGTAACCGAGACTATTGTGAAGGACTTCTTTCTAACAGCGCTTCAAATCCCACTCAAGGCTGTCGATAAAATCCAACTCGAACATGTACAGTGGGGAAAAAAAGTATTTAGTCAGCCACCAATTGTGCAAGTTCTCCCACTTAAAAAGATGAGAGAGGCCTGTAATTTTCATCATAGGTACACGTCAACTATGACAGACAAAATGAGAATTTTTTTTTCCAGGAAATCACATTGTAGGATTTTTAATGAATTTATTTGCAAATTATGGTGGAAAATAAGTATTTGGTCAATAACAAAAGTTTCTCAATACTTTGTTAAATACCCTTTGTTGGCAATGACACAGGTCAAACGTTTTCTGTAAGTCTTCACAAGGTTTTCACACACTGTTGCTGGTATTTTGGCCCATTCCTCCATGCAGATCTCCTCTAGAGCAGTGATGTTTTGGGGCTGTCGCTGGGCAACACGGACTTTCAACTCCCTCCAAAGATTTTCTATGGGGTTGAGATCTGGAGACTGGCTAGGCCACTCCAGGACCTTGAAATGCTTCTTACGAAGCCACTCCTTCGTTGCCCGGGCGGTGTGTTTGGGATCATTGTCATGCTGAAAGACCCAGCCACGTTTCATCTTCAATGCCCTTGCTGATGGAAGGAGGTTTTCACTCAAAATCTCACGATACATGGCCCCATTCATTCTTTCCTTTACACGGATCAGTCGTCCTGGTCCCTTTGCAGAAAAACAGCCCCAAAGCATGATGTTTCCACCCCCATGCTTCACAGTAGGTATGGTGTTCTTTGGATGCAACTCAGCATTCTTTGTCCTCCAAACACGACAAGTTGAGTTTTTACCAAAAAGTTATATTTTGGTTTCATCTGACCATATGACATTCTCCCAATCCTCTTCTGGATCATCCAAATGCACTCTAGCAAACTTCAGACGGGCCTGGACATGTACTGGCTTAAGCAGGGGGGACACGTCTGGCACTGCAGGATTTGAGTCCCTGGCGGCGTAGTGTGTTACTGATGGTAGGCTTTGTTACTTTGGTCCCAGCTCTCTGCAGGTCATTCACTAGGTCCCCCCGTGTGGTTCTGGGATTTTTGCTCACCGTTCTTGTGATCATTTTGACCCCACGGGGTGAGATCTTGCGTGGAGCCCCAGATCGAGGGAGATTATCAGTGGTCTTGTATATCTTCCATTTCCTAATAATTGCTCCCACAGTTGATTTCTTCAAACCAAGCTGCTTACCTATTGCAGATTCAGTCTTCCCAGCCTGGTGCAGGTCTACAATTTTGTTTCTGGTGTCCTTTGACAGCTCTTTGTTCTTGGCCATAGTGGAGTTTGGAGTGTGACTGTTTGAGGTTGTGGACAGGTGTCTTTTATACTGATAACAAGTTCAAACAGGTGCCATTAATACAGGTAACGAGTGGAGGACAGAGGAGCCTCTTAAATAATAAGTTACAGGTCTGTGAGAGCCAGAAATCTTGTTTGTTTGTAGATGACCAAATACTTATTTTCCACCATAATTTGCAAATAAATTCATTAAAAATCCTACAATGTGATTTTCTGGAAAAAAAAATCTCAATTCGTCTGTCATAGTTGACGTGTACCTATGATGAAAATTACAGGCCTCTCTCATCTTTTTAAGTGGGAGAACTTGCACAATTGGTGGCTGACTAAATAATTTTTTTCCCCACTGTACACCGTTTCGGACAAAGAGGACAGAGATATGAGCGTCCAATCGTTGCCAAATTTTCTTTTTTTAAGGATAAAGTAATGGATGAAAGCCTAGGTAAAAGACTTGCTGGCACCAAAATAGGAATGAATGATCAGTTCCAGGGGGAGATTGCAGAAAGACGCAAAGTTCTGTACCCAATCTTCAAGGAAAATAGATTAAAAGGGAAGCGTGTTGCTCTCGTTAAACTGTATATAGACAACCAAATGTACCGCGACACAAAGACTACTCCATGGCAATTCTGAAAGTTCTGGATCACCCAATACTAGCCATGGTAGGGATTGTAATAATAAAAAACATTTATAGTATGTATAGTATTTTATAAAAGGATAAAACAGTATTACAATAAAAGATAACAAGCTAAATAATACATCTTCAAATACAACTAATTAGAACACATGTACTCAATCAACATAGTGGAGATGAAAACATAGCGAACAGAAGACATAGAAGGCACAGTATGTGGGTATGTGTGGATGAATTATGATGGAAGGTGTGGTGTGCGTTTTTGTGTTTGAATAAGTGTGGCGTTAAGTGAGTGAGAAAGGAAAGGAAATGGTTGCATATCCCACGTGTGTCTGTGATCAGGGGTTGTGAGAGAGAGCTTTCAATTTTGTGTAGATGAGGGATATACATTTTAAAATATAGTATACATCTAATACATTTTTTTATTGTCCTATCATGATGGAACGATCCCCAACCCTATATCCTAGACACCCACCTGAGTGACCAATACACCAAAGAGAAGTCCCCATATGTTTTATAGACCTGCTGTGAGTTGCCTATATGCAGCCTAAACATAAAAATAAATGCGGTCAGAGACCTACTTGAGCAGCACCGCCCCCTCAAGATTCTGAGCCTGCCTGGCAGGGTTGGTCCTACAAGGCCAGAGCCCCCTGATGGGAGAGCATAATATACAAGGAAATTCTCAAAGCTGCTAATGAGAACCTTGACGACCTTTTACCTAGCCGGTGGGGATTCCGGTGGAGTACCCCCACCCAGGTAGTGGCAGTGCTGGCAGCACTGGCTGCAGTAACCCATGGGGAGGGGGTCACACTCGGACAATCAGAGAGGGGGCTTATTATTGTGGCCCAAGTGGCACAAATTAATCAAAGGTCTGACTGCACAGAGATTCTTGGGAAAAATGGTTACAACGGGGTACCAGAGTGTTGGTGTCTCAGGTGAAGAGGGTGGATCTGATCTCCATCACCTAGGACTTGACATAGATTAAATAGATTAATCAAATCTCACATTGTTGTCTATTTTTGCTCAATCCTGCATGCTTTCTCAAACAGCTGTAACTGTATATCCATTCGTAAATCAGGTCCTTTCTTGAGTTGGGCTCTGGGATGTAACAACCGCTGAGCATCTGATCTTATGGTTGATTGTGGAGGAAAGGGGTTGAGTGTGTTAGAGTATGTGCGTGTATGTTTATCCCACATCTGTTGCAAGGGGGGTAAAGATATTAGGGAGAATATAGGATGAACCACAATAATTGTTTGCTAAAATAATAATTGCTTGTCAAAAATGTAATGTAATACAATGGCAATCCAGGTTATAGGTTAAAATCCTACCCATGAACTGCTGACATTATTACGCATATTAATAGAAAATGATGGAAAATATGATATGCAAGATATTTGAATGAATATATATTTTTATATATATATTGAGGTGAGAGCATTGGAAATGCTTTTGGCGGTTGACCTGCTTCTGTTTTGTGGGTGGCACTGTGTGCTGTTTTCGATGGATGGGTCCTGGCCTCTCGGGGGCCTAGGGATTCGGGGGGACGGGTATGGTATGCTGAAAACTGGGATGACGGCCCAACTTGGGATGGGGAGGGGCTTTAGCGGGGGAATTAGTGGAGAACAATTGCAGGGTTACTTAGTAGCAATGCAAATATCATGGTACAGCTATATGGACAGTCAATCGCTATGGTATTTTTTATTGGTATATGTACAAACATATATAATGATAAATAGATGTTAAACTTGTATCCAGTTATGGTATGTGGTGAAATAAGTATAGCCAGTTATAATTGTAATGGCTTAGCAGATAATAACAAAAGAAGAACAATATTTACATGGCTGCAAGAGAAGGAATATAATATCTATTGTTTACAGGAAACTCATTCAACAATTCTAGATGAAGTTGCGTGGGAAAAGGAATGGGGTGGGGCAAAATATACTTCTCCCTTGGGCAAAGAAACTCAAAAGGGGTGATGATATTAATTAACATTAATTTTGATCCGAATGTGCAAATTGTCCAAACAGATATGCAAGGTAGATGGATTATTTTAAATATGTTATTGGACCGTAAACAGATATGGCTCATTAACCTTTACGGACCAAATAATGAAGATCCACACTTCTTTGACAATACATATAATAAATTATCAACTCTATTGGATGATAACTTGTTTTTAACTAGGACAGAGGAATTTATAACTGATGTTTTCCGACATAACATAGGTACAGCAAATCCCCTTATTGTATGGGACACCTTTAAATGTGCCTTTAGAGACCATGCAATTCAGTACTCATCTTGAAAACAAAAGCAATATAGGTCAAAAGAGTCCACACTAACAAAGGAAATAGAAGGTCTAACAGAACAGATAGATAGCAATAAAAACTGTA
Organism: Coregonus clupeaformis; assembly: GCF_020615455.1. Lineage (NCBI taxonomy): Eukaryota > Metazoa > Chordata > Actinopteri > Salmoniformes > Salmonidae > Coregonus > Coregonus clupeaformis. Next base: position 40,261,115 of record NC_059225.1, read on the forward strand.
ACATAGAGGCTCAGAATAAATTAGAGGAAAAACTAAAAGAAATGGAGAAACTTATTCAAGAAAGATCAAGTGTAATATATTATAAAAATAAAGCAACCTGGATGGAATATGGGGAAAAATGCACCAAATTATTTGTTTATTTTCAACATAGGAATGCTACCAAAAAGAATGTATTGAAACTGGTTACAAATGACGGAGTCACCCATGATTCACCAAATGATATTTTGAAGGAGGAAACAAAGTACTTTAAGCATAAGTTTTCGTTTCAGTCGCCTCCATCTCCTCTAACTGAAGCAAATTGTAGAGATTTTTTTTTTTTTTCTATTGATAATGTAAAATTAACAGCCATGCAGAAAGACTCATGTGAAGGTGAAATACAGAGGAGTAACTTTTGGATGCAATTAAATACTTTAAGTCCGGGAAAACTCCAGTGTTGGATGGCATACCAGTCGAGGTATACCAAACCTTTTTTGATATACTCAGAGGACCGTTATTAACATATTTTAACCACTCCTATGTAAATGGTAGATTATCGGACACTCAAGAATAAGGTCTGATTTCATTATTACTGAAACAGGATACAAGTGGAAAATATAAAGATCCAGTCCATTTAAAGGCCCTTTACACTTCAGTGTTGTGATGCAAAAATTCTAGCAAAATGTATAGCGCATAGAATTAAAAAGGTATTGTCAGACATTATTCATTCTAATCAGACAGGTTTTTTTACATGGGCGATACATTGGAGATAATATAAGGCAAGTACTGGAATCAATAGAAAAATATGAAAAATCTGGGAAACCAGGCCTGCTATTCATAGCAGACTTCGAAAAGGCATTTGATAAAGTACGACTGGGGTTTATATACAGTGGGGAGAAGTATTTGATACACTGCCGATTTTGCAGGTTTTCCTACTTACAAGGCATGTAGAGGTCTGTAATTTTTATCATAGGTACACTTCAACTGTGAGAGACGGAATCAAAAAAATCCAGAAAATCACATTGTATGATTTTTAAGTAATTAATTTGCATTTTATTGCATGACATAAGTATTTGATCACCTACCAACCAGTAAGAATTCCGGCTCTCACAGACCTGTTAGTTTTTCTTTAATAATAATAATAATAATATGCCATTTAGCAGACGCTTTTATCCAAAGCGACTTACAGTCATGCGTGCAAGCCCTCCTGTTCTCCACTCATTACCTGTATTAACTGCACCTGTTTGAACTTGTTACCTGTATAAAATACACCTGTCTACACACTCAATCAAACACACTCCAACCTCTCCACAATGACCAAGACCAGAGAGCTGTGTAAGGACATCAGGGATAAAATTGTAGACCTGCACAAGGCTGGGATGGGCTACAGGACAATAGGCAAGCAGCTTGGTGAGAAGGCAACAACTGTTGCCGCAATTATTAGAAAATGGAAGAAGTTCAAGATGACGGTCAATCACCCTCGGTCTGGGGCTCCATGCAAGATCTCTCGTGGGGCATCAATGATCATGAGGAAGGTGAGGGATCAGCCCAGAACTACACGGCAGGACCTGGTCAATGACCTGAAGAGAGCTGGGACGACAGTCTCAAAGAAAACCATTAGTAACACACTACGCCGTCATGGATTAAAATCCTACAGCGCACGCAAGGTCCCCCTGCTCAAGCCAGCGCATGTCCAGGCCCGTCTGAAGTTTGCCAATGACCATCTGGATGATCCAGAGGAGGAATGGGAGAATGTCATGTGGTCTGATGAGACAAAAATAGAGCTTTTTGGTCTAAACTCCACTCGCCATGTTTGGAGGAAGAAGAAGGATGAGTACAAACCCAGGAACACCATCCCAACCGTGAAGCATGGAGGTGGAAACATCATTCTTTGGGGATGCTTTTCTGCAAAGGGGACAGGACGACTGCACCGTATTGAGGGGAGGATGGATGGGGCCAGGTATCGCGATATCTTGGCCAACAACCTCCTTCCCTCAGGAAGAGCATTGAAGATGGGTCGTGGCTGGGTCTTCCAGCATGACAACGACCCGAAACACACAGCCAGGGCAACTAAGGAGTGGCTCCGTAAGAAGCATCTCAATGACCTGGAGTGGCCTAGCCAGTCTCCAGACCTGAACCCAATAGAAAATATTTGGAGGGAGCTGAAAGTTCATATTGCCCAGCGACAGCCCCGAAACCTGAAGGATCTGGAGAAGGTCTGTATGGAGGAGTGGGCCAAAATCCCTGCTGCAGTGTGTGCAAACCTGGTCAAGACCTACAGGAAACGTATGAGCTCTGTAATTGCAAACAAAGGTTTCTGTACCAAATATTAAGTTCTGCTTTTCTTATGTATCAAATACTTATGTCATGCAATAAAATGCAAATGAATTACTTAAAAATCATACAATGTGATTTTCTGGATTTTTGTTTTAGATTCCGTCTCTCACTATGAAAAAAATTACAGACCTCTACATGCTTTGTAAGTAGAAAAACCTGCAAAATCAGCAGTGTATCAAATACTTGTTCTCCCACTGTTTATATATATATATATATATATATATATATATATATATATATATATATATATATATATATATATATATATATATATATATATATATATATATATATACAGTGAGGGAAAAAGTATTTGATCCCCTGCTGATTTTGTACGTTTGCCCACTGACAAAGACATGATCAGTCTATAATTTTAATGGTAGGTTTATTTGAACAGTGAGAGACAGAATAACAACAACAAAAAATCAGAAATACGCATGTCAAAAATGTTATAAATTGATTTGCATTTGAATGAGGGAAATAAGTATTTGACCCCTCTGCAAAACATGACTTAGTACTTGGTGGCAAAACCCTTGTTGGCAATCACAGAGGCCAGACATTTCTTGTAGTTGGCCACCAGGTTTGCACACATCTCAGGAGGGATTTTGTTCCACTCCTCTTTGCAGATCTTCTCCAAGTCATTAAGGTTTCGAGGCTGACATTTGGCAACTCGAACCTTCAGCTCCCTCCACAGATTTTCTATGGGATTAAGGTCTGGAGACTGGCTAGGCCACTCCAGGACCTTAATGTGCTTCTTCTTGAGCCACTCTGTTGTTGCCTTGGCCGTGTGTTTTGGGTCATTGTCATGCTGGAATACCCATCCACGACCCATTTTCAATGACCTGGCTGAGGGAAGGAGGTTCTCACCCAAGATTTGACGGTATATGGCCCTGTCCATCGTCCCTTTGATGCGGTGAAGTTGTCCTGTCCCCTTAGCAGAAAAACACCCCCAAAGCATAATGTTTCCACCTCCATGTTTGACGGTGGGGATTGTGTTCTTGGGGTCATAGGCAGCATTCCTCCTCCTCCAAACATGGCGAGTTGGGTTGATGTCAAAGAGCTCCATTTTGGTCTCATCTGACCACAACACTTTCACCCAGTTTGCCTCTGAATCATTCAGATGTTCATTGGCATACTTCAGACGGGCATGTATATGTGCTTTCTTGAGCAGGGGGACCTTGCGAGCGCTGCAGGATTTCAGTCCTTCACGGCGTAGTGTGTTACCAATTGTTTTCTTGGTGACTATGGTCCCAGCTGCCTTGAGATCATTGACAAGATCCTCCCGTGTAGTTCTGGGCTGATTCCTCACCGTTCTCATGATCATTGCAACTCCACGAGGTGAGATCTTGCATGGAGCCCCAGGCCGAGGGAGATTGACAGTTCTTTTGTGTTTCTTCCATTTGCGTATAATCACACCAACTGTTGTCACCTTCTCACCAAGCTGCTTGGCGATGGTCTTGTAGCCCATTCCAGCCTTGTGTAGGTCTACAATCTTGTCCCTGACATCCTTGGAGAGCTCTTTGGTCTTGGCCATGGTGGAGAGTTTGGAATCTGATTGATTGCTTCTGTGGACAGGTGTTTTTTATACAGGTAACAAGCTGAGATTAGGAGCACTCCCTTTAAGAGTGTGCTCCTAATCTCAGCTCGTTACCCGTATAAAAGACACCTGGGAGCCAGAAATCTTTCTGATTGAGAGGGGGTCAAATACTTATTTCCCTCATTAAAATGCAAATCAATTTATAACATTTCTGACATGCGTTTTTCTGGATTTTTGTTGTTGTTTTTCTGTCTCTCACTGTTCAAATAAATCTACCATAAAAATTATAGACTGATCATGTCTTTGTCAGTGGGCAAAATCAGCAGGGGATCAAATACTTTTTTCCCTCACTGTATGTGTATTTGTATGTAATATATATATATATATATATATATATATTAAACAACATGGGGGATTGGAAGTGATGCAGACAATTACATTGATGGAAGTTACAATCTATCTGCAATATTAAGCTGATCTACCCCCCCTCCCCCCACAAAAAAAAGGGACTTGTGAAGATGCTGGAGGAAACAGGAACAAAAGTATGTATATCCACAGTAAAACGAGTCCTATATCGACATAACCTGAAAGGACCCTCAGCAACGAAGAAGCCACTGCTCCAAAACCGCCATTACAATAAGCCAGACTACGGTTTGCAACTGCACATGGGGACAAAGATCATACTTTTTGGAGAAATGTCCTCTGGTCTGATGAAACAAAAATACAACTGTTTGGCCATAATGACAATCGTTATCTTTGGAGGAAAAAGGGTGTTGTTGCAAGCCGTAGAACACCATCCCAACCGTGAAGCACAGGGGTGGCAGCATCATGCTGTGGGGGTACTTTGCTGCAGGATGGACTGGTGCACTTCACAAAATAGATGGCATCATGAGGAAGGAAAATTATGTGGATATATTGAAGCAACATCTCAAGACATCAGTCAGGTAGTTAAAGCTTTGTCGCAAATGGGTCTTCCAAATGGACAATGACCCCAAGCATTCTTCCAAAGTTGTGGCAAAATGGCTTAAGGACAACACAGTCAAGGTATTGGAGTGGCCATCACAAAGCCCTGACCTCAATCCTATAGAAAATGTGTGGGCAGAACTGAAAAAGCGTGTGCGAACAAGGAGGCATACAAACCTGACTCAGTTACACCAGCTCTGTCAGGAGGAATGGGTCAAAATTCACCCAACTTATTGTGGGAAGCTTGTGGAAGGCTACCTGAAACGTTTGACCCAAGTTAAACAATTTAAAGGCAATGCTACCAAATACTAATTGAGTGTATGTAAACATCTGACCCACTGGGAATGTGATGAAAGAAATAAAAGCTGAAATAAGACATTATTTTATTCTGACATTTCCCATTCTTAAAATAAAGTGGTGATCCTAACTAACCTAAGACAGGGGATTTTTACTAGGATTAAATGTCAGGAGTAGTGAAAAACTGAGTTTAAATGTATTTGGCTAAGGTATATGTAAACTTCCGACTTCAACTGTATATGTATGTATGTATGTATGTATGTATGTATGTATGTATGTATGTATGTATGTATGTATGTATGTATGTATGTATGTATGTATGTATGTATGTAGTGTATGTATGTATGTATGTATGTATGTATGTATGTATGTATGTATGTATGTATGTATGTATGTATGTATGTATGTTTGTATGTATGTATGTATATGTATGTATGTATGTATGTATATGTATGTATGTGTATATATATATATATATATATATATATATATATATATTTGCGAGAGAAAAAAAAAATGGGGATTAGAAGTGATGCAGACAATTACATTGATGGAAGTTACAATCTATCTGAAATATTAAAGCTGATCTACCCCCAAAAAAAAAATATATATATATATATATATATATATATATATATATATATATATATATATATATATATATATATATATATATATATATATATAAGCGTTAGATATGTTCTATGTGCTCTATTTCTATGCTTCCCCTTCTTAAGTTTTGTTTTTGCGTCTTTTACTTTCGGTTTTGTATACCAGCTTCAAACGGCTGAAAATACAATATTTTGGGTTATTGAAAGTATATTTCACAGCAGTTTGTTTTGTCACATAAACTGAAATTAGGCAAACTATTAGAATTTTTGCAACCATGAAATGGCGGAGCGGTTTCTGCAAATTATCATTCCACTATTACTGTAGATGTATTACAGACATTTTCTGAATGTCTTTAAGGTACCACATGTCATTCTAGAGAGGGAAGCCTAGATAAATAAATCATAGACTGCAATTCATTTTATAATTGGCGTAGCATTACTGTGTATATAAGTCATAAGCCTGCTGTGTGTCGTGCATTTCTGATTTTCATGCTCTACCTCAAGACTCCAATACTTGAACCCTCTGTCCATAAGCTATAAGGGTGTTAGTTAAATTAATTACAACTGTATTGATTCCTTCAGAAGCAGCATGATATGACGTAACAGATGTCATGAACACAGTCATGACAATTGATTTGACCTTCAAACAACTGACTTTACACTGTCATGAAACGGTTGCTTAGGGCAGGCAGGCAACAACCGCTGTCCAATCAAAGTACTTAGATAATGGCTTGTGTCATGATGACTGTGTTAAATTACCATTGATGAAACAGATGGCTGAATTAGTATCGCACAGGGACTTCAACTTCCTAAAGTAGCCTACTGTCAACCTGGACCATAAACGGCTTGGTGTGTTGACAGTGCTTTATGGAATAGCCTTCATTGTGAAATGGGTTCGAATCCCGGGTCTGCCCTGGCAGGGTGGACCGTGTTAGAGTAGTACACGTAACTCAGGTACAGTCAACTGCTGATGAAAAAGGAGATATGTAAAGCCTATGTAAATCCTAGAATATGCTAGAATATGCCTACATGCCTACATCGTAGAAGTACATTACTTCCCTTATACTGTACATAATGTAATCAAAAAGTTAAAAGATAGGTTAGGGGGAATAAATGCCAATCAGATGTACACTCAGCTAGGGGGACAGGGACCAAGGTTAAAACTTGATTAAAGATAAATGAAACAGCCATCACTGTGCCCCCCAACATTGTGAGAGAAAAACACACACTTCAGTCCTTATACTTATGTGACTTGAATATGAATGTCAAAGCTTTGATATAAAACTTCTGATTGGTGTTAAAAAAAAAAGGCACCAGACAAAAAAAAGTCTGAGAAAGTTATGGCCGCCTATCCCCCACTGACCATGAGGATGAGTGCTAACTAATAGTTGCTGTCTGCAGAACGTTTTATGGAAATCCTCATCAATCTGCATTTTACTGTTTTTCTCTTTCATCTATTTTGTGATGGGTCCAATCTGTTTTTCAGACCGAGCTTGTCAATCTGAATTATTGGGACAAAACACAAGGTCCCTGGGGAGAGATGAGGCTTGTTGAAAATGATAGGTAATACCTATAAACTTCACAAACGTCTTTGGTTGGCAGGACTTTGGACGTCTTGCTCTGTAGTAAAAGACAAGCATGCACTTGTTTTCTTGAAAGAAAATGATCTAATGTCACTGTCCATCTGTTGTAGACGAACATAGACTTTAGATATGTTATCACTGTGTAGATGAAGTTGAACAATACAGACTGCTTTCTGACAACATTCTAAACTTAGTCTTCTTAAATAAAGTTAGACAGTGTAGATGAAATTGGACAATACAGACACATTTTGACAACTTTAATAACTTAAAATGTGTAGTGGGGTAAATATATATATATATATATATATATATATATATATATATATATATATATATATATATATATATATATCATATATGCATATTATACATACTCCACAGTGCATTCGGAAAGTATTCAGACCCCTTGACTTTATCCCCATTTTGTTACGTTACAGACATATTCTAAAATGGATTAAATTGTTTTCCTCATCAATCTACACACAATACCCCATAATGACAAAGTGAAAACAGGTTTTTATAATTTTTTGCAAATGTCAAAATTAATAAAATAATTATTTACAGAATTATTCAGACTCTTTGCTATGAGACTCGAAATTGAGCTCATGCGCATCCTGTTTCCATTGATCATCCTTGATGTTTCTACAAATTGATTGGAGTCCACCTGTGGTAAATTCAATTGATTAGACATGATTTGGAAAGGCACACACCTGTCTATATAAGTTCCCACAGTTGAGGTCAAAGGAATAGTCCGTAGACCTCCGAGACAGGATTGTGTCGAGGCACAGATCTGGGGAAGGGTACCAAAAAATCCTGCAGCATTGAAGGTCCCCAAGACACCCAAACTCTTCCTAGAGCTGGCCGCCCGGCCAAACCGAGCAATCGGGGAGAAGGGCCTTGGTCAGGGAGGTGACCAAGAACCCAATGGTCACTCTGACAGAGCTCCAAAGTTCCTCTGTGGAGCTGGGAGAACCTTCCAGAAGAACAACCATATCTTCAGCACTCCACCAATCAGGCCTTTATGGTAGAGTGGCCAGACAGAAGCCACTCCTCAGTAAAAGGCACATGACAGCCCGCTTGGAGTTTGCCAAAAAGCACCTAAAGGACTTAGACCATGAGAAACAAGATTCTCTGGTCTGATGAAACCAAGATTGAACTCTTTGGCCTGAATGCCAAGCGTCATGTCTGGAGGAAACCTGGCACCATCCCTACGGTGAAGCATGGTGGTGGCTTCATCATGCTTTGGGGATGTTCACTTTCCAAAAGGACAATGACCCTAAGCACACAGCCAAGACAATGCAGGAGTGGCTTCGGGACAAGTCTCTGAATGTCTTTGAGCGGCCCAGCCAGAGCTGCAGAGAAGAATGGGAGAAACTCCCCAAATACAGGTGTGCCAAGCTTGTAGTGTCATACCCAAGAAGATGTGAGGCTGTAATCTCTGCCAAAGGTGCTTCAACAAAGTACTGTGTAAAGGGTCTAAATACTTATGTAAATGTGATATTTTCTAGCAAAACTTTCTAAACACCTGTTTTTACTTTGTGTGTAGATTGATGAGGGGAAAAAAATGAGAGGCTGTAATGCAACGAAATGTGGAAAAAGTCCAGGGCTCTGAATACTTTCCGAATGCACTGTACCTCACACGCGACCCTGTCACGATCGTTATAGAGAGTAGACCAAGGCGCAGCGTGATGAACGAACATATTTATTTATATAATGAATGCACGAACAAAACAACAAAACGAAAACGTGACGTCCTACGGGAAACACAACCCAAACGGAACAAGATCCCACAAACACGAATGGAAAACAGACTGTTTAAATATGGTTCCCAATCAGAGACAACAAGCCACAGCTGACACTCGTTGCCTCTGATTGAGAACCACACTGGCCAACATAGAAATACAATACTAGAACACGACATAGAAACACAAACACATAGAATCTACACACCCTGGCTCAACATATAGAGTCCCCAGAGCCAGGGTGTGACATTACCCCCAAAGGCGCGGACTGCGACCGCGCCTCAACATAACCCAAACAGGGGAGGGCCGGGTGGGCATTCCTCCTCGGAGGCGGTTCCGGCTCCGGGCTTGGCCACCACCCTCCACTAATCCCCCCGTAACCCCCTGGTCCGGTCTGGCCCCGCTGGGTGGAGCTGGACTGGACATCGAAGGAGCGGATTGCTTAAGCTCCGGTGTGGAGCAGCTGACCGGTACCTGATCAGGCACCGGTGACCCAGGCACGGGTTGTGCCGGACTGACGACGCGCATCCCTGGCTTGGTGCGTGGAGCAGGAACGGACCGGACCGGGCTGACGATGCGTACCCCTGGCTTGGTGCGTGGAGCAGCAACGGGCTGGACCGGGCTGACGATACGCACCCCTGGCTTGGTGCGTGGAGCAGGAACGAACCGGACCGGGCTGACGATGCGCACCCCTGGTTTGGTGCGTGGAGCAGCAACGGGCCGGACCGGGCTGACGATACGCACCCCTGGCTTGGTGCGTGGAGCAGGAACGGGCCTTACCAGGCTGACGACTCGCACCCCTGGCTTGGTGCGAGTGGCAGGAACAGGCCGGGCCGGGCTGGCGACGCGCCCCGTAGGCTTGGTGCGAGTGGCAGGAACAGGCCGGGCCGGGCTGGTGACGCGCACCGTAGGCTTGGTGCGAGTGGCAGGAACAGGCCGGGCCGGGCTGGCGACGCGCACCGTAGGCTTGGTGCGAGGAGCAGGAACAGGCCGGGTCATGCTGGCGACGCGCACCGTAGGCTTGGTGCGAGGGGCAGGAACAGGCCGGGCCGGGCTGGTGACGCGCACCGTAGGCTTGGTGCGAGTGGCAGGAACAGGCCGGGCCGGGCTGGCGACGCGCACCGTAGGCTTGGTGCGAGGAGCAGGAACAGGCCGGGCCGTGCTGGCGACGCGCACCGTAGGCTTGGTGCGAGGGGCAGGAACAGGCCGGGCCGGGCTGGCGACGCGCACCGTAGGCTTGGTGCAAGGGGCAGGGACAGGCCGGACCGTACTGGGAACACACACCACTGGCCTTAAACGGGGATCAGGAACGGGCCGGACCGGACTGGCAATACACCTCAGTACCTCTCGCCGCGCCTCTACATCTTCCTTCCCTCTTCTCACCAATGGCTCCCGTAACCTGGTGGCCTTCTGAATTCGCCCCTTATCTGCCTCCAGCAGCCCCGTCGTCCATGCCATGTGCCCCCCCCTAAAATTTTTTTTGGGTTGCCTCTCGTCCATCCGACGACGACACTGTTGACGCCGTTGCTCCTCTCTCGCCAGGGCCTTAATCCTAGCCCATGGCCCTTTTCCCCCAAGCATGTCCTCCCAGGACCACACTTTGCCCACCTGGGCCATCGCCAACCTCTCCAGCTCCTTTCCCGGCGCTTCCTCCCATGAACAGGCTGCCTGCTCCTGGACACGCTGCTTGGTCCTGGTATGGTGGGATCTTCTGTCACGATCGTCGTAGAGAGTAGACCAAGGCGCAGCGTGATGAACGAACATATTTATTATCTTTAGTGATAATACAAAAACAACAAACGATACGTGCAGTCCTAAGGTTAACTCAAACACAGAACAAACCAAACGGAAACAAGATCCCACAAACACTATGGGAAAACAGACTGTTTAAATATGGTTCCCAATCAGAGACAACCAGCCACAGCTGACACTCGTTGCCTCTGATTGAGAACCACACTGGCCAACATAGAAATACAATACTAGAACACGACATAGAAACACAAACACATAGAAACTACACACCCTGGCTCAAAATATAGAGTCCCCAGAGCCAGGGTGTGACAGACCCTTGATAAGACTATATAATTAATATGATCAAAGTCTGTTAAAACTGAATATCTGACTCCATTTAATATTATAGTAATATTATATTATAGTAAATGTGCAATCAAGCATTATGCGTTTAGCTGACTAAGATTAAGAAATGGTCATGAGAATTGTCTATATCAAAGTCAGATAGATTTAATATAATTGTAAAATGAATGATTCACATACAAGGCATAAAGCTTGAGTTACAAAGCAAAACTAGCATTACAAGGGATTATTCTAGGCATAATTATCTTAGAGTTACAAGGCAAAGCATGCACAAAACATACCCACTAGGCCAGAGACCTATGGGCTAACCTAAAGGAGAGAAGCCTTTTCATACAACCTTTTTACATGGGCAGGATACAGGATAAGATACAGAACAACAGACCTTCATTCCATTTATACCAGATCTGACTTGTTTGTAGTCAAATCCACATACCAAACCACATGACCAATCCACATACCAAACCAAAGGTAATAAAACTAAGATATCCAATCAGATCGAACCAGCCAACATCCTTTAGGAAGGTGGTCACATCTATGTGTGATGAACTGAGGGGATGGGCTGAGAGGACAAAAGAGATCCTTGCAAACATTGTCGTCAGAGTTCACTCTGAACAACTACAAGTAACCACATAGATACATCCATATAGATGGCATCTCCTCAGAGGACAAGTTTTAGATAGATACCAAACATGGATGCAATAGCATCAATAACACACATTTCAATAGTCAGTCCGCTGGATACTGTGTGAGAGAGAGAGAGAGACATTTTGGCCGCAATAGGGAAAAGGGCTGACTGGCCTTTGATAATTTTATTTTTGTTCCTGGGCCATTTTCCATGCAGACCCAGAAGTGACAAAGAGCACATAATTTTGCACAGAGCCTACAAAGGTATGAAGTCTTCTAAAAGCCCTACCTCTGTGCCATTTTGGCTCAATAAAATAATAAATATTATCTCGAAAGTCTGGTCATTGAAAGGTTATTGAACACCTTGGGCAAGGTTGTGGAGGACTATTATGACAGTGTCCTTGAATTGAGCCAGCTAGCTGAGCAGCTTCCATTTAGTTTATTTGTTTTTTAAATCACAGTGCATGATGTTCCTCAGACCCAGTGACCCCAATGATAATCTTTATTGACATGGTCTGCACACTGAGTCTGTAAACTAGTTGTGCTAGGCTGTGACCTCCATTGCAGTGTCAGTTCCTTTGATAGAATTGTATTAAAAATGGAAATTGAATTAGCCTAACTAAGGCGGTTAATGAAAGTGAGACGTTAATCGACTCGTTGGGCAGGAGTCGATATCCCTTCACATTCCAAGAAGCGAAGACGAAATATGAACTCTTATTGCAATCGGAGAGCGCCCAGATTGTTCTGCTTTATCAGCAACAACAAAATCTGTTGAAGCATGGGATTTTAACTATTCACATTCTAGCTTTCATTAAAGGCATTAAATATTCAAGGCAAGGAGAGTTTACGCGACACATGTTGGGTCTGTTGGGTGGGCTGACTGTCTTTAATGTTGATGTTGTGAAGTTGTGCTAAATCAATCAATCAAATCAATAAAATGTTATTTGCCACATGCGCCGAATACAACAGGTGTAGATATTACAGTGAAATGCTTACTTACAAGCCCATAACCAACAATGCAGTTAAAAAAAAATAAAAAAAAATAATAATAATTAAAGAGCAGCAGTAAAATAAAATAACAGTAGGGAGGTTATATACAGGGGTTACCGGTGCAGAGTCAATGTGCGGGGGCACCGGTTAGTCGAGGTAATTGAGGTAATATGTACATGTTGGTAGAGTTAAAGTGACTATGCATGAATAATAAACAGAGTTGCAGCAGCGTAAAAGAGGCGGTTGGGGTGGGGTGGGGTGGGGTGGGGTGGGGTGGAGGGGGAATGCAAATAGTCAGGGTAGCCATGATTAGCTGTTCGGGAGTCTTATGGCTTGGGGGTAGAAGCTGTTAAGAAGCCTTTTGGACCTAGACTTGGCACTCCGGTACCGCTTGTCGTGCGGTAGCAGAGAGAACAGTCTATGACTAGGGTGGCTGGTGTCTTTGATAATTTTTAGGGCCTTTCTCTGACACCGCCTGGTATAGAGGTCCTGGATGGCAGGAAGCTTGGCCCCAGTGATGTACTGGGCCGTACGCACTACCCTCTGTAGTGCCTTGCCAGGCCGAGCAGTTGCCATACCAGGCGGTGATGCAACCAGTCAGGATGCTCTCGATGGTGAAGCTGTAGAACTTTTTGAGGATCCGAGGACCCATGCCAAATATTTTCAGTCTCCTGAAGGGCAATAGGCTTTGTCGTGCCCTCTTCATGACTGTATTGGTGTGTTTGGACATGATAGTGTGTTGGTGATGTGGACACCAAGGAACTTGAAGCTCTCAACCTGTTCCACTACAGCCCCGTTGATGAGAATGGGGGCGTGCTCAGTCCTCTTTTTTTCCTTGTAGTCCACAATCATCTCCTTTGTCTTGAGCACGTTGAGGGAGAGGTTGTTATCCTGGCATCACACGGCCAGGCCTCTGACCTCCTTCCTATAGGCTGTCTCATCATTGTCGGTGATCAGGCCTACCACTGTTGTGTCGTCGGAAAACTTAATGATGGTGTTGGAGTTGTGCCTGGCCATGCAGTCATGGGTGAACAGGGAGTACAGGAGGGGACTGAGCATGCACACCTGAGGGGCCCCCATGTTGAGGATCAGCGTGGCAGATTTGTTGTTACCTACCCTTACCACCTGGGGGCGGCCCGTCAGGAAGTCCAGGATCCAGTTGCAGAGGGAGGTATTTAGTCCCAGGGTCCTTAGCTAAGTGATGACCTTTGAGGGCACTATGGTGTTGAACGCTGAGCTGTAGTCAATGAATAGCATTCTCATGTAGGGGCTCCTCTTGTCCAGGTGGGAAAGGGCAGTGTGGAGTGCAATAGAGATTGCATCATCTGTGGATCTGTTGGTGCGGTATGCAAATTGGAGTGGGTCTAGGGTTTCTGTGATGCGTGATTTGAAGGAGTCAGGCGCAGGAGGGTAAATCACAGTATAATGAGTTTATTCCGTAATCCAGCGTAACCAGTCCAGTGCCCAAAACAGGCGCACTGGAACAAACATGCACACAGGGAAAATACCCTGGCAATACAAAATACTGAGCTCAACTGAGCTACTAATCCTCACAATGAACAATCACCCACAAGGACAAGGGGGGCAGAGGGAACACATAAACACGTACTAAGGGGAATATGAACCAGGTGTGTGTAATTGACAAGACAAGACAAATTGAATGATGAGATATGGAGCGTCAGTTGCTAGAAGGCCAGGGACGACGAACGCCGAAGCCTGCCCGAAGAAGGAGGGGAGGCAGCTTCGGAGGAAGTCGTGACAGTTTCTGGGATAATGGTGTTGATGTGAGCCATGACCAGCCTTTCAATGCACTTCATGGCTACATACGTGAGTGCTATGGGTCGGTAGTCATTTAGGCAGGTTATCTTAGTGTTCTTGGGCACAGGGACTATGGTGGTCTGCTTGAAACGTGTTGGTATTACAGACTCAGTCAGGGACATGTTGAAAATGTCAGTGAAGACACTTGCCAGTTGGTCAGCGCATGCTCAGAGTACACATTCTGGTAATCCGTCTGGCCCTGCGGCCTTGTGAATGTTGACCTGCTTAAAAGTCTTACTCACATCAGCTACAGAGAGCTTGATCACATAGTCATCCAGAACAGCTGATGCTCTCATGCATGTTTCAGTGTTGCTTGCCTCGAAGCGAGCATAGAAGTGATTTAGCTCATATGGTAGGCTTGTGTCACTGGGCAGCTCGCAGCTGTGCTTCCCTTTGTAGTCTGTAATGGTTTTCAAGCCCTGCCACATCCAACGAGCATCAGAGCCGGAGCAGTACGATTCAATCTTAGTCCTGTATTGACTCTTTGCCTGTTTGATGGCTCGTCGGAGGGCATAGCGGGATTTCTTATAAGCATCCGGGTTAGAGTCCCGCTCCTTGAAGGCGGCAGCTCTGCCCTTGAGCTCAGTGCGGATGTTGCCTGTAATCCATGATTTCTGGTTGGTGTATGTACGTACGGTCACTGTGGGGACGACGTCATCGATACACTTATTGATGAAGCCAGTGACTGATGTGGTGTACTCCTCAATTGACAGAAAGGGTGATTTGGGAGGGGGCTTCCATGAATGGAGCCTTAGATCTTTCTTCTGCAGGTCCCTTGGTCGATAAGTAATCAGTGCAGCGAAAGATCTGCCCCAGAATTTATAGCACCAATGAGAATGTGCTGCCAATGACTATCCTCAAGTCAGCCTGCTCTACTCTACATGGAGAGAGGGAGGGAGTCTAACACAGATGGAGGGGGAGAGACAGAATAACCAATGGATCTGAACAGGAGAAAGAGGTGGATCCTGAGTCTCTTGAAAGAAAGAGAGAAAGGATCAAATGTCAGTGTTACGAACCCCGTGGCTCTAAACGTCTAGGGTGGATGGACATGAGACCCGTAACATAAATTCATGCAAATTATAAGTGTAGTATGGAACAGTGAGAACAAATAGGACACAACTACCATGAACTACCGTCAAACACACATGGTTTATTTCAGAACACACGGTAAGGGTTTGGGAAAAAGGGCTGAGCAGGACCCAAGAAATGAAACAATAGTGTAAAACCCCCTAAACTGATCTTGCCTGCCTCAAGAACCGCTAGGCTACTGCTACCATACAAAAAATACAGTGGGTGGTCCGCTCCAGGTCTAACTGGTGTTTATAGACAGATTTCTTCCTCACGGGTAATGTACGCCCAAGGGCATCTAGCTTAAACTCCCCTTTTCCCAGAAACACACCACGCTACAAAACAGGGTAATCAGCAATAAAGTACGTACACAATACACAGGACACAACAGTATCCAAACTCACATAAAGAAATGGCTTCTAACAAAGTTACCAATAGGGTAACCAACAACTTAGTGAGTACACAACACACAGGACACCACCGTGTCCATACTCACATATGGCAAAAATCTCTCTCTTTTGCAACACACACAAGTTTGGTTTTTATACAATGGGATGTGTGATTGAACAAACGAGTAACAGGTGGTGCAATTCACAGGAATGTTCACTGATTGGTCCAATCATCAGACACCTCAACGACCACCAATCAGGAACATACAGGACACCTGTGATTAGGGCAGAAGGAGAGAAAAACACAGGACACAGGATACCTGTATCCGTAACACTCCCACCCTTAAAAGAGCAAACCACAATGGTTTGCGACACACGTACTATCACA